>NC_060265.1:3502539-3829293 GCF_021901455.1 Neodiprion lecontei
ACTCTAAGTCAGCTTGCAAATTGCTACTTTGTACTTCTTACAAAAACACATTGAAGACTGTACTGCTTCTACAGACTGTAAAAAATCAAAGAATTGAAACTACATAATTATATAGTTTTTGTAAAGTTTATGTATTGATAACTTTTGTACGTCTATACAAATAAGCATTGATAAATAAAGATATACAGTTTACCGTTAATTTTTCTTGTTATTATGTTTAATAATATAATGTTGAAATTGAAAATGGCATATATTTATTACATGCATAAGTGTTATTCATCCGATGATCTGTATTTTGAACTATCAGACTTTGAAAGAAATTTAACGTAACGGCAGGAGAATATATTTAGAAATTTTTTCACAGAAAAACCATACGTGTCAATTAGCATACAGGTTGTCCGCAAATTCATATGCACCTAAAAACGTTGGGAAATTTTCGTTCAAGTCCAAAGATACGGGCAATAAATTTTACCTGGAAAGTTGATGCAATGCGGAATTTTATTTAGAAACCAATAAAAATTCTTAGTTAATATGCAAATACCCGCATATTACAATATCCTGGTGTAATTAGGTTTTGTTTTTTTAGTCCACTTCGTACGGACATAATTTTAACCTTGAACACGTTTTTCGCTTAGTTTGGGGTTAAAAAAAGTATAAAACTAAAAATTCACGGAAAAAATCAAGGCATGAAAAAAACTCTCTCCTTTTCTGTTGAGCTGTGTTATATCCGTAGTATGAGGCCTTAATCGGGAAATGCGGAAAATGGATGAGGGAATTCTGTAACGATAAAATTATGAACGTGACTCACGAGCAACAATTGATTTACCTTGTTCGCTTGGGTTTTTAGTATCCTTGACCTGAGCTGACATTTTGTATGGATAAATTGAAAATCAATAAAACACCTGAGAAAATAAACAGCAATTATTAATACCTGTATAATATGCATGTGGATATATACTGCTCGAGGTTCTGCGGTACGCATATTGTTAGTTTTCAACGCAAAGCGGTATGAAGTGAAAAAATTTATCCGACAATCAGCAGACTCGAGTAATTTAATTGCATTACAATGTCCGTGTTTTTCTAAATTAATGACGTTAGTCGCAGCCTCAAATGTATTCACATTTGAAGACTATATTATTGCATTCTCGCATAGAATTGTTTTAGATTGATGGCTTATACCCTCTGTTGTATAAATAATTTTCGTCCAGAAGATAGTGAAGTTCATAATTTCGCGTAAATGTCGGGTATTTCTAAAATCAATTTGATTACGACGCATTTACTTCCAATTTGGAATCGTTATTTTCGTCAGTTGATTTCCTCAACTATTTCAACGTTTTATTTATAAAAAACAATGTGTTTAGAAACCACACGCGACAGAATCAAGCCCAGAATTTTTCCGTCAATAATCTATTACTTGCGAATGGAAAAAAAAAAAAATGTCAGGCTGATAACGATACCACACTTTATTCACAACTTGAACTACGATCAGTATCATTTTCAAGTAAGTCGAGTAGACTCTAAGGGCAATTCCTTCGATCGCGACCTGCGGAGAGACAAAAATTATATCGGACCCAAAACTATGAAAGACCCTTAATTAACACGATAGTAAGGAACGAGATTCTGGCCGGACATCAAATTCGCTGATCAATCCGTTAGTGTGAATAGTAACTAGCAATAGGTCGGGAATAAATGTTGCGTGATTTATTCTACCTTGAAGATGTAAATGTTTTTATTATTACATCGTTTGATAAATGGCGATGTGATCGTGAGCTTTGCTGATGACGGTGAGAATTGCGCAGCCTTCGAAAAAGTGATTAGAACTGAGTTAGACGAAGTTCTAAGCAATTGAAAGCGAAGTCGTCCATGATCATTGTGGGTTGACGAGTAATCGAAACACCTCTTTGCTGGGGGTACTGATCTTGACCTTACTTTCAATGTCGAGTCCTATAATCCACGATGAGTCATGATGATGATTTTTTATTATAATGCTCTCCGAATACAAGATCGGAATCAAGAGACCAGTCCTGAAAATTCAAAGCGCCTTCAGATTTACTAATATTCACGTTCACAGTTTCGGCGATGTACTTGCCTACAATCTTCGTGACGACCACATATAAGAAATGGCCGCGAATAATTTGCCATAGCACTTGCGTGACAAAATCCATCCATTCTCCTAATTCCTTTATTGCCTAGAGATTAATTTAAAAATCAGGAGTGTGTATAACGAATTCGTACACGTGGTCAACATTCATAGATTCTTGCCGCCTGGAATGACAAGGTGGACCGGACCGGTGCTGTCGCCACAATTTCTTTAAACGCAAATCAGTTTAATCACGATATGTGAACCCTGAAATTAGAAGGATCTTGCGTAAACGGTCGATCAAAAGTCAAGGAATGCATGGGGAGATCTTAGAGTATTCGACGGACGTATGCTGCAAAGATCAGGTATCAGTAAGGCGCAGTAGCCACTGAAACGGCACCTTGTTGAAATCGGTACCACTCGGTGAGTGAAGCTGTTTCACTTTGCAGAGTACTTTATGTGGACGTATGTTTATCGGGGTAGTTCTTTCTTTTCCTTCGTGAGAAATGCCGACCAATTCCAAATGCCAGCTCACTACGTTATAAAATATTTCGTTCGAATCAACAAATCGGTCGTTATATAATATGAGAATTTGATTGAAAATAGCATGTGTTGGTGATTTTCAGTGACCGCGGTTTCGTAATTATTATCGCCGATCGGTCAGCTGAGTCTTGGATATAAATGAACTTGATAGGGCCAAGTTGTGTATTGGATCTGCCTTATTCATGTTCAGGAAGTGTTTAATTTTTATCGTTCGAGACTGCTGCGCGTAACGTTAAATTTTTCACAGCGAAAATCCGCTACCCCAACGTAACCGCAAGTGCAACTGTATCGGAAAGTATAACATCGATCGCGTTTGTATCGAAGAAACCAAAGCGATGAGGAGGTGCGAAGCAGGTGCGATAATCGCCTTCGTTATCTTGATGCAAGGCCCCGTCGAGGGAATGTCCTTCAACATCCTGAGGGCCATCTTATCACCGCCGGTTCCACGAATTACTCGCGTCAGAAACGCGTCTCCTCGAGAGCTCAGGCTGAAGAATTCCTTAGCGGTCTCTGACTTTGTAAGTAGCGAGAACTAGCGACAAAGTACGATTAAGTTCTTGGCAAACTCTTTGGTTCCTTTCCCCTTCGTTCATGCCGGTGGGTTTTTGATTCGAAAGATGCAACGCTCGGCGGATGGGCTGCAGTTCTTTGGCCGTAATGTCTAACGACAGAGAAACACCGCCACGTTGAGCGTTTGCATTTATTATTAACAACGTGTGCAAACTAATCAGGCGTAAGACAAACTCGTGTCTCTTGCAAGCCAGACAGCCACCGCTTTCAAGGTTGCCAAGGTTGAACGCCACGCGGCAGGAATTCCCGACGATCGTTTACATGCTTTGAGAACAGACTTTGCAGTTTTCTTTTGTTTCGACGATTTAATTATTTTTCCTTCTGGGGAATCTCCTTTGTTCTGGTTCTTAGGTGGACCGCGTGGATTCGTTCTTCAACAATTCGTTTCAATGTGTCATCCACCCGTATTTTCGCGGAATTAATTTGCAATGCGGATAAAAGTCTTGAGAGGAAACGCGTACAAGTTATAAAGAAACTTTCGTTGTCCGTATGAGAAAAATCTGTACGAGCTGCAAAAGCATGTAGCTTTTCCGGCGGCTAGATTTCAATCGGTTGCGATCTCAGACGGTAGGATGCAACAGATTCGGGATTTATCGGGAAGTAAAGAATAAAGCTAATTCCATGAAAACCACACCGTACATACTCGTACAATTGTAATTTTCAGCTGGGATTGGTTAAGCAATATCATTATCCAGCCGAGGAGCACAACGTGACGACCATAGATGGCTACAATCTAAAATTCCATAGAATTCCTGGTAGTGCACGTTCATCTTTAGTCGAAAAGAAGCCCGTAGTTTTCGTCCAGCATGGCATCTCAGCGTCGTCTGACAGTTGGGTTTTAATGGGCCCTGGAAGGGATTTAGGTGAGGTTCAATAATCATTTTTGCTGGGTCAAGGTTGACGAGCGGATGGTGAGCGTGGGCAAACGTTACATGAAGTGGAAAAGAGGGAGTCGATCGTAAACCGGTTTACTTTTTTTGCTATCTACAACTCGTACGTAATTGATCCTTGATAGATGATGAAAAATTACGAATAATAGTAACAGGAATGAAGACTAGAATGAAAAAAATCGTCCAACTCTGCCCTGGTAAACATATTTTCCAAATGTAGGTCAATATCCTTATGTAGGTATCTTGTTACTTTAAATATGAACAGCAATTGAATTAGTTTCTCACAAAAATTGGTTTTAATTTCGTTATAAATATTTACGTGTAAGAAGCGAGGTATCACGTGGAGTATTATTGAAAATTACAATGTCATGCTATAATCAAATTGTGCACAGCGACGATGTCTTTCATCGCAAAAACACTGCAGCCAGCTGACTTATTCGACGAAAATGGCATCTATTATCGCGTAACGCATATAATATGTTAGTTACCCGAGATTCATTTCGTTTCACGAACAATTGCTTACGAACACAACATTTTCTAACGTCAGACGGCAATTTGTTTGCATCACTTACATAAGATGATTTACCACTCAGTACTATACAGTCAAAACTTCTGAGGTCAGCGTGCTATAACGAGCTGTTATTATTATATACTTAAGGCCTTAAAATTCGTGCGAAGTAATTGTCTCATGACGAATCCGGAACTTTTTCCCCGCGTCAAATAATCACCCCGAATAACGAAGCTCGCAAGATCCATTTTTGCAACATGTAGTTACAAACGATCTTTGAGAAAAATTGAAGTCACTCGAAGCTTACGTGAGGCGCGCTTTGAGATTTGTTCTAGTGCAAGATGAAGATTAAACAGTTTTTCGACGTTGTTATTAAGTCGCAATGTCAAACCCGTTTTCACGCTTCAAGACCACCGAAGCCAAGAAAAGAGAAATAAATAAGAACCTACCATGGACACGTAGGTCAAGAATTTCTTCTTTCAATACTTTCGGACGCTGCAGTGCAAGGCTGCTTTGTTCCCGGAAAGCCGAAATCTGACTTTTATTGTTAGCCAAGCTGCGCCTACTGATCATTGAAAGAAAAAATTAAAATAAAATAAACGATTGAACGTGCAGACGTAACTGACAGAAAAAAGAAGTATTTGTATGTATTCAATTTGTTGCAGTATTTTTACTCGCAGACGCTGGCTACGACGTGTGGGTCGGCAACTTTCGAGGCAATTCATACTCAAGATCTCACGTCGTTCTGAGTCCCGAAGATTCGAAATTTTGGCAATTCAGGTACCTCCTACCATTACTCTCTGTAAATCTTTCACCACCTGCCACACATTATGTAACCATTTTTCTTCGTGCAGCTTCCAGCCGAATCTTACGAGCTACCAATTACCCCTTGAAAATTTTTACCAACTATTCTTCCACCAACCGTCAGTCGTAATCACATTTACAAATAATGTATCATGCACGATACATGGATCGAAGCTAGATTCCATACAGTCGTTATTACAATTGACAATGGTCTCAACCGCCAAGTTCCAATGCTCGAGATCCAAAGATCGGCTGGCAATAAGACTCTGGAGCGCTGACGACCGACTTACAAGTGACTGCAGGCCATCCGAAGATAGCTCTATTTGCTGTACCACTGTTGTTATTATTATTGTTGTTAATATTATCGATAGACTTCGGTGTGTTCCAATTTATTTTCAACCGTTCTTCAGGAATAAGACGAGGCGATCTCTTGTACGCGGCAGAAAAATAATCCGAATGGACGATCCGATCAATATCAGTCAGTCAAATCTCGCCACTACATCTCTGCTAAGTTGTTCACCTTGCAATCGCGATCGTAGCTGGTCAACATTGGTCGCTCGAACACGCGATCAACTCCGTGATTTTCTCGGACACGTTGGAACGGTGCATTTCATCGCCTCTACATTTCTCGCACGCCCTCGTTACCGATTCCGAGTCAACTTTGTCATCCTTGTCCTAGATTCGTCGGATAATTTTCAACACTGCTCTTTCTACTCCCTGCAGTTTCCACGAAATGGCGTACTACGATCTTCCCGCCATGATAGACTACGCTCTCGATCATACCGGCCAAAAGAGTCTGATCTACATCGGACACTCCATGGGCACGACCACCAGCTATATTCTGCTCTCGGAAAGACCGGAGTACAACAATCGATTGCGATTGGTTGTCAGTTTCGCGCCAGTTGCTTACTGGAAGCACGGACGTACGGGAATCCAAAAATTTTTAGTGGATAATGGTGATTTCATCGAGGTAAATCGACCTACATAAAGCGTAATAAAAATTGTAAAATTTTATAAGTGATATAAGTATATCGATGTGGGACCATTGACCCTGATTCAATTATCGATGGGACGTGTAAACGTGTTTCAGCAAACGCTTCGTAACCAGGGAATTCACGAACTATATCCGCAAAGCACTCTTATCACACAACTGCTAAACTCACTGTGCAACGAAAATGCTGCTACCCACAAAGTTTGCTTAAACGTATACTTTAGGTTTTTTGGATCAGATCCCGAGCAGTTCAACACTGTGAGTTATTAAATCCATGGCTATACTTTTTTCTGCAGCATACAATCAATCAATAAGTTGTTGAAAACTCTGATCTATAATATTCACAGACTCTCATTCCGTACCTGGTGAGCTACTTTCCTGCCGGGATGTCGCTCAAGACGCTGGCGCACTACTATCAACACTTATCTAGTGGTAGAAATTATTGAACAATATTTTTCAAGCATCGTGCTTTTTCAATTTACGGTTCAATTCCCACCGGTTGGCAGGTCAATTTAGGCAGTACGATTACGGCTACGTCGAGAATTTCGGACGTTACCAGCAGGCCGAACCACCGGCTTACGACGTCTCCAAGATAACAGCACCAGTTGCTCTCTTTTACGGCAGGAACGACCCCCTTTCCTACGAAGTGGTAAGAAAAAATTTGGCTACCCTCACGGTCGATGGATCGATTTATAACTCAATCAAATATCGATTTTCTGTTTACCTTCACTCTCATATGCCTGCAGGACGTTATGGAACTGAAGAAAAGGTTGACGAACGTTGTAGCTTCGGTCGCAATATCTTATCCAGCGTTCAATCACGTTGACTTCGTATGGGCCACCGACGCCAAACGTCTTCTGTACGACGATACCATAGAATTAATTCACCAATACAAATAAAATAGGTTTCCATTTCACGCTGCGGATTCCCGTGGTTTTATCATAATTTGCACCATATTCGTGTATCCACAATAATTATGTCATGACTACATATAAGCTTTCTGCATCGGTTCGAATAGGTCGCTATTTTAATTTTAATTTCTCATTCGTTTAACGTGGGAACCTTCCACTTTTCTTTAGGAGATAAATTACTTGTAAATTATTAAATATTTTTGAAAACCAAGCATGTATCCTTGAAGCTGATTCTTGAAGCTTTCCAAACCTCCACAACAAGACTCAGCTATCATAATCAGACCATACGTTACAGAAATCAGAAAACATTCGATTTTCTTTTTTATGGTAAATTTTGCGGAACTTTTTAAATATTAGGTGCGAATCATTGCTCACGCTATGACACGTCAATTTTCACGGTATAAAGTGGACATGCAATGAAACGCGAAGCTTGACAGAAAATGTAAGAAATATACATCGATTGTCTTTAATCGCTGCCCTTCTAGTTATTATACCCGTAATATGAGCACTTACGCAGAAAATGCGAAAAATGGATGGACAAATTCTGTAACAATAAAATTATAAACTCACCCATGAGCAATAATTGATTCAAGCGGTTCATCCAGCTTTGCAGCGCCCCTGACCTGAGCCGATATTGACAACATATTGCAAACGAATACTACACCTGAGAACATAAACAGCAATTATTAATACCTGTAGGTATAACATGCATGCGGGTTCTGCTGAGTTCCTTCAGTATACTTAGTTTTTAATGCAAATCGGTACACGGTGAAAAAACTTATGCACGCGACAATGATCAGACTGGAGTAATTGCGTTTATAATGTCCGTGTTTTTCTCATTCCATAATGTCCGTCATAGCCCGAGTAACGTCCAGATTTTCAGATTGTATAGCAATATCATCGCACAGAATTGTTTCGTACTTGTACTCCCTGTCGTATATTACATAATTATGGTCCCGAGGGCAGTGATTTTCGTAATTCAAAGTGAATGTCGGGTATTTTTCACATCACTTCGATTGCAAAGAAATTTTCTTTCAATTTGAAATCGTTATTTTGGACAGTGAATTACCAATTGTTGAATAGTTGCCTGATTACATCGTCCCCCGCACTATCTTAGAGGTGAAACAGCACACATCACATCGGTTCACGGGTTAACATCGAGCTAATTACGTATATGGATGATGAGTATAAAAGTAGTAATATCATGTACTTGACACCGGATTGCAGATCTAAGTGCATAAGTGTTCCGATGTAACGGATTACTCACAGTATGTTTTGGCACACACCTTATGGAATCTGTGTCGTGTGTAGGGTTTGAAATGCTTTGAGATGCAGGTTTACATTTTCCTCTCTATCAAAGTTGCCGAATCATTAATTACACACACCACTGCATTAGTTAAATTCACCTAGGAAGTATAAGTTTTTATTTCCCTGTTGTTGTACAAATAGCATCCAGGCACATACATATATACATACATATATATAGCGATTTATTCCACCTTGAAAATGTAAACGTTTTTCTTATTCCGTTATTACATAAATTGCGATGTGATCGTAAGATTTGCTGATGACGGTGAGAATTACGCAGCCTTCGAAAAAGCGATTAGAACTGCGTTAGACGAAGTTCTTAGCATTGGAAAGCGAAGACGTCCACGGTCATTCCGAGTTTGTTAATAATCGAAATATCTCTTTGTTGGCGATACTGATCTTCACTTTATCGTCAATGTCGAATCCTAATCCGTGCTAAACTGTAACGATGGTGTTTGTTATAATGCTTCCCGAGTACACGACCGGCGCTGAAAGACCGATCCTGAAAATTCGAAGTGCCTTCAGATTCACTAATATTCTTGTAACGTGTCAGAATTCATCGAGCCGATTCATGTAACTTCGTCAGTTTAGTTGGTGAACATTGTATTCTGCCGATCGGCAAAAAATCGATTGCACGGGGCAAAACAACGCTCTGCAGTACCTTTCGGACCGAGTTCGTGACGTCCAGCTTCCGACTAATCGTTCCCGTCCCGTAAACAAATTAACGCTTTATCATAATTAACAAGAACTTGATTGATCTATCATGTCATCCGACACATTCTGCTGCACTGCAATATTGTGGCGTATCGCGAAATCGTCCTTCGATCTTTCAGAGCCCGTCCTCGACTTGTGGTTGAAGATTGAGAGTTTGACGTAGAATCCTCTCCATCAAATTGTTTATCGGTTTTTCCCGCTGGTCGTTACTGACGAATAACGATTTGTACTTCGGTCCTCCTGCTCGTCGAAATCGTTCGAATTGATCTGTAACACTAAAAACTTAATCTACAGAATAAGCAAACTCTTCTAATTGGGAAAACATCGCGGAACATAAATCAGTAGCGCCCCGCCCCTGGATTGAATTCGGTCTTTCTGCTCGGTAAAGTGTTTCATCTTTTAAAATTGGATGGATCTTACTGTTAGTATCGAATTTCATGCTCTAGCTTTACTTTATTCGTCCAGTTGTGTAGTCGGCGCATAATTTATGGGGATATAGCCCAATGAACGTCTCGTCGCGTTGCACCAAACCGAAAGTTATTGCAAACGCCACTGAGTTTTCGACTTACAGTTCGTCAGTAAGTCCTCGTTAAAATAACAGGAAGAAACCAGAAGCAAATGTGTATTATTTATTCTTGTAATAACCATCCGAAAACGGAAGTTTTATTATCCTTCCTTGTGTACAACTATGCGATAGTGGAAGTTGCATTATCTTGCACACTCGGCTCTCCCAGATACACTTAAAATCGTGCCAACTCCTAAAAACCCAATACCATTACTCCGACAATTATACGAGTATGTATATCCATTCAGCTTTTGAATAAACAAACATTGTTTTTCTTTAATGTATAATTGTATGACTTTTCTCGCCGATTCGTTGGCCACGTTCGTTTACCTAGATCAAGTTATCTGGATAGCCCATGGCTTATTCCCAGCGTCCTGAGAACGATTCTGTTGCACTCCGCATTTGCATTTCCGCTTCGTTTTTGAAGTATAATTACTCCAAGTAATTAGCGCCCAACAATGCATTAAAATCATAAGTTTCAAAGTGTACGTGGCCGGAGTGTCACAATTCATATCCACTGTTTCGGCGATATATCTACTCGGTGATCGCATGTATAAAATGGTCGTAAATAATTCGTCAGAGCAGTTACATGGAAAAATTCTTCCATTCTGCCGTTTCCTTTACCCCGTAGAGATTAATGTGTAAATCAGAAGCGTGTATAACGAATTTGTACACATCGTCAGATTCAAAGATCTTTCCTGTATGGAATGACAATGAGATCTGCAAACTCGTAGGAAAAAAGATTTGCTCGTTTTGCGAGGAAAAGTGGCATGTTAGGAGATCGCGGCAGTCAAGGTAGACGGTACCGTGCCGGCAGTACTTCTCCAAACAAAAGTCATTTTACATGCAAGATGTGAACTTCGGTATACGAGAATCCCACCAGGAAGTCTGATAAAGAGCCAAGACGTGCAGGGGGAGATCTTAGAGCACCTGATCGACGTATAACTGCAGAGATCAGATCTCAGGAGGCACAGTAGCCATTGACACGGCACCTTGGTGAAATCGACACCCCTAGGCGCGTGCAGTTGGTTTGCTTTGAAGAGTGCTTTCTACATACCGTATATTTTCCAGAATAATATCTTTCTGATTTCGAATCGACACTTGATCTTGGGGCTTTATGATTCGCTTGATGAGAAATGCCAACCGATACAACCGCCAGCTCACTACGTTGTAAAATATTTCTTTCCGATCAACAAATCGGTCATTATATACTAGCGTAATCGGAATGGACATCGGAAGGAGAATGTGATTGAAAATAATATGTGTTGGTGATTTTCAGTGACTACGGTTTCCTAATTATTATCGCCGATCGGTCAGCTGAGTGTTGGATATAAATGAACTTGATAGGGCCAAGTTGTGTATTGGATCTGCTTTATTCATGTTCAGGAAGTGTTTAATTTTTGTCGTTCGAGACTGCTGCACGTAACGTTAAATTTTTCACAGCGAAAATCCGCTACCCCAACGTAACCGCAAGTGCAACTGCATCGGATAGTATAACATCGATCGCGTTTGTATCGAAGAAACCAAAGCGATGAGGAGGTGCGAAGCAGGTGCGATAATCGCCTTCGTTATCTTGATGCAAGGCCCCGTCGAGGGAATGTCCTTCAACATCCTGAGGGCCATCTTATCACCGCCGGTCCCAAGAATTACTCGCGTCAGAAACGCGTCTCCTCGAGAGCTCAGGCTGAAGAATTCCTTAGCGGTCTCTGACTTTGTAAGTAGCGAGAACTAGCGACAAAGTACGATTAAGTTCTTGGCTAACTCTTTGGTTCCTTTCCCCTTCGTTCATGCCGGTGCGTTTTTGATTCGAAAGATGCAACGCTCGGCGGATGGGCTGAAGTTCTTTGGCCGTAATGTCTAACGACAGAGAAACACCGCTACGTTGAGCGTTTGCATTTATTATTAACAACGTGTGCAAACTAATCAGGCGTAAGACAAACTCGTGTCTCTTGCAAGCCAGACAGCCACCGCTTTCAAGGTTGCCAAGGTTGAACGCCACGCGGCAGGAATTCCCGACGATCGTTTACATGCTTTGAAAACAGACTTTGCAGTTTTCTTTTGTTTCGTCGATTTGATTATTTTTCCTTCTGGGGAATCTCCTTTGTTCTGGTTCTTAGGTGGACCGCGTGGATTCGTTCTTCAACAATTCGTTTCAATGTGTCATCCACCCGTATTTTCGCGGAATTAATTTGCAATGCGGATAAAAGTCTTGAGAGTAAACGCGTACAAGTTATAAAGAAACTTTCGTTGTCCGTATGAGGAAAATCTGTACGAGCTGCAAAAGCATGTAGCTTTTCCGGCGGCTAGATTCCAATCGGTTGCGATCTCAGACGGTAGGATGCAACAGATTCGGGATTTATCGGGAAGTAAAGTATAAAGCTAATTCCATCAAAACCACACCGTACGTACAATTGTAATTTTCAGCTGGGATTGGTTAAGCAGTATCATTATCCAGCCGAGGAGCACAACGTGACGACCATAGATGGCTACAATCTAAGATTCCACAGAATTCCTGGTAGCGCACGTTCATCTTTAGTCAAAAAGAAGCCCGTAGTTTTCGTCCAGCATGGCCTCTTCGCGTCGTCTGACAGTTGGGTCTTAATGGGCCCTGGAAGGGATTTAGGTGAGGTTCAATAATCATTTTTGCTGGGTCAAGGTTGACGAGCGGATGGTGAGCGTGGACAAACCTCATTTGAAGTGGAAAACAGGGAGTCGAGTGTGAACCGGTTTACTTTTTTGCCGTCTACAACTCATACGTGATTGATCCTTCATAGATGATATAAACTTATGAATAATAGTAATAGGAATGAAGATGAGAATGATAAAAGTCGTCCAACACCACCCTGGTGAATATCTTAACCAAATGCAGGTCAATTATGAGCGATTCAAGATCATATATCACGATGTTTGTCTGTAGTTGGAATTTCTTAAATCGACTCACAATCCTCTCGATGCAACCTTTCAATTTCATAATTTATTGTGATGTAAGGAATCGTTGAATTCATTAATTCATTGTCACCAGATTGATCATTAAAAAAATATGCCAGAAATATTTTTCATATTGATGTATCCTGTTACTTTAAGTATAAACAGCAATTGAATTAGTTTCTCACAAAAATTGGTTTTAATTTCGTTATAAATATTTACGTGTAAGAAGCGAGATATCAAGTGGAGTATTATTGAAAATTACAATGTCATGCTATAATCAAATTGTGCACAGCGACGATTTCTTTCATCAGAAAAGCACTGAAGCCAGCTGACTTATTCGACGAAAATGGCATCTATTATCGCGTAACGCATATAATATGTTAGTTACCCGAGATTCATTTCGTTTCACGAACAATTGCTTACGAACACAACATTTTCTAACGTCAGACGGCAATTTGTTTGCATCACTTACATAAGATGATTTACCACTCAGTACTATACAGTCAAAACTTCTGAGGTCAGCGTGCTATAACGAGCTGTTATTATTATATACTTAAGGCCTTAAAATTCGTGCGAAGTAATTGTCTCATGACGAATCCGGAACTTTTTCCCCGCGTCAAATAATCACCCCGAATAACGAAGCTCGCAAGATCCATTTTTGCAACATGTAGTTACAAACGATCTTTGAGAAAAACTGAAGTCACTCGAAGCTTACGTGAGGCGCGCTTTGAGATTTGTTCTAGTGCAAGATGAAGATTAAACAGTTTTTCGACGTTGTTATTAAGTCGCAATGTCAAACCCGTTTTCACGCTTCAAGACCACCGAAGCCAAGAAAAGAGAAATAAATAAGAACCTACCACGGACACGTAGGTCAAGAATTTCTTCTTTCAATACTTTCGGACGCTGCAGTGCAAGGCTGCTTTGTTCCCGGAGAGCCGAAATCCGACTTTTATTGTTAGCCAAGCTGCGCCTACTGATCATTGAAAGAAAAAATTAAAATAAAATGAACGATTGAACGTGCAGACGTAACTGACAGAAAAAAGAAGTATTTGTATGTATTCAATTTGTTGCAGTATTTTTACTCGCAGACGCTGGCTACGACGTGTGGGTCGGCAACTTTCGAGGCAACTCATACTCAAGATCTCACGTCGTTCTGAGTCCCGAAGATCCGAAATTTTGGCAATTCAGGTACCTCCTACCATTGCGCTCTGTAAATCTTTCACCACCTGCCGCACATTATGTAACCATTTTTCTTCATGCAGCTTCCAGCCGAATCTTACGAGCTACCAATTACCCCTTGAAAATTTTTACCAACTATTCTTCCACCAACCGTCAGTCGTAATCACATTTACAAATAATGTATCATGCACGATACATGGATCGAAGCTAGATTCCATACCGTCGTTATTACAAGTTCCAATGCTCGAGATCCAAAGATCGGCTGGCAATAAGACTCTGGAGCGCTGACGACCGCCTTACAAGTGACTGCAGGCCATCCGAAGATAGCTCTATTCGCTGTACCACTGTTGTTATTATTATTGTTGTTAATATTATCGATAGACTTCGGTGTGTTCCAATTTGTTTTCAACCGTTCTTCAGGAATAAGACGAGGCGATCTCTTGTACGCGGCGGAAAAATAATCCGAATGGACGATCCGATCAATATCAGTCAGTCAAATCTCGCCA
Source organism: Neodiprion lecontei (assembly GCF_021901455.1). Classification (NCBI taxonomy): domain Eukaryota; kingdom Metazoa; phylum Arthropoda; class Insecta; order Hymenoptera; family Diprionidae; genus Neodiprion; species Neodiprion lecontei. Next base: position 3,517,037 of record NC_060265.1, read on the forward strand.
CTACATCTCTGCTAAGTTGTTCACCTTGCAATCGCGATCGTAGCTGGTCAACATTGGTCGCGTGAACACGCGATCAAGTCCGTGATTTTCTCGGACACGTTGGAACGGTGCATTTCATCGCCTCTACATTTCTCGCACGCCCTCGTTACCGATTCCGAGTCAACTTTGTCATCCTTGTCCTAGATTCGTCGGATAATTTTCAACGCTGCTCTTTCTACTCCCTGCAGTTTCCACGAAATGGCGTACTACGATCTTCCCGCCATGATAGACTACGCTCTCGATCATACCGGCCAAAAGAGTCTGATCTACATCGGACACTCCATGGGCACGACCACCAGCTATATTCTGCTCTCGAAAAGACCGGAGTACAACAATCGATTGCGATTGGTTGTCAGTTTCGCACCAGTTGCTTACTGGAAGCACGCACGTACGGGAATCCAAAAATTGATTTTTGATAGCGGTGATTTTATCGAGGTAAATCGATCTATATATAGAATAATAAAAATCGTACAATGGTATAAGTGGTATAAGTATATCGATGTAGGACCATTGACCCTGATTCAACTATCGATGGGACGTGTAAACGTGTTTCAGCAAACATTCCGTGCTCAGGGAATTTTCGAACTATATCCACAAAGCACGCTCCTCGCACAACTGATAAACTCACTGTGCAACGAAAAAGCTGCTACCCACAAAGTTTGCGTATACACAATCTTCACTTTCACTGGATTCGACCCCAAGCAGTTCAACACTGTGAGTTATTAAATCCATGGCGATATTTTTTCTGCAGCATGCAATCAATCAATAAGTTATACAAAACTCTGATCTATAATATTCTCAGACTCTCATTCCGTATCTGGCGAGCTACTTACCTGCCGGGGTGTCGCTGAAGACGCTGACGCACTACTATCAACACATATCTAGTGGTAGGAATTATTGAACAATATTTTTCAACCATCGTGCTTTTTCAATTTACGGTTCAATTCTCACCGGTTGGCAGGTCAATTTAGGCAGTACGATTACGGCTACGTCGAGAATTTCGGGCGTTACCAGCAGGCCGAACCACCGGCTTACGACGTCTCCAAGATAACAGCACCAGTTGCTCTCTTTTACGGCAGGAACGACCCCCTTTCCTACGAAGTGGTAAGAAAAAATTTGGTTACCCTCGCGGTCGATGGATCGATTCATAACTCAATCAAATATCGATTTTCTGTCTACCTTCACTCTCGTATGCCTGCAGGACGTTATGGAACTGAAGAAAAGGCTGCGGAACGTTGTAGCTTCTGTCGCAATATCTTACCCAGCGTTCAATCACCTTGACTTCGTATGGGCTACCGACGCTAAACGTCTCCTGTACGACGATACCATAGAATTCATTCACCAGTACAAATAAAATAAGCTTTTATTTCACCCTGCGAACTCTCGCGGTTTCATCGTAAGGTGGACCATATCCGTGTATCCACAATAATTATGTCATGACTACGTACGTAATGTAATTCGCAAATATTCACAATGGTGACCAAAATCAGTTTGTAGAAACATTAACATAAATTTATTACGGTTCCAAGGTAGCGATGGCAATAGTTATCAACTTCCAGCTGTAATCAACTGACCACTTCAAGATTTTATTTCAAAAACTCAGCCCGTGGCCGAAAATTGAGATATGATTGCCAATCGGTGTTTCCTCGCCGCACGTCAAAATGGGCAAACAATTATTGTTGTGAGAATTTAAATTGCAATACTGCATAACAATTTATTTATTTTCAGTATAATAATATATTATTCATGTGTATACCATATCGCCATACATAAATTTGCGAATTGTATTGCAGAACCTATATGGACAAAGTCACGTAATCTTTTGTTGAAACAGTTATTATCTGTTTTATTTTTCTTCCAAGTAAGAAATTATTTTTGTCGTTCCAGTCAGTTCCGGTAAATGATCGTAACGCACTTCTTTCAAACAGGATGATTGACCAAGTCTGAGACCGAGTGTTAGCCAACATATACCAAAGCTTTACTTAGATCGATAAAATATGATGACGCGTTAATAGCGTGTGCATCCAGTATATGTATAGACGTAGATTTTAAATTTTACCTGTAAGCGTAAATTTACATGTACGGATCTTGCCACTGACATACCTAGTATACTAACTGAAAAATATTGAACGAAGTAAAATTTTGCTTTATTTATTTAATGAACCCATGAATGATAAGCTTAAATATTCCAAATACTTTGTAGCGATCGTTGCCTCACCAAATTCATGCACCTAGACTTTATTAATACGGAAGAATTCGAATGATGACCCGGGGCCGAAGACATTCAACTCGATCGTCCGAACGTTGCCGTGATCGACGCAGAGCTGAAAACAACTGTGTAATGTCAGATTCGACGCGGAATAGAAAGGAGAAATTGTGAGAGATTCGAGATAAGAACCAACGCGACCATCTCTTACGCCAGAACAATTATAGGGAGATTACGAAGGCAATTACTCGCGTGACCCGGTTTTGTAATATCGAAATAAAAATTTCACCGAATCGTTTTGACGTACGTGTTCCCCGTTCTGTAACGAGAAGCGTCATTTCGCCGGGGGACGGAGCTCCGGACGATGGGGCTCGACGTCGGTAATCAGTCGACGGAAAAACGACACGAGACGTTGTGGCGGCTGCGATAATTTCCGACCGTTTGTTTCTTATTCCAAATCTTTGCCGTATACCGAGTTGAGCAATAACTGGAACCGGGTCTCTTTGTCACCGGCGGAAGACGTTCTGTCAAATTTTAACGAAAGCCTCCCACGCACGCTCGTCGAGAACCGGCAGTCGCTCGGTTTATGATCAGTCAGTGTGACGCGCATTGTACAAGTATGATTACCTCCGTGTAAGGGCCAAAGTGCAAGGAACGCCCGAAGAAAATGTCAGAAATCTGTAACCGGAGTGGGGGACGTGCATAATACGATGTGATCTGGATTTTTTGAGACGGACGTATATATATACCAGTTCTCCGTTTGACCGATGAGCAACTTCGTTTTCTGATGTGCTAGTGAAATGTCCGATACTTACTTTTTAATTCCTAATCCAACCGTTTGATACACGATAAAACGTACCGAGGAACGATTAGTGCCGGTTAGTTGTTCTTGTTAAAATAAAATTCTTTCACTCTTAGAACATATACATATATATATATTTATATATATATTTATTTATCATGAGGAACTGGAGCATATTAGGATGCCTTTTCGTAATGATTAATACACTTGACAATGTCGACACAGTGTCTTCGAACACGTTTCGACAAAACTCCAATCCAACCCGACCGCACAAACGGGTAGAAACTTTGGTAAGTATATTTTTTACAACTGGTTCTCGTTAATCAATACATTTTGCAGTAGATCGATTCCAAGTCTCGAGTAAATTAAACATCTCTAGAATAGTTGCAGCCTGATTGGTTGCAGGGAAGTACGGTGAAGTTTTTTATCTGTATTATTAGTGTTATTGTTCATTAAAAATTGTCAGAAAATACTAATTTACTATAAAAATTGCTACTTCAAAATGTGGCGACCGATTTTTTTTTATTTACAAATATAGGTAATTGCATAGTTTTTCTTCCGCATAAAGATACAGACGATTTCTGTAGCGTGTTTCGCCGTTTTTCTTAAATTTGGATTACAATTGGGGAAAGTGTACAAAGTTTGAAGGTGAAAATCTTGAACGGCAAAAAGGAAGAAAAAAAAAGAAAATTGAAAAAAATCTAACATCCTCGCGTTTCATTCCATGACGTATAAACACTGAACACGATTATTTCAATATTCCTTTCTAAACACATTTCTGTCAGCGATATTTAAGACTCAATCGCAGAACGACCAATCAATAATTGCAATTCAGCGTTAGCACATCGTACGAAGGTGCTCAATTGTCTGTACAATGTATTTTCTTTATTGACGAAATTCATTTCCACGCCATTGACAGTGCTATACCGATTATGGAAATGTTTGATACTCTGATGCATCGATGTATTTTACGAATTTAATGCTATAGTGAATTTATGCCTGTAATTTAAAGGAAAGTCTAGAAAATATGGAAGGATTATAAAGTTAACAACCGAAATTCCAAACACCTTGTGTTACAATCGTATAAAAATTTCAAAATGTTAATTAATTACCATATTGACGAATAAACTGAAATTGTCTTGGCGAGGGCTTAACCCAACGTCACGATCCTCAAAACTACCATTTATAAGGCAATCAATTAATGACTTTTTAATTATACGTTACCGTAACAGTGCATACCTAATCACGTAAAACCTTTGTCGAGTATTAATGTTATTTTGTATGGCTCGTAGCGGATCATTAGGTTCTACCGCGAGCTGAGGAACGCCGATCGTGCACAGATTTGCAATTGCGAAATCCTACGCGCGTCACGCAGACCTAACATTACTTCGATGAATTATTTTGAACGTGCTTGAGCGCGTGACCTTGGAAAAAAACATAATCAAATTTTATACCTTACACCGCACGAACGACAGAGAATTCACATTTACATTTAGTGACAATTTAGTCTACCAAATGTCCGAAAGACACCCTTGCTTTAACCGATCTCTAAATTCCAGCTACCGTGTAGCTTGAATATTAAATCTGCGACGTTGATCGGGTGTTCAGGTTGATATAGTGAGAAGAACTGAATACTACGTGGAGGAACGATTCGTGACTACGAGTGATGGATACGTTCTGAGCTTGCACAGAATGTTCGGCAGTCCAAGATCACCACCAGCACGAAGAAAGCCACTTGTGCTCCTCATCCATGGTATGGTGGCTTCAACGGACGTTTGGGTAATGAGAGGACCGGGTAAAGACCTGTGTGAGTAACCCGTGCTTCGGCCTTACGGTTGTGGCGAAATCGTTGTTCACGTGTAAATATTACACTTTCAGCTTATCTCTTGGTCGACGCCGGATACGACGTGTGGATGTTGAACGTAAGGGGAAACAGGTACAGCCGAAGACATCTAAGCTTATCTCCAAACCGTCCGGAGTTCTGGCATTTCAGGTAACAACGATTACTATTACGTGTGTATACGTAGATCGAATTTCGCCTCGTCGTTAGCACATCCAACGGTTCACTTTACGTGCCCCGTCAAGAGCGCTGGGAATGGCTCTGTACTGTTATACCATTTTATAGTTGGCACGAGAATGGAGTCTACGACATGACGGCAACGATTGACTACATGTTGGCGATAACGGGAGTGCCGAAAGTTACGGTGATCGGTCACTCCATGGGATGCACAATCGCTGCTGTTCTCCTCTCGGTTCTACCGGAATACAACAGAAAGGTCGATCTCGTCGTGGCTTTGGCACCGGTCATTACTTGGACGGCTCAATATCGGGGACCGCTTACTTTGGGTCTGAGATTTGCCAAGAGGGCGTTTGTAAGTCGGAAATCACTGCCGATTAATCATTGCTCGATCCCATCGCGATACTCGTCATTTTCATTTGATAATCCCTTCCGCTTCCGGTATCGCGGGATTAGGTGTCGTTGAATTGATGGAGATTTTCCTAACAATCAGAAAGAAAAACAACTCGGAACGTAATGGTTTGATAGTTGAACTCATTTGTACGGTCAGTGGCGTAATTATTAATTGCGGTGCATGGTATTGGCCTCTGGTTAAGTTTTCATTTGATACCGGAAGTTTAATTTCATTCTAATAATGGAAAAATAATGTTAATTTTTCACGATGGATTTCGTTTACAAGTATATAATATTATTAAATTCAGTCTCGTACTTCGATCCGCGCGTGTGAACGTTTGCCCGATGTATATGATAATATGATCGAGATTGTGTGCTTGTCACGTACCTTTTACGTACGTTGTATTACCTGTTCGATAGCCTTGAGTCTGATGCTCCTGTAAGTGATAGTCTTCTCGTTTTCTTCATTTCCACGACATTTCCAGGATTCCATCAGGCGGCTTGGCGTCGAAGAAATTCTTCCTCTCAGAGAATCGACGTCACAACTGTTCTCAGGCGTCTGTCGATCACCGTCGATCAGAGAAATGTGCAAATGGATAATTTTTCTTTTAGCCGGAAGCGCGGACCCCGAGCAGTTAGATTCCGTGAGTATTTCCTCACCGATAATCGTTCCTCTTTTCTCTCTTCGTTCGTTTAAACTTCGATTTTCTTTTCGTTCTTTTTGTAATAAATCTCTTCTTTGAATCCAGGCGATCGTACCATCCTTGCTCGAGCATTACCCCGCCGGAACTTCCCTGAACACGATCGAGCATTACTGGCAAAATATAGCAAATGGTAAGTGGTCTTTGATAGTGAGTGATACGGTAGTATCAGGGTATAAATTTAGCGTGATATCAACGTCACGTGGCTCAGATGTTAGATTTAATCCAGTGACGTGCGTACTTCGATGACTATCTAATTGGTATCGGAAGATTATTCGTACACGTAGTATAATATTATCGGACAAGATCCTAATCATATCTTTATTTCTAGAAAGCTTCAGGGAATTTGATTACGGATATGGAAGGAATTACGTTCGATACGGCAGCGATATTCCACCGGAATACCCGTTGCACAAGATCACAGTGCCTGTTCTGATATACTACGGTGTTAACGATCCGTTGGCACAACCGCCGGTGAGTGTGTAACAATGAAAGTTCGTTGCGTTTATTTTACGTTAAGAAGTTACGGGGAATCGGAGGCTAGCGAGACGGCTTTTCTTATCGAACAACTATACGGACAATGTTGATGATATTTATTTTCAGGATATCAGAGCCCTCGAAGAGCGGCTACCAAACGTCGTGGCGACGAAGGCGGTGCCTTGGCCGTTTTTCAATCATTTCGACTTCGTCCTTTCTAAGGACGCTAAAACTCTGCTGTACGACGACATGATGGTCATTGTAAAAAAGTACAAATCGTTAGGAAATCGATGACATCGATACAAGAGTTTTATACGAATAAGTTTGTAAAAATTCAATTGAATATAGTTTTTTCAATTAAATTTCGTAACGTAACTGTTTTTATTCCCGCACGGTATGGCATTAGACGACCTGATGCAACTAGGCATAAGTAATCCCCATCTTTTCAATGACTGTCGTCCGACATTCTGAACCGCATGACGTGAGTGATTCACCCGCAACAGAAATGCTTTCGATGACCTTGTGTGTGCTATAACACTGACATTAAAATTAAATCGGTTCAGTTGGAAAGTTACGTTATCGTAAACATAACTAACCTTCGATTGCGTTCCATTAAGCGACTTGCTTCAGTTACTCGAGGTTGAATTCCAGCGAACGTACTTTCGATTCGCGAACATGAATGGGTACCATCCGATAAAGTTCAGACGAAAGATAGGCACACTCTTAAGTGGCGTACGGAACATAAGCTCCAGTAAAAGTCGAAGTTCAGGTACGACGAATATCACTTAAAAAAATAATGCACGTAGTTATGCCATTACCGGTATGAATATGCAATTTTCTTTTACCTGTAGTATACAGAAAAAAAGCAACCTGACTAGAAATATAAAAATGAAAAAACTACCAGTTTATATGCTTAGGTATACAGGTCCGATGTAAAGACGAACGCGTTGCATGATACGACATCGTCAAGTCACGTACCTATACTTTGTACATTATACCCGTAATAAGAAGTTTTGCGTTTGTAAATTCTCATTCCAGAGTGGACGATCGTGACATCGTTATATTCCTCATAGAGTTAGATATAACGATGTTGTCGACCTCGTCGTCACACGATGTTTTTCATCCTTTTTCTATAACTGTGAAGGCCAAAAAACGCGGGATGCTACCCGTTAATCAGTCAATCACGAGACAAATTTGGCTATTGCGTTATCTGTCGTATTGGGATCAACGAAAATTGCGTTTTTTGTAAATTTGTAAGCGGAATTTTTTAAATTTCACTTTCCAGGCTCACTTGCTTGAAGTTATCATCTACGCACGTGAATTGTGCAATCATCATCGTTTAGCACCACGACAATAACCTTCTGTAGCAATTTCCGCTTTCACCGGCTATTCATCGTCCGTAAATTATTGTTACGAACGCTTCGTTGAACCCATTAATACATATTACAGCTTTGGGATTACGTATACGTGGAATATGATCGTTTCCTCGGTTATAGAAACGTTTCAGGGTATTCGACAGCAGCAAAACTGGAAACATGTTATATACATTTGTACAATTTTGATGAACAGTCGTGATATCCTTCGGCGACTTCAGCAGCTAGAGTTTTGATCGGAATTCTTTCGCTATGATCGAGGAAGTGAGAAAGAAATGTTGCATTAAGTTGATATCACTGAATTCGTTTATTCTCGAATCCTCCATTTCGAAAATCTTTTACTCAAATAATTGAATATCTCACCCCCGCACGATCTTGCTCGTCATACCTGCCAACAATTCATTATCACTTAATGTGACATACGAAATGAAAAACTTGTGTACCAGCGATACACTTTCTTTATTTATCTCAGGTCTTTGACAGCAACTCAATCTGGAATTCGATAACGTCAATTAATCAATGCAAGATTTAGTTTGCGAAAAACAAAAGGATTATCTCAAGATTCACGTATTCGCACGGTCGTGTGGCACATCCATTTATAGTCAAACCTGATTGAATAGAAACGGATGTATTGGTACGTAAACGTCATTTATACCTGACAGAAATTGAAGAAAAATAGAATGATGGTTAATTCTTTTAACGAAGGCTTTTGAGAGAAGATAAATCTTTGTACGCGGTTGTCACGAATGCTGGTATTATTGATCAGGGCTTACGTTAAGATCAATAATAAAAGTAAATCAATTAATGGATTGATACTCAAAGGTTTAGGATAACAGATTCGTATTACGAAGTTATTATCAGGACAGTTGATCTGGTAGAATGGGTATATTAAGCGAATCGCGTGGGCAAAATGAAGTTTGAACGTTGGGATCGACGATGAAGCTGTTCCTCGTTCTTCTGGCAGCCTTAATCGGCTCTGCCATTGCAGATGACGGTGAGGTAGTATGGACCGAGGAAATGGTCCAGGACCTTTTCACTCGCTCATCCGACAACGTGGTTGCAACAATCGTACGTATAATATACACTTAGAATTATAGAAGATTTACTTTGACGGGGATTCGAGGGATGCGAAAAATTGCCCCGAAACCCTATAAGATTCAGATCATTTATACCCTTTCTGATTTTCATCCAAAAGCCTGAACTGATTACCAGCAATGGTTACCTCGCCGAGACTCATCATGTGGTCACCGAGGATGGATACATACTTGCAATGCACCGTGTCAACGCACCTTCCAGTACATCTGTAACCCGAAGGAAGCCAGTCGCTTTCCTCATGCACGGACTTTTATCTAGTTCCGCTGACTGGCTTATCATGGGACATGGAAAGTCTTTGGGTAAGCCATCGACTGAATCACGGTTCGACCGCACTGCAGTTTCCGAAATATATTCTCGGATGTAACAACGGTTCTTTTCTTTCCTGTAGGATACCTCTTAGCTGACGCTGGTTACGACGTGTGGCTGGGCAATGCTAGAGGAAACACACACTCCAAGAATCACACCACCATCAAGAATTTGAACGGCCGAAGATTCTGGAGGTTTGACTGGCATGAAATTGGTGTCCACGATCTTCCTGCAATGATCGACTATGTTCTGGATACCACGCACGAGAAGCAAGTGGTCTACATGGGTCACAGCCAAGGCACAACTGCGTTCTACGTAATGGCCGCTGAGAGGCCCGAGTACAACGACAAGATCAAGGTCATGTTTTCCTTGGCACCTGTCGCTTACATGTCGAATCTTTTTAGTCCGATGTTGAGGATTGCGGCCACCTTCACAAATACCCTGGAGGTTCGTAGTCAACCTTTCTCACCTCTGATTTAATTTCTTGTCACTACGTAACGGACTTGATTATTTCAATGCTCGTTTACGCAGACATTCTTCAATATCTTCGGCATGTACGAGTTCATGCCAAGCTCCGATCTGCTCAGTGCGGCTGGTTCCACTTTCTGCAACGACGATGCTTTGACTCAATTCCTCTGCACTAACGTTCTCTTCGTTATGTGCGGCTTCAACCGAGCCCAGCTTAACACCGTGAGTTGATTAAAATACATGGGATTAATGACCAATTGTATACCTGACTTGTTTAATAATTTCAAACTGCTTATTCGATAGACTTTGCTGCCGACCATCTTCCAATATTCTCCAGCTGGCGCGTCATCTCGTCAACTGGTTCACTACGGCCAAGAAATTCAATCCGGCTACTTCCGCTGGTGGGATCACGGCATAACTAGCAATTTGATCAACTACGGATCATTCAGACCACCAAACTACGATCTGAGCAAAATTACTGCGCCTGTTCACCTGATCTACAGTGACAACGACTGGATGGCTGCTGTAAAGGTAAGCCAACCTGTGTAATCCGCTGGACGTTTCTTCAATCTTCAATTTTTATTGCATTTTTTACAGGACGTTGAGCAGTTGCACGCCGAGCTTGGAAACTCCGTCGAACTTTACCGAGTCCTCGATGGAAAATGGAATCACCTCGACTTTGTATGGGGCATCAATGCCAAAGAACTCGTCTACGACCCTATCCTAACCAGATTGGCAGCAGACTACGCAGAATAAACGATTTATCATGTTTAAATAAACACAAGGTTTACTATACACAGCATAAATGAATTGAAGTTTCTTCTTTGTCTAGACTTATCATTCGCGTGTAGCATAGCCGTTACGTGTTTAAAAAAAGTGGCATTTCATTATTGAAATAGTACTGTGAAACTTATTACCATTACGCTGTAACGATTTAAATAAGTCCTCATTATATCAAAATCGGTGTTCAGTTCTAATTGACTCTCAGTGTCCATCACGTCGCGTCCACCTTTGCAGAATTTCACTTGTCCTTTCAGAGACTGGACTCTCTATCTACAAAACTTTCTTCAAAGCACAACATGCAGAATTTCCGTCTCTTATACGTGGCTACAACAGAGCTCAACTGAATGTAGTGAGTTGTTCGGCGATTACCTGCAATCAATGATAGATAGATAGATAGATGCGTTTATTCGTCCTGGGACAAGTTCCCTTAGGCGGCGTACAAAAAGCTCATGCAAACAAATGATGTGTATAGGCATAAAATACAATAAAACTAACAACAAATTGACATAAATTAAAATTAAGGTTGAAAAATAATGAGAAAATAATAAAAAAAAGTTATGAGAGAAGGAGATAAAAATAAATAAAAGTAAATAGACCGAAAGAGAGTACAAAATAAAGACAGAATGATAAATAAGATAAAGAAATAATGAGTTGAAAAAATAAACAAATAAATGAACAAATCATAAATAATTAAATAAGTAAAGAGGTTAACACATGAGCAAAAATATAAGAGAATAGATAAAAGTAACATAACATTAATCAGAACAGGAGAATTGATAAATCAATTATTCAGGTGTAAAAAATAACATAAAATAAGGCCATACCGCAAGTATTTGAGCATTCCACTAAAAAAAACATTTAGAAAAATGAATTAAAACATGAAGATGAGTAACCAAGTACACGAGTGACAGTAAAATAATAAAATAAATAGAATAAATGAATAAACTGGCCAGGGCGAATATTTTATCTAGTGCCATAGAAGGTAAAATTAAAAAAAATAAAATCAATAAAATAAAATAATATAGAAAAAAATGAAATAAAATAATAATTGAACCTCAGCTGCTCGACGTTTGCGTAATGAACGTAAAGCTTGCACTTGAACAGCCCTAGTCTTTCCTCCTCGGCTACTTCAGTAGACAGCGCATTCCATAAAGAACAGGACGACGCAACAAACAAACACTGATAAACGGTCGCCCGGCAGAACGGTACGTACAAGCGCTGGGATGCGGTGGCGTTAGCAGTGGCTCGTTGCGGATGAGATTCCGCAGGTTCGAAAGCTTCCGCAAGGTAAGAGAAATATTAAATAGATAACACCCGATTAAATACAGTCTCCCGTCTCGGACGGTAAGCGAACTCGATCAAAGCCTGTGATGCGTAATATGCTCGTCTCTGCGTATACCCGAGATGAACCGGGCACAGGAATTGATAACACGCTGTAGTCTGATACGAAGTGTGCGCGGCAAGTCGTTACATACGGCTGCACAAAATTCAAGGTGCGGGAATGCAATGCAACGTCGGTATTTTCTATATAATTTTTTACAAACCGAAAAGAAATCGATGCGACGTTTACGTTGCTTACCGATTTCAGCGTGACCTGACTGAATGCTCCGTAATGAAACTGATAAGTCTTAACTGCTTGGCACTTGTACGCGTTTCTCATTTCGTCGTTTCATATACTTTCTTCCCACACATTTGAATTTTATCGCAGCATTCGCAACGCTGCTGCAATTACATCCTGTGATAAATTTGGCACCGTCTGATTTCACGGTAATGTCTTTCCTACTTATTCACTATAACATTTTCTCATTTGGTACGACCTCGGGTCACCTCGTATATCGGGGCGGAGGAAAATAATCATATTAAGATACGGAAGATAAGAATTTTGAAACGATATATAACGAGCCCGCCTGCATTGCAGGCTGTAATGCTGCAGTAACCTCTCAATAGCGATGAAGGTTCTGGTCCTTCTTCTTGTGGGATTGATCGGCGCTGCCGATGCAGAAAACGATGATACGATATGGACCCCAGAAATGGTTCAAGACCTTTTTAGTACTGCCACCGTTGTCGGTGCGACAGTTGTAAGTACATACTTATAAGCAATTTTATTTTCAATAATTTTCGACAAACTTGTACCTTTTTCCAATGCCTTGTGTAAACGACATAGTATAGTCTATACCTATACTGTTTTTCACATAAGCCTGGACTGGTTGCTCATCACGGATACTTTGTCGAAAGTCATTATGTGACGACCGAGGATGGTTACATCCTCCAAATGCATCGAATCCCAGCGTCTCCTAAGAGTCCTGAAGCTACCAGCAGAGGCGTAGTATTCCTGATGCATGGGCTGTGCGGAAGTTCTGCTGCCTTTATTCTCATGGGACCTGGAAAAGCTTTAGGTAATACTCGAGTGATTGGCTGATTTATTACGCACTACGATACATTTTCCAAACCAAATATTCTGCGAACAACGTGTCGTTTGTTTTCTTCAGCCTACGTCCTGGCCGATGCTGGATACGACGTGTGGTTGGGCAACGCTAGGGGAAATACTTATTCAAAAAATCACACAACTATTACCGATTTTACCAGTAAAAAGTTCTGGGACTTCGAATGGCATGAAATTGGTATTTACGATCTTCCCGCCATGATCGACTACGTTCTTGAAAATACAGGACAGGAGAAAGTGTCATTCGTGGGTCACAGTCAAGGTGCAACAACGTTCTACGTTATGGCCTCTTTGAAACCCGAGTACAACGACAAGATTGAGGTCATGTTCTCTTTGGGTCCTGTCGCTTACATGTCAAACCTGATTAGCCCGGTGTTGAGGCTTACCGCCAAATTCGAGGGTTCTCTGGGGGTTCGTAATTGATGTTTCTCACCTCTGATTAATTTTTTTTATCACTACGTAACGGATCGATTACTTAAATACTTGTTTCCTTAGGTGATTTTCAATCTCTTTGGTCAGTACGAGTTCCTGCCTAGTCACGATCTTATCAGCGCAGCTAGTTCGACATTCTGCGAAGCGGATGCTCTGACTCAATACATGTGCAGTAATTCAATCTACTTCCTGATGGGGTTCAACAAGGCTCAAACCAACACCGTGAGTTTATTCAAATACACAGGACCAACGAAGTCGGACTGGCGACTTACTTCACCGATTGAAATTACACGTTCGGTAGAGCATGCTGCCAATTATCGTTAAACACATGCCGGCTGGTGCGTCAACTCGTCAAGTAATTCACTACGGTCAAGAAATTAATTCCGGCAAGTTCAGACAGTGGGATTACGGCCTGCTGTTCAATCAGGTGCAATATGGGAGACTTACACCACCAGATTACGAGCTTAGCAGGATTACTGCACCCGTCCACTTGCTCTACAGTGACAACGACTGGATGGCTGCTGTAGAAGTCAGTTTACCTGGAGTTTTTTTTTCTTTCACGTAACCAAGCATATTTTACTTATATAATAGTTGTACTCGAAGAGTCGTTCATTTTTCTTTGGTAAATCCATCATTATTTACCGTTCTTGGGTTATCCTGTTAGTCATTTCACTGCAATACCAATTCCACGACTAACTTTATTTCGCTATTTTTATAGGACGTCAAACAGTTGTACGAAGAGCTTGGGAACCCGATTGAGATGTATCGAATCATGGATGGGAGTTGGAACCACCTTGATTTTGTATTTGGTATCAATGCCAAGGAACTCGTCTATGAACATATGCTGGCTGTATTACAAAAACGATATAGTGATTAGGTGATAATAAAATCATCTACCACGGTTGCCGATTATGAAAAATAAAAATTGAGGTTATTCGATACATAGGATTCTAGTTAATGTACTATACTTTTTATTTAATAAATGAATCTCACGTACTCCGAGTGAATATGAGAAAGAAATTTCTCAAAATATACGTTGGAATATACTGTGCGTTTTCCTTCGTCATATGCCGATTAAATTTTATTTTTTTTTTTTTGTTCATTATTTTTTTCATAAATGAGTAAATAATATAACGTCTAGACAATCAATTCGAGAAAATCGCACTCCACCTTAAACTTTTCTTTTCAAGTTTTACAGACTGTGGTTTCAATACGGCATAACCGAGTATTCTACATGCGAACGTATTCAGTGACCTTCCCCGCGCCGTGATGACCCCGTTTTAAGGTAGAAAGTTGCGTGAACGCCGGCGTAAACGAATCGAAGTTCGATCTTTCGTTAAATTACGTGGGCGATTATGTAACGCACAAATAGTGCACCACCACCGGCAAAAAGACTTTCGGTTTCGGATATATAATGTATGTATGAACATACGCAACAGGTGCATCTGGCAGGTAAAAGTAAGAGGATGACAAAACCTGGGTCGTGGGTATTGGGATACCTGGCGAAGACCTGAGGTACTCCCATCACAATCCCGCCAGTAGACATCGTATCATCCGGAGTCACGGTATACGCGTGTGAAGTTGTTGAGAAAGATGTGTTTCTAGAATTAAAACAGTGGCATGGATGCTGATAATCACGATTCACAAGTATTGGTGTGCGTGCCACCATATAGGTAAACCAACCCAACGTTTAACCGGGTATCATTAGCATTGTACGTTACGACAGTGTTCATTTATATATAAAGTGTTCTACCTAGAGTATGACAGCTATCCTACCACTCAAGATGGTCGGGGCACGTGAGTTTTTATTCGTAATTACAGTAGTCGTGGTTATCCTCGCACCTTCTCTGGTCGAACCTACCAGGATTAGGGCCAAGAAAAATGCCGACGTTGATCTGAAAACGGTAAGAACGTAAACGATCAACATTTCATGCATTGGTGCACATCTTCCGACATTATTTTTTTACAGCCGGAATTGTTGAAGAAATATGGTTATCCGATTGAAATTCATCATACCGTTACCGAGGATGGATACATCTTGGCTATGCACAGGATCCCTGGCGTCCTTTCGAAAGGCGAATATAAGGAAGCGTGGAGAGGTCCTGTTCTCCTGCAACACGGACTGGCGGGCAGTTCAGCGGACTGGGTCATAATGGGTCCCAAAAGGTCCTTGGGTGAGTTGTTTGACTGAATCGGCTTGAAATACTTTCGTCTTCTGCTTCCGATGAAGAACTGAGGGTACGTTGACCGCCATAGTTTGGTCGTCTGAAAAAGTATTTTCGTTTGTCAGCTTACTTACTCGCTGATCGGGGATACGACGTCTGGCTTGGAAACAGTCGTGGAAATCTTTACTCAAGAAATCATACCGTCCTTTCACCGGAGAACAAGTTGTTCTGGAATTTCAGGTTGGTTACTTGTCGCATTGTCAAAAGCCGACGTGCATTTTCGAAATCCATTTTTTTTTTTTTTACAGCTGGCACGAACTTGGGGTTTTTGACCTCCCGGCAACGGTGGATTACATCCTCGCTCAGACGTTGCTTCCGAAAATCTTTTACATCAGTCACTCTCAAGGAACGACACAGTTCTGGGTCATGGCCTCGGAACGTCCTTCGTACAATGAGAAGATCATATTAATGGCTGCATTGGCGCCCGTAGCTTACACCAGCAATCTACGAGGGCCGGTAACGCAACTTGCTGTACTGACACCAATTGGAGTGGTACGTTATTCGCGTGCGATTCAGAAGTGAGACGGTGAACACTTTGTTCCCCACAAAAAATGATAACACCCCGTTCCTAATTTACCGGATGAATTCTAGTGGATCGGGGAGAATTTTGGATATCCGGAATATACGCCAAGATCAACATGGGAAAACCTCGTTT
The DNA here is from genome assembly GCF_021901455.1 of Neodiprion lecontei. NCBI lineage: Eukaryota > Metazoa > Arthropoda > Insecta > Hymenoptera > Diprionidae > Neodiprion > Neodiprion lecontei. The sequence goes on from NC_060265.1 coordinate 3,533,452, forward strand.
CGACCTTCATATGTAGGGATTCCTCTTTCACCCAGTTTTTGTGCAGTACCGTTCTTTTCCTCATTGCTGGCTTCAGTCCCGACGAACTAGACTCTGTGAGTAAAGACGGGCAGTTCCTTTACTGTGTTAATTAAATTTCTCAAATAAATATTGTGCAATAATCGTGTCTTGCGCAGACGAACCTACCTGTAATTATTGGCCATATACCAGCTGGCGCGTCCTGGAAGCAGTTCATACACTTCGGGCAAGGAACTATGGAACAGGGTGAGACTGAAGCTTAAACTTGTTTGTAAAATATACCTGTGTATGGGGAATTCCATGGGAACCCGACTAACATCTGGACCACACCATTTTTGATTTTGTTAAAAAATTTTTATGCTTTTATCCCAACTCTGAAAAGTAATTACTTTTAATATAATTTTAACCATTAACCGCAGCCTCGAAATTTATACAATAATATTCTTGGGTTACAGGACGTTTCCGAAAATTCGATTACGACAGCGTTGAAAAGAACTTGCGTGCCTACAACGTCAGTGTACCACCAGAATATCCTTTGGAAAAAATTACAGCCCCAGTTGCATTTTTCAGCAGCAAAAATGACTGGCTCGCTACGCCAAAGGTAATAATAATGATCGATTAGAAAAAACTATTTACGTTATTTACAGCATATATTACAGTAACACGAGGTTGAATTATCTTCGAAATCGAAAAAACAAAACTACTCGAGTATGTGAAATACGAACGATCAACGCGAACTAATGATTTCCGGTCTGAATGACCAACTAATTGTTAAAGATACGTCATTACATCGCCAAGCAATTAGCGAAAAGCAAGAAATTGTTTCTTTGCAATCTAGTATTGACTTTATTTAATCACGAAAATATCGTTATTAAACTCAGGTTTCGATATATCCGATCAATCTCAACCATATCAAATCAATTACACCTGCATGATATCATCTTCGTATACAAACGCCCCTATGTAGGTATACGTAGATATAATTACAACCTCGATCGTATGATCGTATTTTTCAGCTATTTTTCGCGAATAAAAAACTTCCGGAAGAATGTTTAAATCCATAACGAACTGCACAATGTTGCTCTTTCTAATTTTCAGGATGTCAGTCTTCTGGCATCGAGGCTCCGTAGCTTGATGCTGTCTTACATAGTGCCCGTGGATACTTTCAATCATTATGACTTCCTGTGGGGAATGCACGCTCCGGAATTGGTCTACGAGCGTCTCTTCACGCTGCTGGAAGAATTTTCTACATGAATACTTGAAAATCCTCCACCTGAAAATGTTCAAACAGTTAATATGTATAATATTTCTGTGCAGCTACTGTCTGATAACCATCACACCGATTGAATAAATTCAGTTTCTAGTCAATAACGAATACAAAGAATTTTCACAGCTAATTTAAAGTCACGACAATTTGGTGTTGTCAACGATCAATGAGCCTTACTTATTTAGTTTATACCTATCGATAAGAGAATTTGTGTTGATCAAATTACATTCAGAATTTCTATCAGTTATTTTTCTATTTGATTCCTATCATAGCTTAGAAACATGAGACATCGGTCATAACGTCAATGCAGCATCCAACTGGTTTTCAGTCATTCCTTTGTTGAAAGTATTACCCACAAATCGCCTGTACTCCTTACCAATTGCTTCATAAAACGTGGCGGTAGTTAATCCCAAACTGTCTAAATATCGATGGATCAACATATGAAACATAAAATGATACACTCAACTAGACAATCAATATTTGATAGATCAAGATCCTCAAAATATACTTTTCAGAAAGCGATGTCTGGGATGATTGACTTCCAATGGATTTGGTGCCGGCAAAATTTTTAACTATCGTTACGAGAACTATTTTATTAGTAATGCAGTTAGGGCTCGGAGAATATTTATTCTACGAAATCCCTCTTTGATTTAACCTTTTTTAAATACTTGTGTTGCTCATAGAACCGCAAACGTAGTTCATATTAGCGATTATATCTGGGTATTCTCTTTGTCAGTTAGTCTTTTGGTCTTGTCGAAAAACTAAAAAAAAAAAACTTATATAAAATATCGGACATATGGTTGAAAAATATCGCGTGATTTTTAAACATCAAGTTACCTTCTGACAAAATCTAAATTCAGTATAAACTTGTAATAATTTCTTGTTGATTGTTGTCAGTAGTGCTATTGCTGAAAAATGGTCGATTGCGAATCTAACATTACATCAATAGGATAACAATATTGAACGAAAAAAATATTTTATCACAATACTCGATCGTAGACAATCAGTATATAAGGCCAATCGAAATCGAGGTTTCCATTCAGAGTCATCAACCGCAGTCATGAAATTACTATTCATTCTGGTCGTGGCTTTAGTCGGCTCTGCAATTGCAGACGACGATGCCGATGAGAAGGTTTGGACTGAAGACGAAGTCGAGGATATTTTGGCCAGTGCAACTAGCGACGCGACTGCAACTGTCGTAAGTTAACCCATGGATGCTTATCCATCAAAGGATCGCAGAGAGTTCGGATTTTGTTTCGCATCTTGACTGGTTATTCTGTTTTTTAAAGCCTGTACTAATTGCCAACAACGGATACACAGCCGAGACCCACTACGTGACGACCGACGATGGTTACATACTGCAAATGCATCGTATCCCTGCAACTCCTACGAGTGCCGCATCCGATGACAAACCTGTCGTGTTCCTCATGCACGGCCTGCTGTCTAGTTCTGCTGACTGGGTGATCATGGGACCTGGAAAGGGTTTCGGTGAGTTGCTGACCGATCTAATAACTTACCGTCCATACGTCTTCAAACGTGTATGCGTTCGGTGAAAACAACGTCGTCCTTGTTTTCTTCAGCTTACATCTTAGCCGATGCCGGATACGACGTGTGGATGGGCAACGCAAGAGGAAATACGTACTCCAAGAATCACACCACCTTGACAGATTTTACTGGCAAAGACTTCTGGTACTTTGACTGGCATCAAATTGGCTACTACGATCTCCCCGCCATGATTGACTACGCTCTTGATACAACGGGTCAGGAGAAATTATTCTACATGGGTCACAGTCAAGGCACAACTTCGTTCTACGTGATGGCCTCTATGAGGACCGATTACAACGACAAGATAAAAGCCATGTTCTCTCTGGCGCCCGTTGCTTACATGTCGAATCTGAAGAGTCCGGTATTGCAATTAGCTGCCACCTTCGTGACTAGTTTGACGGTAAATGATATTTTTCAATTACAACTTCGTGTTCGTCAGTGTGATGCGAATCGCTCAATTATTACACGAAACACTTTTTTCAGTCTCTCTTCAAGCTCATCGGTGTTTACGAGTTCTTGCCCACCAGCACTTTCCTTAGCAAAGTTGGAGCTACCTTCTGCAACGACGATGCTCTGACACAAGTCCTTTGCAGTAACATCCTATTCATGTTGGCCGGTTACAACAAGGCTCAATTGAACGCTGTAAGTTTGTCCGCACCTAATCAAAAACCAGCGGAATTCAAATTATACCTGTTTCTCGATTCTGTTTAATTACAATTCGAGCCATTTATGACCAACAGACTATGCTGCCAACTATCCTTGGACATACCCCGGCTGGAGCCTCATCTCGACAAATCGTTCACTACGGTCAAGAAGTTCGATCTGGCAAGTTTAGGTATTACGACCAGGGTTGGATCTCGAATTTGTGGAACTACGGTTCGATCAGCGCACCGGACTACGATCTCAGCGCGATTACAGCTCCTGTTCACTTGCTCTACAGTGACAATGACTGGATGGCTGCTGTAACAGTAAGTCAAGCAAAATATCATATCGATGAGTTATACATTCTTCTTTGGTAAATGCATTATTAACTTCAGTCCTGGAATTATCCTGTGAGTCATTTCACTGCAATACCAATTCCACGACTAACTTTATTTCGCTATTTTTACAGGACGTCACACAGTTGTACTCTGAGCTTGGAAACCCAATTGAAATGTACCGAGTGCTCGATGGAAAATGGAATCACCTTGATTACCTCTGGGGTATCAATGCCAAGGAACTCGTCTACGATCCCATCATTTCTATGATAGAAACAAACTACAGCGACTAATTGTACGACGAGTCATGTAATTTGTGTCCAAACCGGAATTTTATTATAACAATATATATTCAAGTAAATATTGACCTTCGTTTTTGTGGCATTGTAGTGCAAACAGCAACAATGTCTGTTGTCTGACCCACTCCTGATTTCCTATAACATCGTTTTTTTAAAGTAATTTTCTATAATCCAAATAGCATCACCTCTTAGGCTCAAGGTGACATTATTTTCGGTTATTATATACATATAATTGGGAATTGGCTTGGAAAAAGAGAGGGGGCAATATTGCCGAATCTTTAAAAATTCATTTTCTTTCGTCCTTGTATTTCATTTACAAAATTAACCAACCAATTGCGGTAATAAGCTTGAGTTGGATATGCGTAAGAATTTTGAGTATACTCAACGTTTCTCACAATGTCGTGTTTCGATGTAGGACATTGCAATAAAATTCATTGTGTAACAATTTTATATTTTTAATATCACGTTAAAACACATGTACCTATGGTATTTATACGGATTTTTTTTCTTCCAATAACTCATTGGAGAAAATATATCAGTAGTCCGTTGTTGTCACATGTATGAAAGGTTCACTTTCAGTATTCGCAATATTAAGTGTGACTAAAATTTTAAAAAAATCCATCTGTTAAACGATAATTATATTCATACTAATCACGAATCTCCTCTAAATTTTTGTTTGATTGCGAAAACATTCCACGCCAAGTAATTTCTAACACCAGCGGTATCGGGAGAATTCTGACTAGAGGTACTCCGTATCAGGATCTTAAAAAAAAAATTATTTTCTACCATGCCCATATTGTTCTAAATAAAGATTGAAAACCATTTGACGTTTTCTTGTAATTGATTCACCAAAAGACTCCCTACTTTTCGAACGCTCACCGTGGTGTTTCCCCTTATAAAGATTGTTATCGCAGGATCGAAAAATTCGATGGAAATTCCAAGTTAATGACCCTTTCAAGACTTATCTCGTTATTACTTTACCTATCGCAGTTATCGAAGATCAGAACATACCAGTAGGCTTATCGTTGTAACACGATCACCGTCATAATCACAAATCGTTAATTAACGATCGACAATCGATCGGAGGAATCGCATCACATTAACTCAAATACGACGCAAATTGCATTATAAGCAAGGATTTTTATTATTCGATGATTAATTTATTTCCCATTCCAGCTGAGATAAGACTTCGGTGTGAATCTGAAATGCGATAAGACCTTATCTCCTTCGTCATACATATAAAATCTGTTATTCTGTAGTATTAATCTATTCATAATATTTTCGCCGTTGCATCCCAGATGTCATCGTATATGTTCTTTTCAAACTGAGCCACATTGAGTAATTCATCGAATAAGAAAATACATCTCAAGTTTGCCAACAAGACTTTTATCAAATAATGATAAGTCTGGCCCTGATCGTTGACTTTTGTCGCCAAACTGTTTCGCAGTCGCAGTTTTTTGTTTTTTTACTCTAAATTGCCGAATTCTTTGGTTTAGTGAAACGAACGAGGATATACAAATGAATATTCGATATTTCGACATCTCAGATGGTGACGATACCCGGAAAAGTCGCAGTTCACTGCTCTTACGCATCGTCATTTCATCCGTAGGTTCGTAAAATAAACCGACATGAATAACCGATGACCGCAGGAGTGAGTGACGATAAATTATGTGAATCACGAGTTTCATCCAGATCATTTGTTAGCGGCAAAGCGTGAACCGCAAACGTTTAAGGTTTGTTCACAACGCTTTTCTCTTTTACCCGACATCAGTACGTAATACGACCTGTGTCGAATTCCGAAACGATTGATCACTCAATCAACTCACAGACCCACGTCATCTCAGCAATAAAGGGTGCAAACGACTGGTTGACAAATTCTTTTGCGTTATCCCTTTCGCAACATCCGTACCGTTGTGAAAGGACCTTTTTCACTTCAATGAAAAAGACACCTCCTGAATCATACGAGTATCTACTCCCATAATGCGGGCACGTATATATATGAAGAAATTGTAAAGCATTCATGTCACACTCGTCGTATCTATCGCGTTTTAACTGTTGGGGTCAAGGGGTTAGATTATGTTCGTCCCGCAATTAGATATCGAACGCACCTCGATGTCACAGTTCAATTCAAAGCACAAACAAGTGCTTAACGCTCGTGAGAAGCAGTTGAAAATAAGAACTGCTTCGAGCAGGAAGCGTAAAATAATGGTTTCCGGTATTTTGGTGCTCGCCTTGATCGCAGTTTTACTTATCGGGAATATCACGGCATGGAGCCTGATCGAAGCTGAGAATTACTTTGATACCCCCAAAGCGAACCGGGTAATTATGACAACCACTGGAATTCATTTATGTTTATTCATAATTTGTATTAGCTGCTAGCGGCGATTAAAACTCTTCTCTTGCTATCGGTACAACGTACAACGTATTTATTTTGCGAGTATTTACTTCACGAACGTTGCACATTCTATTTCCAATCAATAAACTTACCAGTCCGGCATCTGAACCAGTAACAGAAATCTTGTCACCGATAATTCAACGGTAACTGGATTCGCCTTACCGATCGTAGGGTCAAACTTTGCATCGACGGTAATATATTAGCGAATATTAATTTGGCTGACCAATAACCGGTCAGTAACCACTAGCTGTCGTCACTTTTAACAAACTCAACAAGTCATCCTGTGTAAAGGATCATTTTTAAAACCACTTCACTTTGCCGTTCCTCAGTTTCATCTGGACATTCTACCAGAGTATAAAATAGAAAAACACATTTTCCAAACTTCTGTGGGATCAGCCAACGGAAGCAGGGAAGAAACTCTTCTTTACAGAATTCCCGGAGGGCCAAAATCCGCGCCTAAGAATGGAAAGCAACCCATGTATATTCAGCATGGGATTTTGTGTGATGCTGATCACTGTGCCGTTAATCAACCCCTGATAGCGATTGGTTCGTATTGCGCATTGAAATTTATTTTATGTTTCTACGAAGGATTAAATTTCCAGATTTAAAATTCTATCATCATATTGATTTTAGCGTACATCTTGGTGGATCAAAGCTACGATGTGTGGCTGGGAAAAAGCAATACAACTATCACCGGAAATATTGTGTCGTGCGTGTATTTCATGTGATTGTAAGCGAGTATTAGCGTCATTCAGAATAATTATGGAAATATTTTACATCACCACAGATCAGAGAAGTTGGAGGAGGAACGTTTAGGATCCGTTGCGGATTACGTTTTGGAGCAGACGGAACAAGAGGAACTTTCTGTCCTCGGATATTTAAATAACACAATAAAAATATTCGAAATAGCACGGAGTGACGACAAGAAGCCCGAGGAGAATGTAAATTTTTATTATTGCGCCATAATCTTGAAAGTCAAATCAGGCGGATAAAAATAATCGAATGTCAACTATTTCAGTCGGGAATTTCAAAGTGGTTCGATAAAATTCCCGGAGTCCAAACAGCGAAGAAATGGTACAAGAAGGGTCAAAATTATTTGACAAGTATGCGTTCCTCATAAAAAAGTCTCATGTAAACATCTGAATAAATGAAAATTCTTTAGATTCATTGAAAATATTTTCGAAACAGGCACCTACAACAAGATAATTGGGGGAATCGATTACCTCGGCAGGAAGATGGACTACATTGCCGATGATTTGTGCATTCGTCAAATAACGGTGAGTCTCATGAGTGTCCTTCATTGATCAGCTCGGAGTTTTGTTTACCCAACAAAAGTTACTAGTGATTTAGATCCTACTAATGGTGTTATTTTACAGGAAAAGGTTTTCAACGCCTGGGGCATCTCGCCAACGATGATAGCACGCACCTTCAAAATCGAAGATTTTTCGCGAATGATTGGTCATCCTGATGTTCATCTGTCAACGGTGAGGATCAGATTTTTCTTCACATCAAAAATTTCCTGCGCACGGTAATAAGTGATAAAATTCGTTTTCAGCCTGAGCTGATCAAGAAGTACGGTTACCACTCGGAATCCCACGAGGTGAAAACCGAGGACGGGTACATTCTGACTGTGCACCGTATCACTGGAGGAGCTAAACATCCTCCAAGTCCAGGAAAGCCGGTCGTGATCCTTCAGCATGGTGTCCTGTCCAGCTCTGCCGATTGGGTAATCATGGGCCCGTCAAGGTCGCTGGGTAATTGAATGGTTCAAACCAACTCACATGTAATCGTGGTATCGAAGCTTAGGCTTTGAACACTCTAACGATCAACGACTTTCAGGCTACATTTTATCGGACGTCGGCTACGATGTTTGGCTGGGAAATTCCCGAGGAAACACATACTCGAAAGCACACGCAAAAATCTCACCTTCGGATTCCAAGTTCTGGGAATTTTCGTGGCATGAAATGGGCGTGTACGATATGCCAGCGGTGATAGACCACGTTCTGAAAGTGACGAAAATGGACGTCCTTTCCTACGTCGGTCACTCGCAGGGAACCACTCAGCTCCTAGTCATGCTGTCGGAGAAGCCTGAGTACAATTCCAAGATATCCTCCGCTGTTACCTTCGCGCCGATCGCCTACGTTGGTAACATGCGAAGCCCAATAGTGAAACCTTTCGCCCGAGTCAGCACTCCGCTTTACGTGAGTCTTCACAGGCTGATGAGTTTACTTTCGAACGTGCCAAAGACATTCAGAGTGGTTCCTCACATTCTTTCAGTACTTCCTGCGGCTGTTCGGCGTCGCCAGCTTTTTGCCAACAAATGCATTCCTCACAGAGATCGGACGCGATATATGCGAGTCCAAGTCAATTCTGCAGGTCGTTTGCAGCAATACTCTGTTCCTGGCGACTGGATACGATATGAGTCAAGTGAACTCGGTAGGATTAATTGAAAATTTAAGAAGTCATATTCTCGTTTCATTTTTCAAATTTCTATCATCTACTTACAGACAATGGTTCCAGTCATTTTGGGGCACGTACCAGCAGGAGCGTCGACAAAGCAGTTTGTACACTTTGGTCAGCTGTACAATTCTAGTGAGTGTCTTCAACTAGAAAAATGGGCACTGAACAGAGAACAACCTTTAATCCTTATTTGGTTTTTTAGAAAAATTTCGCCAGTTCGATTATTCGGTATCTTTCATTAACTATCAAAAGTACAATCAGGCTGAACCGCCCGAATACAACTTACAAAACGTTCGGATTCCGATGGCTGTTTTTTACGGATCAAACGATCTACTGGCGGATTACAAGGTAGTTTGACTTTACGGTACAACTTAACGTCTTCTGTTTACAGAAGCTTTTCAATACACACGACTAATTTCGCATGATACATTTATTTTTACTTTCGTTCGCTACTGTTTTGTCAACCTGACGATTTAAATCGGTAAAAATTGTTTCAGGACGTGGAACGACTTGCAAGTGAACTTCCAAACGTTGAATTGAAGCACAAAGTGTCTCTAGAAAACTTCAACCACATTGATTTCCTGTACGGTGTCGACGCGCCCAACGTCGTCTACCGACACGTCATCAAATATTTACACGTATGTAAAAAGCTGGGAACCGGAGGACCCATCAATAGAGTAGGAATAAATGACACTCATTCATGAATACATGCGTAAACACATCCGTTGACAAAAACAAGAAGGAACCGCGTGTGCCACGAGATATCTTCTTACGCGATGTTCGAAATGCTCTTTAGAATGTACATAAAATACAGAAATAAATTATATCGAAGAAGTGTATTCACGTAATATATACTTGATTAAGATCAAAAGATCGACTACTTATATATAGTATTTATAAATTCCCACCTTACAAGTGCCAACTCAGTTTCTTTGGGTAAGCTGAGCGATAAAAAAATACGAAGAGAACTACCGAAGGTTTTTTTTTAATTCTGACCACAATCCTGGATTTTCATTGCATGCTGCGCTTGCGGCAGAAAATCTAAGCCTCTCTCTGGTATACAAGATTACATTAATTCAAGAAAAATGTTATATCCTGTTGCAACTAATGCAGCTACGACCGAGGGTGGAGGAGTAAAAAATGAATACATGAATTGAATTTAACTTGGATGAATTCAAGGTGCCATAGAAATCCGCACTATATGCATAGCTGTTACGATAGAAAAGTAGTTACTCTGACACCACTTGTGTCACGATTGACCTTTTAATTCGTCAGCTCATTCGTACACCTCTACGACACACTCGGACAAATACATGCATACATCACACAAGGCATCATATTGCTTGTAACACAAAGAATGAACTTCCGGGATGTGCGTATCACAAGAGAAGAACGTGGGCTGACTTCACGAGATACTACAGAGACGTCTACATGAAAGCTCGTACATCGAGGGTGAGAGAAAATCTCGATCAAGGTTACAAAAATTTTCTAAACTAAAAGATCAGCGATAAACCGAAAGACGTTTTCCACGAGGATGATATGCCATCCGATTTGAAAAATAGCCCCTGATGTTGTACTCGAAAAATAACCACCACCAACTCCCGAGTATACCTCATTATCTCGTTGTTTACCTTTAATTCTTATTGTGGCTGTTTGCCTCCCCGTGGATTTCACTGCGCCTGCGTCGTGGTCCAGATAACCCCGTCGACAGCATCTCTCAGTCGAGCGTCAGATCTCGCAGCAGCCAGAAAGACCCAGAGCGATATCAACCCCGGTGAACGTATATACCTGTCAATCAAAGTAGAGAAAACGCAGTGGAACGGGTTAAAATGTAGTTCATTTTAAAAGAGAGCGATTGAACAATTGTTAACAACTCACTGGAGCCACTGATTTTTTTCTTATTTGGGTTAATCTGTTCGTTCCGCAGTATTTGGTGTGCTACAGACGCCCCTAAGGGGGTTTTCGATAATGTATAAAGTTAAAAGGTGAACGAAATTAAATTTATAATCGTCCGTAGTGAAATACCATACGAACCGCCAAGGAAGGCACTTTGGTGATTTCAATTCCAGTGAGAAAGTATAGGCATATTAAACTTGTTCAAGTGTGTCGTAGGAATTTTTTCTAAACGATACATCTCCGTTGTACTTCACCTGCCGGGGATGAATTATATTTTGAAAATATCGCGGGTAGTTGGATTTTCGTGCTCCCAATTAATTTGGTCATATTTTTTGGCCTATCCTTCATCTCTGACTATTTAGATATCCGTCGTTGTCTATACCAGATCCCACGAAAGAATCGATAAATTGCGTCGCGGGATATAAATGAAATTATAGCTCTCTGTCTGTTGAGACTTCTCGGTCTGCAAAATCTAAAAAATATGTCAACTTTGTCCAGCGAGATAATTTTGTATTTATAATCGCGTGAAATGTTCCGATTTAAATTCAGTCAATACACCTGTCCAGTTTTATCACTGCAAATAATAGTGAAATCGCCTCGAATTCAATTGTAATATATTTCATACCGATAAGTAATCATTAACAACTCAAACTGTTACACCGTTCAGGTGGAACGATTTCAACCGTGGATAAAATGAAGAACAGCAACCAGAGATCATCAATGGGCATCCCGGAATGAGATGCACCGTTTAGGACGGTGTTGAGCTCGTCATCGATCGTTCACTAGGTGCAAACAAAATATTCGCAAAAAAGCTGTGCGAAGGTCTTGAGTGAGGCCGAGCGAAGCTTTTCCAAGGACAGCCATCGGAGAACGGGATGTCGGCGAGGAATATTCGAGGTGGCCATGCTGGCTCCACCGTTCAAGCTTTCCTTTTGATCTGTTCAATCTTCGGCGGCTCGGGAATGGGTAAAAAAATGAAATTTGTATATCTATAGAATTTAGAATTTCGTACACCAATGTCAATATAGCTATCTAAAAAGTTATTCCCTGCGAATACGACATGCCAAAATTAGTCTGTTCGATTCCTATTTATAGAAAAACTCCTTGAGAATAACTGAATAATTATCCTGAATGAATTGAGAGGGAATTTTTCAGCATATAAAGCTGTGTAACGTGCCATGGGTACTCGAATACAGCCCGGTAGGTCTGCGTTAAAAATAGGAAATGCGGGGGCGAAAGACTTGGGGTGGATCAGTGAATGGAACTATCGATCAATTAACGAGGTGGAAAAGCGGGGTAGAGAGCCCTTAGGTAAAGGGCAATAGTCACTCAGCCTCGTCTCGCGGTTTGATTGGCTTGCGTAACATGTGACGTGATCCGTTCATCAGTCAACCTCGAGACGTTCGTAATGGAGCAAATCCAGAATAAGTACCAAGTAATTACGGGTTCTATTTGTGTACTTGAATAAAACCCCCGTACAACCCCTTGTCCGCGAATTCTCTAAGGGTAGGACGTCACGTTTCTCATTCCGAAGACACGAGTAATGGTAAATTTTTTTGACCAATCGTCGATTAACTGATCCTTTCTATCGATAGAAGACTACATTGGTAATTATCCTAGGGATGACATGCTCTGGACATCGAGTCCAGGATTATTCGATTGTAGGCGTGCGGTGTACACCGATGATTGTCGGACGCCTATTCGGGGAAGTCAAATTACTGTCTGCTCCAAATACATTCTGAGTATAGTGACTCAACGAGTGAGACGTTACGTTGGTCCAGAACTCTGGGGTGCCGTAGATTGGGAATGCTTTTAGCGTCGGGCATATTTTCACGTTTGACGGTTGCTACGTTCTTCTGCGTTCACTGCGGGGTGCGAGTTTGCGTTGTATATCGATTTGGTGCGGGAGGACCACCGGGAGAAGGAGGCGGAGGGTGGCAGGCGAGAGGATGGAGAGGGTGCGAAGGCGCAGGCGTTTCTCAGTTGAATGAAAGTTCTATCCGCCCCCGCCCCGAACCAAGCCATTCATGGGCTTCTGAGAGTAAGGTTTTCTTATAGCTCAAACTACACATCTCTGATCCAAATTGAATCCTCCAGAAGTTCGATCCGTTTTATAATAAATGTGAGATGCTTAGCTGAAACGTGAGAGGTAAACATTTTTTGGTGATTAGGTAATTTGGACCAAGTATTACCTGCGTACTACGTTTTAAGGAAATCAATTTTTCACTTCCGTAATTTTTTGCGACGTCCATCCCTGCCGACCAGCTGTTTCATAGACCAGCAACCGAATTAATGACAATTCACAGATTAACTCGAAAAACTTGTCGTCAAATCAAAAACTGCCCTTCTAGACACCTCGAAAAATATTTTCTCCCTATTCCTGCCAGCTCGTGCTATACAAACTGCTTGGAGACCGCTTGAATGAAGCTGGTGACAAAGCAAGGAATGCGCTGAGACGAGGAATGCAATTACGCTAATGTTTTTACCGTTAGAGGGATGAGATTTTATTCCTCTCCGACATTCCTCGGAACCCTGTCTCATTTCATTTACCATGATCATTTTTGCCGTCAAGGTGTATTGCGATAGATTCAAAGGATTCGGAACAAGTTAAACTGTACCCCTTAAAATCAATCAATTTCTAATCTCGCATTGGCTGAATCATCGTTATCCATGCTACGAATCACTGTAGGACCCGTCCTGAGCTCCGAAGTCACGACTGACACACCAGCGAATAAAGGAGCAGCGCGACAGATGTTCGGTAGTGGCAGCTTGCGGCAGACAGGAAGCGGGCCCATCGTCCTGGGGACGACGGAGTCACCGTTTTACGACGGTGAGTTGATCAGATCAACGTCCGCGGTCGCAGGATTAGCGAGGACCGTTTACGATGTTTTCAGGACATTTGTACGAGGGCCCCGGTGGGTTTGGATACAACGTACCCGGCGGCAGAAACCACGTTTCCCAAAAATCGCACCCCCAGCTTCCCGGTGGGTATCACGGCCCGCCAAGGATGCCCGTCTCTCAACCCGATGCTGATACCTACGAGGCTTCCAGCGACGTGAAGGTCAGAAACGGTGCACCGGTCAACGGTCTCTACGGTCAAAGCCGTCAAGGTGTCGGACGAGGAATGGACGCAGACCGAGGACGAGGCGGCTTCGGCGACATTTACGGGGGCATGGGTGGTCGAGGTGAAGTATGCCCAGCTCATGGATTCGTCAGCTAGGCATTGACCCTTTGAATTGTAACGTCTATCTTCATCTTTGAACCCAATAGGCATGGACGAAACATACGTGAACCCGGATCGCACGCGCGTGCATAACGGACTCCAACGCGGTCACGGAATAGGAGCAAATCCCAACATCGAAGGACATTTTGGAGTCGGCGGACGCACTCTGATCCACGAATTGGAGGACGAAAGCGATCTTACCGGAGAGTACCTACTGCCCTGCGGATGGCAGTGCAAAAGAAGCGAGTTTCTCTGCTTGCAGTCATGCACTTGCATCCCGTTGAGGAGTCGTTGCGACGGAGAGGTAGGATATTGTCGTTTTCGCGAAAATTGTAGTTCACCGGACTCTCTGCTACCCAACGCTTGTCTCTCGCACAACAGATAGACTGCGAGGATTTCCAAGACGAACTGGATTGTGACAACGGGTCGGGATATGGAGGAAACGCGGAATGCGTCGGTGAAACAAAAATTCGTTGTCCATTGTCTGGGAAGTGTATTTCCAAAGATTGGCTTTGTGACGGTGACGACGACTGCGGTGATTTCTCCGATGAAAGCCACTGCGGTAAGTCTCTGGCAATATTGTCGGCCCGAACAATTAAAACACCGTTTTTCATTCTCTAATTATTGTCTCCGTTGTCTTCAAGGAACATCTCAAAATTGCACTGAGGACCAATTCGAGTGCAAAAATGGTCTCTGCGTCCAGCGAGCTTGGCTTTGCGATGGCGAGAATGACTGCAAGGATTTTTCTGACGAAGTTAACTGCACGAAAAAAGTGTAAGTTAAGCTTTATTTTAATGCTGGTGCATGTATCACGTTTCCAAGATGTACCTAATCCAACTCTTGACTGATCAAGAACTCGCTCTATCCTAGATTGATACGCTGTAGATACCCATTGTGCATCCTCGAACACCACCCCTATAGCCTAGTTTCAAGTGCCCGGCAGTGTTGGGTTTATCCGAAATATTTACATTCGAAGTTTCATCGATGTTCGACATGTGTTCACAGTACGAGAATTTTTCGGTAACATCGCTTCGTAGTGGATTATAAAATCATTTGCTGAGTGAATTCTAGCTCTATGTAGTGTAAATTTTTTTGTTTCCCAACGTTTGACATTTTGAGGTTTTACCTCTGCGCTGAAACGTCACAAAATTTCGATTCGGACTTTATGTGACACATGGTCAAACGCTAAATCATAGATATACGCGCTCGCAGGACAATATTGGAAAACTGGTGTCCTTCGTCCTAGATATTGGATTATCGTCACTCCCTCGTCCTCTCCCCCTTTAATACTCTTTGCCGAAGAAGGACACCCACTCTCCGGAGCCGACGAAATAACGTATGTGTATCGCACTAATTCTAAGGCCCTTTAATCTCCCTGCGGCACAGACCAAGCTAGACCCACCTTGCTTTTGCTGTCGTATCGACTTCCTCCGTTACCCGCTTTGCGAGATTGACTGCGCGGATACAGGTGCATCACTCTCTTCAATTCTTCCCTTCGTTTACTATTTCATTTTACACCGTACACATGTGTAAGGTGCCTAAAGGAAAATAGTGAACCAATCGACGTTGATCAACTCATTACGTAATCTGGACCGTATTTAATCACATAAGAGTACCAATGAGGTCGTCAACTGTCTTGTGATTTTCTTTCGTTCGACTATTCAAAATTTTAAGCGTTAGAATCTACAACTATTAGCCAAAATAAACGACATTTGGCAAACTGTTGGCAAACGCACCGAATAATTTACATTTCCATACTTGCCTTTCATGTGGTCTCAATACGGTGAACAAATGAGTCACTACATCCAATCAATGCTTGTTGTCAAATATTAACGACGTCAAGGGTAGAAGCCGATCCTCCGGTAGCGATGTCAATTTTGCATGAGCCCGAACGATGACATCCTGATGTTTCGGATACTTCTGAAAACTAACATGTTCGCTAAAACATGCCTAGAATAACTCGGGAGGAATGACTATGTGTACCTACATATATACCTGCACGTGCATGTACGTGTCTTTGAATGTCACCCGGTTTGGCCCCCTTATACGTTATAGTGGTCCAAGGCGTGGAGTCGGCTGCGTTGCCCAGCAACGACAGTGATGTGCTGTAGTATCGACCGCCGTACCGGAGCCACCACCATCTTTCCCAAACGCTTGTGTTTTTGACTCCCTGAATTTCAGGCACGCGCAATCCAGCCATATAGACGCCCACGATCATCCGTCTCGCGTTCACGATGTACACACCGTACACTTATGCGTACAGACAATTTCCTTCTTTATACCTTCTTTTGCTTGATTTATTTATGGCGCTCATTCTAATTGGAGGTGTCCCTGAACCCTGAAAGCAACTATCACGTCGTTCGATTGGACGTCTGCGTAGCTTCGGATTCCGTGCACTGTGCATTTTTCTCAGTCAAACGTTTCATGCTCCACAATTACTCCTATCACGCAAAAAAATTCGATCTTTGAACTTTGACAGGTTTTTTTACGACTGCGTCACGATGTTTAAATTTCCAAGTCAATTATTCAACAGGGGAATGATTTTGGTTTTTGATTGTTATTTTTTTTTTTTTTTTTTGCAAAAATTCCAGGCTTTGTTTGTTCAAAGTATAGCAGATGAAATAGTGCTCGGGAAAGTCCATAAAAACAAGTTGCGGGAGGGTTGCAGCTACTAGGAATCTAAATCCATGCTGGGAATGGTGGAAATCGGGTTGGGCTAGGTCGTAAGGGGCGATAAAGCGTTTAGGAGAACTCCACCATGACCCTACTGCAATCCGAGCTTCTGTACTGCTGCTCTCATATGGGGTGTCGTAATGAATTAGGGTTGGAAATACTACCCTGAAATAAATTCTACCCAATACCCATCCTGAGCTTGAGTCAACGAGATTTCAGGGAATCTTTGGATCTAATGAAAAAATTAATAATAATAGATACGTATTATACCTACATTAGTCACACTCACAAACGTAGCACAACAGGTGACTGCTGAATATTTGGCTTATTTCCAAATAATTCACTCGATGTTCTATTCAAGTATCTGCATTTCCAATTGGCCGCATTATTCAAGGATAACTAATTACAGGGAATGCACACAGTATGAGTTCAAGTGTCAGGATGGTAGCTGCATCACTTTGAATTGGCATTGCGACCAAGAACCAGACTGTAGCGATGGTTCCGACGAGGTGAACTGCGGTGAGTTCGTAAATATTTAGATAGCACTATTCCGTTCTATCTCTAATCAAGGTAGAGAAGATGGTCGTGCAAAGGCGGAAATCAAACGATACAGAAAAACAATTAAACGTGTGATGCACTCAAATTTAACCAAGGCATATATAACAATGAAGTTGATCGATTGTTTCCACGCCGTAGAAAAAACCGGAGTTAGTTGTGGCAGCAATGAATTCCAGTGCGCTTATCCAAAATGTGTGCGACACGAGTATCGCTGTGACGGTGATGACGACTGCGGTGATGGAAGTGACGAGAAGGATTGTCCTGGATCATTGACAACCAGCTGCAACGATAATGAATTTCGGTCAGTGCGATATCTCACTTTTTGATTTTCTGCCCGTCGCTATTTAGCATAGACACTGCAGTTTGCTCCAAATCTATAGAAAGCTTCTGCAAGTTTGTAGAATATACAAAGCATTCGTCGAAACTCTAATTAGGCATTTCACGAGAAGCCCAATTAGCTCCAAGCATCCGTGTTGCTCTACTTTTCTCTCAAAGATGGTAACACAATCTGAAAAAGACAAATAGCACGATTATTTCATATAGAAGAACATGGTCCAGACAAGGGTGTTCTTTCATTCGAATTTTCCTGATTGAACAGGGCCCTCGGTGCGTTAATAATCATGCTGTAGGGCCGAGCCGCGTGGTTGGCGAGCTGAAATATTGGCAAAAAATCCCATCTGTGCATGCTTGCGAGAGTACTCTTTGTCCGGATAGGGAACAGAACTGAGTGTAATCAACTATACGAGGGTCTTCTGCCACGCGTTCACGTCAGCGTTTTGTTCGCTCTTTCTCTTTTGTTGAATACCATTGTTTCTGCAGATGCTCTGGGGGCAAGTGCATCAGCAACAAATGCGTATGTGACGGAAACAAAGACTGTGACGGTGGTGAGGATGAGGAAATGTGCAACCACCCGACACCTCAGGGATGTTCACCTCACAACGAGTTCACATGCTCCACCGGCACCTGCGTCCCGGTAAAAAAATAAAAAAAATTATTATCGTTATTGGAACCTTTCAATTGCTAGATTTTGCATTCGGACAACGATTTCTTACCTCAGAGTTTCGTATGGTGTTCTCACCTGCAACATTGTCACAATGTTTTCAGCGATTGTGGGTATGCGACGGCGTTCCTGACTGCCCTAATGGTGAAGATGAACAAGGATGCGCAGTGACTTGTGAGGCGACCCAGTACTTGTGCAACCCGCCTCGAGTAATCAACGATACATCAGTTGCCGCTACTAACTCGCCCCAACCATCAGCGACGCATCACTATCACCGATATTGCATCGCTATAAAACACGTCTGCGATGGTACAGCCGACTGTCCCGATGGTGATGGTTCGTAGATTGTTATCGTCGTGAGATTTTCTTCTACATTGTTGGAAATGACGCAAGGTAGAGTGCATGGTGTTATTTTGCTTTACAGATGAACTCAACTGTCCAAAGAAACGCGACTGCACTGCGACGGACAAGTGCACGCAGCAATGCATCTTGACGATAGATAACAAGCCAGCCTGCGCTTGCCAGCCTGGGTACAAGCTGGGGAAAGACAATGCGACGTGCGAAGATATCAACGAATGTGTATTCGAACAAGTGTGTCTTTGTTACGCTGATCCTTTTCTTTGTAAATATTCATGAACTCGGCTCAGTTCATCTTTTGTAACTTGACTTGATGTTACGCGTATTTCAGGATCCAGTCTGTAGTCAAACTTGCAACAATACCGTAGGCTCATTCGTCTGCAGCTGTATGGCCGGTTACGTCCTCCGACCTGACCTCAGAACCTGCAAGGCCTTAGGGGCAAATCCTACACTCCTTTTTGCGAACCGGGTTGATATAAGACAGGTTAGTGTCGTCTCGTATCCGAAATCCGACATCAGGCAAAGGGGCACCCACTTAATAAGTTCTCATTTTTGCGAAATAGGTTAGTCTCAGCAATTCCAAGTACACAGCTATCCTGAAGGGGTTGCACAATGCCATTGCTTTGGACTTTCATTATAAACGAAGCACTGTTTACTGGTCCGATTTATCCATGGATGTCATACGGAAGGCGTATGTAAACGGAACCGGTGCCGAAGGTAAGATAATTGATGAAATGTCGAACAATTTTTCAACGAAATTCCACCAAATCATTTCGCAGACGTTATTCGATGGGGTCTGGAAAGTCCAACCGGTGTTGCTGTCGACTGGATTCACAATCTTCTGTTCTGGACTGACTCTGGAACACGTAGGGTGGAAGTAATAACTTTAGATACAACAATGCGGCACGTCCTGATATCTAGTGACCTCGACAAGCCACGGGCCATAGTTGTTCATCCAAACTACGGATACGTTTACTGGACGGATTGGGGTAAGACTAAAACCAACGAATGATCGTGTCCCTCAGTCTCATTGTTTGACAAAAATTTAGGTCCAAATCCAAAGATCGAACGTGCAGACATGGACGGTTCAGGCAGGGTCGTTCTTGTTACGGAGTCGATATCCTGGCCAAATGGTCTAGCAATAGATTACACGTCCGATCGCTTATTTTGGGCAGACGCAAAGCATCATATTATCGAATCTGCTCACCTTGATGGGACGGATAGGAAGAAGGTCATAAGGAAGGGAGTTAACCATCCCTTTGGTATCACCATATTCGAAGACTATGTCTACTGGACTGACTGGCACTTCAAGAGCATATCCTCTGCGAATAAGGGAAACGGTGCTGGATTCAAAACTATTCATTCCGGTGGGTTATTTTCTATCAAGGACTAGGTTTGGCACCACGTTGGCAAGTAGATGTAGTCTTACAGCGAATGAACTTGAAAAATAATTACTCCTCGATTATTTAATCCGAAGGTCTTCACTTCCCGATGGACGTGCATAGCTATCATCCGCAACGTCAACCTGAGTATAAAAATCGGTGTGGTGATAACAATGGAAACTGCTCACACATGTGTCTCCCAAATAGCACCGGTTACAGTTGCGTCTGTCCTGTGGGGTTGAAGATTAAACGAGATGGCAAGAACTGCGCCTCTACTCCCGACAATCTTCTGATATTTGCAAGGAAGAAGGATCTCAGATTACGGCCAGTCGATCAGGCCGCAAGAGGATTCGACACTGTTATTCCCGTCGATCATATTGAAAGCGCTGTCGCACTTACGTGGGACAGTAATGAAGATACTATATACTGGACAGACGTTGAGACGGACACGATAAGCCGGGCGTACTTAAACGGCACTAATCAGAGTGTCATCATCAGTTATAACTTAGGTTTGCGGCGAACCAAGTATGAACCGATATTATGCGTTTGTTAGAAACTTGATATTACTGTTTTTATTACAGAATCTCCAGCTGGTTTGGCTATGGATTGGATAACGCACAAGTTATATTGGACTGATGCTGGGACGAACAGAATTGAGTGTTCAAATTTAGATGGATCGATGAGAACTCTACTGGTATGGAGGGGGCTTGACAAACCGAGGGACATCGTGGTCGACCCGACTGGTTAGTTTTCAAAAGTCAGCAATAATCAGGAATTGTTATGATTAAATTTTTTGTAAATTCGATTAATCTTGTAGTCGGGTATATGTACTGGAGCGATTGGGGCGAAGAACAGAAAATAGAGAGGGCCGCGATGGACGGCAGTGATCGCAAGATTCTCGTGAGCAAAAACTTGACATGGCCAAATGGATTGGCAATCGACTTCGAAAAGAACCGGCTCTACTGGGCAGATGGTGGTACCAAAAAAATCGAGTACTCTGACCTGAATGGCAAAGGCCGAACCGTACTAATCTGTGAGTATAAGTACTTCAGCTTATCGGACATGAAAGTGTACGTTTAGTTGTCGATTTAACACTCGAGTTTTTTTTTTTTTGTTTTTAGCCACTGACTTGCCGCATCCCTTTGGTTTGGTGATTTTCAAAAATAAAATATTTTGGACCGACTGGGACATGCAGAGTATTCATCAAGCAGATAAAAACGACGGTTCTAATCGGAGCGTGGTTAGATCAGGAATATCCGGTCTCATGGACGTCAGGGTATTTCACCGTCATCGAAAGACTATCAACACACCTTGCAATAAGAACAACGGCAATTGTTCGCATTTGTGTCTGTTGGCACCCGCTCCACGATTCTATAAATGCGCGTGTCCAACTGGTCTGGTTTTAGAGGTAATACAAGCATCATTTGGTTCGAGGACATCCTACACCATGTGCGAACAATGGTAATCGAGAATGCCACTTTTTATTTCATTGCAGTCGAATGGAGAGACATGTCCTGATATGCCGAGTGAATTCCTGGTATTCGCTCACAGAGAAGACATCAGAATAATATCTTTCGACGTCAACTACACCGTGGACATAGTACTGCCAATAGCGAACCTAAAAAATGCAATTGGAGTGGATGTCGATAGACGAACCGGCGATCTGTATTGGACCGATACTGCCGATGATCTCATCAGGAAAGCAAGTTTTGACGGAAGAACTGTAGAAACGATAATCAACAACGGAATCGAGAACGCCGACAGTTTGGTCGTAGATTACATAGGTCAAAAGGTTTGTGATCACTTAACGCGCGCGCTAACGTAATTTGATTCTCCTTCATGATCCTGTTACAGATATACTGGACAGACGCTGGACTAAACAGCATCGAAGTTGCTGAGCTCGATGGTATAAACAGAAAGGTTCTGATTTGCTCAGGACTCGAAAAACCTCGAGCTATCGCTCTGTACTATCCAGCTGGGCTTCTTTTCTGGTCTGACTGGGGTCACAACGCCCGTATAGAACGAGCTAATATGGACGGCGAACAGAGGATGACTTTAATAGCCGACGACCTTATCTGGCCGAACGGTTTGGCCGTTGACCTAATTGGGAATAAATTGTACTGGAATGACGCTAAGAGAAGCGTGATTGAAAGCGCCAAGCTTGATGGTTCAAATAGAAAGGTTCTTATCCACGATGTTCGTCACCCTTACGGGTTGACACTGACCAAGGACTTCGTTTACTGGAGCGACTGGCACACGAAATCTTTACACCGTGCGAATAGAACGACGGGATCTAACAAAACGGTAATATTGTCCAAAATAGAGGGCATCATGGATATTCGGTCAGTCAGCGTAAGTTTTATACACAAGTAAAATATTTGGAGAGTTAGAAGCGAGTTCGAAAATAGCTACTGATACTCACAATCAGAATTAATTCGCAGAGCGAGGATCTTTACATCGCTGAGAACGTGTGCGAGAAGAATAATGGCGGATGCTCACATTTGTGCCTTCGCAACCCGAAAGGTTACTCGTGCGCTTGTCCGACCGGAATCCTTTTGAACGAGGATAAAAAGACGTGCAAATTGACCCCCACAAACTTCATACTGTTCGCAACGAGGGAAACGCTCGCCAGGGTGTCGTTTGACACGCCAGAGATGTGGGACGTGACTTTACCAATCAGTGACATCCACAATGCAATCTCAGTAGATTTTCACTGGGAAAAACAAATTATAATTTACTGCGACGTAAACTTGGACATAATTAGGTAGAATTTTAATTACCTCTCGCCAACGTCGGCGTCTTTCGCTTCTTCTACATCTAGTTTCGATTTCCCTCGTTTCAGGAGTATCAACATCCAAAATTTATCCGACACTCGGGTAATCATAAACTCGAATCTCACAACGCCGTCGGGCCTGGCCGTTGACTGGGTTGCTAACAATCTTTACTGGGCTGACACCACCAGGAAAGTGATCGAAGTTGCCAGGCTGGATGGCAGCAGTCGTAAAAGAGTCCTGGAACAGCTAGACGACCCAAGAGCGCTTACCTTGTTCCCGGCAAAGGGATACATGTACTGGACCGAATGGGGTGAACATCCCAAAATTGAAAGGTCTTACCTGGACGGTTCGAGTAGAAAAGTGATCATCTCTTCGGACTTGGGCTTTCCAAATGGCTTGGCTCTTGATTACGAAAAGAAAAAGTTGTACTGGGCCGATGCGTTGAAGGACCGAATCGAGACGTCCGATTTACACGGACAATACAGAGTGCAGCTGGTCCCGGAAGCAACTCATCCTTTCGGCTTGACGCAAGTGAGTATACAAAAATTTCACCTCCGAGTACCTACGTCCTTCAAGCTTCATCCGTTGCAGCGATCGTGGTCCGATGCGATAACGTTCTAATTTTATTTTCGCAGTACGGGGATCACATCTACTGGACGGATTGGTACAAGAAGGCAGTGGAACGTGCTGACAAGACCACTGGAAAAAATCGAATTGAGATTCGAACTGCGCTGGACGGAGTAATGGAGATCAAAGTCGTCTCGGCCGCAAGGCAAACCGGGTGGACCCCTTGTGCCGTGGAAAACGGCGGCTGTAGTCATTTGTGCTTCTTTACGCGGAAGAACTACGTCTGCGCTTGTCCGGACGTTAAAGATTCCAAACCCTGCTCGACGGGTAAGTAGTTGAAATATTAATGTCATCGTCGTGCTCTCGAATTTTTGTGGTTCCGCTATCGGCTGAAGTGGCTGACACGTGGGTACTTCTTGCAGTACCGAGCAGAGAAGTCCCGATAAGAAAACCAGGGACAGAAAACGATCCCCCGGAGGAAGACGATGATGAGCCAACCATGTCGTCTGTCCCAACTCTTGTACCTCGGAAGCCGCATCACGATATCACCGGCAGATTCCCAAAACTTTCCCCTAGTAATACAAATTTCACATTGAAAACGGTGGTAATCACGATAGTCGTGATGGTCGTTATGATAATCGTCATTTTAATCGCCATCATCCATCTTCTGTGCCAACGCAAGACCAAACAGAAAAAATACTTGTACACCGGAAGAAGTGTCCTCACTTTTTCCAACCCCAACTACAACGCTTCAAGCGGCGACGTAGGCCCGAGCAATTCGCAGCAAGATAAAAAATCGTTCATCTGGAAAAGATTGAAGTACGACAAGTCGCAGGTATAATTAGTACTTATTGAAATTCGAGCATGTTAATAAATTTTCCAACGTGCTGAATGCTTGACAGAAGGATTTACAACGAAAAATAATTACCTTGCCGGTGACGTCGGTATATTGATTATGGTGAAAGACGACCTGGTCTGTAGATCCTTCTTCGTTGAAAAATTCCCTTGGCACGTTGCTATGCTTATGTAGATATTTAACACCTAAAATGCTCTATGTTTCTTTCCCCACTAAAACATTGAATTATTGATTGATCGATCGAATGGTATATAATCACTTAATAGAAAGCTAACACATCCAAAGTTGAATGCCCAATCAAACTGCAACATTTGCCACTTCACTTTATACAAATGAATGAAACAGAAACCACCTAGCGCCTAAGCTATCTGCAACGTAGTATTTTATGCGCAACCTTCTATGTTAGGTAGATGCAAAAAATTGAACATCGCAATTCTATTTCCACCGTCTTTACTTGATAAGCTACGCGTCGCGTCGCGTCCTTTGGTCGAAATGATCTACATGTATCCGCCCCATGAATCGTCCCGATATTGTTCATACCCACTACTGTTCACTATTTTACTTCCGTTTCTTAGTGCCAATCTAGGTCGAAAATTATCGGAGCGATGACATGTGAAACTAATAGCAAACTTGAACTTGATCGTTTTACTCTTCGGATTTTTGAACTTAAAGACTCAACCCTTGTCTTTGTCGAACAGTTAGTTGCGCATAAAATGTGATCTAAAGATTATGACAATATCTTGAAGGGAGCCTCGTTATCATCAACTCTGTATTATCCAATGAAAGCTGAAGCTCAGACCACCGTACCTCTAAAATTGTAAAATTATTAATTGCATATTGAAATATTTTTGTTAAAAAGGTTGAATAGAATTTTTAAGATAGTAAAGTATGTTCAATATAAATATTATAGAGGCACGCTATAGAAATTCTTCATTGTGATGGTTATTTGTCGTTCCGACGAATCGGAAAATTTTGCCATAAGGCATAAAATTACGAAGAAGAAAAAAAGCGAGGAACTTAATTGTTAGAAGTAGCTGGTGAAAAGATTGAAGGAACGTATAAACTCTGGGCGCATTTAGGAAAAGAATGAAAGTTCCGTTTCGTCTTAAAAAAGTTTTCAACCGCAATGGTGTAATACTCGATATTTCGCAACTGACTGTGAAAGCACGAGTAATGAATAAAATGAAAATTGTAATAATAATACTAGTATTTAATAATAACAAATAAATGCCGACAATGAGCGATTAATTCTGCAATGTACAGTATCTGATTGGGCATTTCTGCACGCTGGTAAACTCGGATGGATAGTGTAACAATGTTACACAAGAGACGAGGAAAATTTTCCCACGATAAATACGAAAGAAAAAAGAAAAATCGAAGAAAAAAATTAAATAAAATAAAATATATACGCAGCCTCAGGGGAAACGAAAAGAAAATGGTGGAAAAAAAAAATCAATAATTCATTGTCTTGTCAATATAGGAAAGAGTGTACGAAGATAACGGACAGTCCTCAAGTCCCGAAGTGGTTTCCTTGATTCCTCCCTCAACAACTCCGAGCAGCAGTAGAGCTCCGTCAGTCACACCGAGGGAAACTTCACCACCAACGTCACTTCCGCACGTCACTCACCTAGACGGTTAGATACATATAATATTGTACTTGTATCATTTCGAATGCAACACTGTCACCACTTTACTTATCTATTACACGCGAATGTTCCACCCTGTTCGGAGAAGCGTAACCAGACACCAGCTCGATCCGCATGACAGCTGTGAGTCCGCGATAATGACGACTATGAACGATATTCTTCCACTGATAACAAAAAAAAAAACAACAATAACAACATATACCAATACACAAGAGGTAACTTTTCACTGAGCTATGCTATGCTGTCAATGGTTTGTGAGACTGTGACACTCTGTGATCAGACTCACTTTCGAGAATAATATGTGGCCAGTGACGTGTCAAGATTTGTCTGTAGGGTGTGAATGGTTTTGGGAGCACTGCGCTGACTAAACGTTACACAGGAACAGGAAATGAAAACTAAGCATATACTGCGTTATTAAAGGAATAGAATATTTGAAAGAAGTCAATGCGGTAGACGCGTTAATAATTTTTATAAACTGATGAAAAATGTGTATGAGAAATAATTCATACCAAATAATTGCTGTCCGGATATAATTTTTACTCATTGATCAGATATATTTCTTGCATTTACCGATGTGTTATTCGCACTCGCGCTATCCAACGACATTTATAAATATTATGAAGGAACGAAAATATACAAATAAACATAACAAGCACGAAAATAACATTCCAAAAATTATGTACTTGTCGTTTTGCAAGGGCGATCATTCACATACAGGCTACGCATCTAATAATTATATATTCCATAAAAATACTGCCACATGTGTAAAAATTATCCTTACCCGACTTTCGTATACCGATAAAAGATGAATAAAAAAAATTTACATTCTACGTAAGTCTCTTTTGGCAAACACGATGAAGATTTATTTCA
Source organism: Neodiprion lecontei (assembly GCF_021901455.1). NCBI lineage: Eukaryota > Metazoa > Arthropoda > Insecta > Hymenoptera > Diprionidae > Neodiprion > Neodiprion lecontei. The sequence continues at coordinate 3,560,215 of NC_060265.1, forward strand.
AATATCAAGGGATCGAGATGTGCCCAACTTATTTTTAAACATTCAGTTCACGAATAAAAAATTGAACATTTTTACCAAGTGGAAACATTCGATTTTCGGTTCACTTTTTATAGCTTTGATATCAAGCGCTTAAGTGACAACTACAGTCTTTATCGCCATGCGAACAAGTGCGACTTACTTCTTTCTCAACGTTTACTTTCTAATCAAGTACAAGCCACAGATTTTGACTGCATAAAATATCTTACGATGTCTATACCGTTGTATCACTCCAATTTACAGATAGTGCAAGTATTTTGTGTGAATGGTGTATTAAATGTATATTATAAAGATAAAAATTAAACTAGTTATTTTTAAAAGGTCCCGATTTGTATGAAGACTGAAAAGGTTCGAAAAGAGTATCTTTGATCGAGTAGCGCATAGTGGTCTAAAGATAATGATAATGATAATAATAATATTATTAATGATAACAACAACAACAACAACAACAACAACAACAACAAAAACAACAACAAAAATAATAATAATACTAATAAAATGATTACAACAATAATGATAGTAGTAATAATGCCATCGTTTTACCATGAGTAGATGTAACATCACCCTCAAAACCACGTACATCCGTATGTATTCTGTGCGTACAATACGTATATTTATACATACGTGTGTCAGTGTGTAAATACTCGATCTGTGTTGCGTGGATGTTGCGTATAAATTGAGAAAATTTCTCAAGTGCTATTTTTTAAACTTTATTCGAAATATATCGTTCCTTCGCAAAGTGATCACCGTCCTATAAAACGCGATTATATGTCTACCTGTAATATGTTTGCAAATTCACGTACTACTTGAATTTGTTTCCATAAATTGATTTTTTTTTTTTTTTTATTTTTATTTTATTTTTTTTTATTTATCGGCCATCAAGTTGCGAAGAATTATCGTGTGTATGGAATTATAGAAACTGTTGTACGGCACAGCAGAACTGTTAACAAACAAATTGCGATTGATAAATTTCAAACACTGAAAGTATATAGATTGGAATAACCAATATTATTATTACATACTGTGACACAAAATTCGCGTTAATTGAATAATCCGCTTTTAAGAAATCAGTGAACCATTGTGTAGCTCCAGCGAAGATTTGTGAAACGAGAAATCTCGTCCACTTCTGTTTTTCATTGTTTTTTCTTACATTTCTCCCAATTAAACACTGCAGCGTGCATTATTGCGTTAATTCTATTTTTCTATAAAGCTATATATATTTTTTGTACTATCAGCATATTTTTTCTCCCATAGATTTATATCAACATGGGGTATATACATATTCATATATTGTATAAATGTAAACACGCTATAAAAGTGTACACGTACATGATGTAACATGATATTACCTATATTCGTCGAAACAGCGCAGGTTGCTGTAACACTTAATTCAGTCCCAGCCGGTCTGGGACTTCGTAAAAGCAAATCCGCGCAATGCAGTTTCGTACATTTGATTATTTTCTTTGCAAACCTATCATAATTCCTTTCATTCATCGATTATAAACATCTAGATGTATCGCAGAATGAGTGATCTAAACAAGGACATGTAAAAACGTGAGCAACGTCGCATGAATACAATTATTTATTCTTGCAAAGACACACCCATTTATGGACTCTAACTCAGCCTCGACTTTTCGCATATAATTAGCAATTTCACCGTTGCAAAAAGCACATTTAATTATAATACAATATAATGACATAAGTTACATTCGAAAATGACGGATCATTGAATCGAGTCATTGGCATCCGCCAATTTCCGCATCTGGTAAATACTTCTTGTAACTTCTACATGTAGCGCAATAAGTGGCAAGTTCATTCTTTTTGCATCTTCATTGTTACACGTTGTGTATAACAATGTTTGCGACGTTAGCTAACGATGTAGAAAAAAGGTCGAATACTTTAAAATGGCATACATGTCCTTGTTGAAATGACTGATTCGTTAATGTTTAAAACTTACATAATCGCGTTATACTAATACTATAACAACGTATTGTGTAATTTGTTGAAAAACCTACTTGTCAAAACAGAGAATATGTTGTAAGACGAGTAAACGAAATCCTTAGCTATGAAATAAGTGCGTAATATGATAATTGAATCACAGAATGTTGATTTTACAATTAATACAAGCTTATTATAACGGTGCGTGAATATATGACATACATGCAATTGCCATATCGTCCGTTACCGAGGTATTTTCACGATTTGGCAAAATGAAAATTTTACGCGAAATAGAACAAGTATGAACGAAAAGACCGAAAATTATTATTGAATTTTTTTACTACGTGCACTGTTGCGCGATTCGCGATTTTCAAAAATCAAACTAACAAAACTTTGATGATGTGTACATTTCCGCGATTGTTCCCTGTTATATTGAAAAGTTTGAGGCTTATTACAAAGGCATACGTTGGTATATTACCAACTTAATTTCAATGTATTATACGAGTATCGATAAGCGTGTGTCGAGGAAAATTTATAGAAGACCGTCTACTGTGAAAATAAATACAGAATACAATACCTAGTCGATTTACGAAGGAGCTAGGAAAATATCAGATATTTTTAATGTTTAGATCTTCAACGTAAACTAAAATTAATTAGATATATCGTAATTATTAAATAATATACATTACATAGGTATAACGGTATAATTATTATGATCCAAAATATTATTGATATGCATGCTAGGTATATTTAGAGCTCAAAGATTCTATGTGATATAGAACAAAATCTGAATTATAATATCCACAAATAACGCAATGTTCATGTATGTGTTATCTATAAAAAATAAAACACATGAAATCGTTACATGAAAGAACTACGAACACAAGAATAAAAGAGATATCTCACAACCTAATTTTATCTCAGTGAAAATTAAGAAAAAAAAAAAAAAACAACAACAACTATCCGATCGAATTAAAAAAAAAAAAAAAAAAAATCAAATTCGCAGATAATAAAACAAAGCTGTGCTCTGTTTGTACTACACCATAGATATATTTATTGAATGATCAATATTGTCTACTCTGTATGTTCAAATAATTGAATGTAAATTCCATCGTATTATGGTAATTACGTAAAAATCTGCCATGAAATCGGCTTCTTCAAGTTACTTTGATTTAATAAAATTCAATTTTCGAAAAGTATCGAGTATCGTTATATCTTACAGAAAGCAACCAAGTAATTTTTATTTATTCAATACTGAATTAATTACTTGTGCTTCGTTCCTGCTGCACAACATGGTATTAATACGTTGCCCATGCAACAATCTCTATGCGAAAAATATGCTCCAGAAATATATTTATAATCATTCTTTGACTAAATAATTACGTCGTTAATATGTATATATAGGTATACATGTTTTTCTTTCATTTCTGTATACATATTATTGAAACTATTTCACTAATTCTCACGTTTTTTCAATTAGAAGTGCAGGATTCAACGCGTGGAATGTTTGCCGTCTCTATTTAAGTGTTACTTTAATTTTTCTAACACTGTCTATTATCGTCGGATACCTATAAAGATATACGGGATGTATTTGTGAGGTTCAAAGCTCAGGTGAATCAAGCAAAAACATCTCATTTACTTAATGTTAATAAAAGTGAGTCATCCTCGTTGGTATTACAGATTCTATTCGATACTCGTCGTAGTAATTTATATGATGCACTACGTTTTATATTATATCCAACCGTATTTTCAAACAACAATGACGATTATACTAGACAAAAAATGAAGAACATTATCACTATACGAATATCGAAACAGTTACAGTCGGCGGGCAGCCCGACCGAAAAGTCGTGCACAATAAATGTCATAGTCAAAACCTGACCTACTTCGACGAATCTAAATTATTCGAAACAGTTACATACACAGAATGCATAGCATGTACCCCAACTAAGGTAACCAAGGCACATTGACTTTGATGGCTATAAAATCATCTAGGAGCTTTAAATGCTGTTGAATTTTTATTTTAGTTATCAGTCAAATCTCATGCAGGTGGCACGTTACAAATTTTGAAACGAAAATAATTTAAAATTTGATCATTCTTATTGAAATTGGCCACCTTTGCTCTATTTGTCATAAATATTATATGGTAAAAAATAATTATAATGGTATAAGTGTTTGACACCAATAAGAGAAAGTAATATTGACCAGTATTTTCATGCTATTAAAATAAACTATCTTCGCATTTGTCAAATTCTTTTTTAATTGACACGTCACTTGCGGAAAAATTTCCTTTCTTTCGTCATTCGCTGATTCATACTGCCGCTGTGCAAGAACGCAGCCTTAGTTGGGGCGCTGCTGTAAAATTGGATGAAAATCTTGGCCTATACATGAATAAATCGACATTGAAAATAAAAAAAGCAAAAAAACTCTAACACCCCGCTCTCGTTATACTTCGTGTAAGTATACGCAGTTATTTTCTTGAAAGCCGCGGGTATATTCGAGAATAAGCAGCGACTGAACATTTTTATCACCACAATATTGTACACCTACCTATCACGCAATTTGAACTTACGTGCTGAGTAAGTTTTGATTGATTATTAATTCATTGGATTAATATTACCCTGAATGTTAACTAATAATTATACTTACATTTAAAAACAAAAAGTTTGCTGTAAATTATTAGATTTATATATTCTGCAACATATTCTACCGAGAATGTATTATTTTTACAAGCGAATTCCTTCGAGTAATGTCTCAATATTCGGTATAAAAGAAAATCGTTTATATTTTTATTTCGTACTTATTAGATACGTTGTTTTCTTTTCTATAAGCAGCGCGTCATTCTCTCTGTTCCAACGTTGTTCCTCCATAATCATCGTCGCCTGTATATTTGCACGAATTTCATACTATATTTTTCAAATGATCGCATAATGAGATTTCTCAAAGGAATTATTTTGTAAAATAAACGGACTCTAACATTCGGTGCCAAAAACCATATTATAACTGTGTAAATAAGTACATGTAATTGTATAACTTATATAATTGATAATATACATAAATATGTAGAAATAAGAGATAATATTATTGTACTATTTGTATAGGAGTTGTGAGTAATTTTAGAAGATTGTTTAAAATATTTGTGCGCCATGTTGCCCCGCATGGCGTAAGAATAAACTATTATGTATCCTACGAATAATGTTTTCAATTTAATCTCCTTTCGATTCCTCCGCTGTTATTCGTCACACTGCATTGTACATATACTGTACGTGTGTCTGTATAGTTTGTTAGAAATTAAGCATAAAATAAATGATGAAAGCTATTCGATTGAAAGTTGATAGCAAAGATCGGTTGATCATTGAAATTAAAATTGAGAAATTCGATGGAATCGAATGTAAATTGAAATCAAAAGTCGGATGAAACTTACAATGGTCAGTAAGTTTAAAATCAATTTATTTTGCGTGTCAACAGTAGATATATTTGAAGCTGCACAAACGTTTCATACAAGTTGGAACTTATTAATAGGCAACAGATCGTTTTTGTCATATTTTATCAATATATTTGATTTTTAGTTAAATTGTTGTATGTATGTATAATTTATACGTGTGCAGCATACAGAAATTAGATTTTTATAATTTCTCGTTAATCGAACACTGAGTTAATGGTTCCTGCACATTCCGCGTCAGCACCTCCCATTGTTACAATGATTAAAATAACCGGAAAGTAGGTACAGATTTACTATATTCTAATGCAACCACCGGTATTCAGTCAGAAGAAGGCAAGTATCGTTTTTCTCCAAAACCAGTGATGGAACATGAACGTCTTGTCGAAATTTCATTAATAATACAATTTCGTAGTTGGATCGAGGTCATTTTTATAATCCAATTATGGCACTTGTCATTATGAATTGAAGAAAAATATCGAAGAAACTTTTTAAAAATTCTTGAAATAATGAAGCATCGCGAATATCTTTAGACGACGTACAATTTAAACCCAATCTCGAATTTTTAAAAATTCGGAAGTAGTAGAAGAGAATTGAATTAATTGAGTTTAAAATACCTCAAAATGAATTCCATTTCCTCCAGACTGTGAAAAGTTTGGAATTCGGTTATTTACTTAAATTCAGTCTGTTTTTTTTTTTTTTTTTTTAATTACAGTTATTCAATGAATTTGATAGCAGCTTAAACTAAAATTGACATATCAATTGGTAGGATATTAATTTTCTATGACGCGTATCTATTAACAAATAAAGTAAAAAGACCGATCAAAAAGATATTAATACAGGCAGTGTTTTGATAACTACAGTGATCGTACTAATACGATATTTACTACTTGAGATTTCTTCAGCCAGCATGATGAATGAAATATCGCACTTGAAACATTTAATTACAAACACTATTTGATTTGTACAGCTGCTAATCGACTGGCAGATCTAGTTGACACAATTTAAGGTGTGTGTATAGTTCTTCCCCAGTGATTATACATAGCGCTTCCTGATGTGAGAAGTTTTCTTGCTAGTAAAATTTTAGACACGGACGCAATAAATGATTTTTTAAAAGTAACTTGTAACTCTTGCATGGTTACGTCGATGCTATAACGCCTAATCGTAAGAATCTGGATGTGTAATTACATCATTATTGATCAAAACACAGAAAACATACGGTTTACTAACGTAGTTCGAAAATAGAGCATTTCTTTCGGTTTACCTTGTCTATCTGGGTCCCTCATTCATATCCGTATCAAATACGTGTGTAAATTAAAAAATTACAAATTAAGTAATCAGGCTGAATTAGCAATGATACAATTGCATAAGCCTATTCAAAATTTTTGGCAAGTTTTCAATTAAATATTAGAACTTTAGGGGTTCAGACGAGTTTTTCAAAAGACGAAATCAAAAGTTGAAAAATAAATATTTTACGTAACTTTGACATTAAAATATTTAGATAAAATTAGAGATATAAGAGAATCCTAATGCATCACATTTCCTGCGTACTCTCTACCTTTTTTCACCTTGCTCTTTTTCTATAACAAGTAAATTAAAGTATTTCAAATAAAATCTATGGCCTCAATTGTATAATTTGTAAACGATAATTATTAACAATTTTCTTGTCAGTATAACAAGCACGTTGGCTGACTGAATAAAATATAAGAGTATTAATATTATTTAACAGTTAATAAATAATTAATAATAATTTTGTTTTTTAACTCTGATTTATAATTTTTATAATTGCATTGGTATGCTGAAAATTTAATCACAATTGTTTATCATGTTTGTGACATATAAAATTTAAAAGTTAAAATTAATCCTTATTGGATTTCAATACTGGCCTCGTTTAGTTAGTCATTCGTGTTAATGTTTGAAATGATTTACACACATTCCTAATCGACACGCAATATGCATAATTCTTTGTCTCTTTGATACTGAGAATTGTATCATTTGGAATGGAACCGAGTATAAAATTAATGTTAGATCATCCATTGTATTCGTCAATAACGAATTTGAATTTGGCAGTAGAAAAATGAAATCGAATAAAATCATTGTTCAAATTATTATCACAATATAGCAATATTATGAAAAAATACGACTCTAAAGTTAGATCTTTGCTCGAAACTTTTTTCACTAAATTTTTTCTTTGCGGGGAATAGTTTTTGTACAGATTTCACGTTTTAGTTCTTCGGTGATTGAAAAGTGATTAAATCAAATAATTGACAGTAAAAAATAACGTTAATATCACACCTCTATTTTGGATGCAGCTCTGGAAATACTTCGTACATCAGGACTTCGAAAATATCCTGTAATGAAAGATTATAAAATACTTAAAAAAATTTATCTACCGAGTTTAGAATCAGATTTTACTTGTTAAGAACTCGATTTGGCGTCAAAACCCTTGATACATTGAAATGCATTTACTTACATAAAACAACTGCTTGTTCAGGTAAACATTTTGTAGCGAATCAAATACTTTGGTCGCTCCACGTTGGGCACTTTGAGCTCCGACCAAATTGGTCAGAACTTCAGGTACATTATTCAAAAATTGTCTGCGAGCCTCTCCTCTAGTTTTCAATTTCTCTTCATCAGAACGAACGTTGTTTTCAACGCACATCTGGCCATTTGGCCACCACGATTTTGTAAACAATTGTATATAATAATGTAACATTGGCTCAGAAAATACCCATCCTACAGTTTCTCTAACTTGCCTGTAAAAATCATTCCAATGGTGCAGTGTTTAAGAGTTACAGAAGTTCGTTCACTTTAGAAATATTTCATCAAACGGAAAATTATGTATACATCAATTGACTCACCGGTTTATCGTACGACCATAAGTGATTTGAACAAATGTAATCAAAGACCTCCTCAGCCACCGAAACACTCCTCTAAGATCAAACACTTCTCCGAGCAGGGTGTAAAGTGGTTCGGCAATCGCATCTTTACCAGATCCCATACCGTCGGAATTACCCATGCGACCTCCTTCTCCATCATCCAACAATAACGAGTAGTCTTCTTCTTCGTCTTTGTCTCTGGAATCTCCACTGCCTCCTGATCCACTGAAAACATTATTCACTTATAAACTAGCGGATCTGCGTTTATTTGACGATAACAGTTCTTCACTTACGTTTTAAACAGAGTCGATAGAGAAAAGCGAGATTTTTTAGGTGATGGAGCTGTGTGTTTCAAATGTTCAGAACTCGGACTCAAAAATGCATACAAAGCTTCACTTTGATTCAGACGATCATCTTCCAAAACATACTGAAAAATGTAAGGATAAAATCAATAAAATTCATTTGTTACTGTGGTCAGTCAAAGCTAGAAGTATAAATTTCCTACATTTAGATATTTTTGAATCTGTATCTTTGCTTTGTCCAAACTGTTTCTATCAGATTTTCCAAAGAATTTCAGCGGCTGTGAGGGAAGTTCAAGATTCTTCACGTTCGAACATAATTGACGTAATTTTCTGTGGAGTTCTTGGAATTCAGGCAATCTTCTGAGCACAACCCAACCGGTTGATATACTCTCTTCGTTATTTTCATCCTCAGCCATGTGTACCACGAGTACAAATTGTGGCGCTTCTCCATTTTCTGGGATCTGACGAAATGCGTTCATCATTTTACAAATAGGGCCAGAAGTGACAAAACGTAAATTCGTTTCGATATCAGAAATTTATAAGTAAATATTTCTTTTATCGTACTTAATATGACCCGAGAACAATAGTTGATCTCATAAATTACCATACTACTCCAGCTGACTAATTATCTTCAATACGCTACGTAACATTTGATAATGGGAAAATACCTCAGCGCTTTGAACATCTGCTGTCCAGTGCCCCAAATGTTCCGCCCACATTTCAGTATGAGTTAAATGAGCTTCGAGCTGCCTTCTCTCCCCTTGTAGCCACTCGACTTCCTTCTCCAAAATACTCAAAACTCTACTCTCGGGTTTTAACGATGATCTAAGTGCTTGTAACGCTTGCATTTTATTGCTTAGCTTTTCTTGGAGCTGATCAAGTTTACTACGAGCATAATTTGAATGTTCACCAACCAGTAATGAAGAAGTTTCAGATATAGTTCCATCCGCCAACTGACAGTCTTCCAATAGACCTAATATTTACAAGTCTCACTTCAAAATTTAATCAAAAATTGTCTACATGAATGGAGTATTCTAAGTATTCAACAGCATAGTCAAAGAGCAGCACTGCTAGAGGCTCTATGAAATAAATTGCACTCGAAAAGCTATAGCAACAATCATAAAAAATTTCATGGCTTAAAGCTGCTGTGCTTGATCAATACTACGCATAGTGCAAAAGCATTAGAAACATTCGACGATGAAAATAACAGATAAAGATATCACTTTCGATTGATTATTATATCCCAAGTTCGAATACATGTTATTTTCACATTGATAACAAGTTGAGCATGATCATTATTTATCTACATCGTCGATGTTATCTAACGTAGTGTTCTATGGATGGAATAAAATTCACTTACAATCTTCTACAGAGGGTGAGAGAACAGTAAAAGTCAACATCAAAACTTGATTAGAGGACAAAGACTTAGTGTTAAGAGTGCAATAAGTGGCTCTACATTTAATATTTTTTTAATGTAATTATTCGTTTACTTTACATTAATAGATTTCTCCATACCAATTATTGAATAACACATAAACTTTTCATTCACAGTATTAAGAAAGAATCTGTGCCCTACTCTGATGCACATTTTAACGCATATGTTAAAAACAATATCGTGTAAGTCTCCATTGAACGACATTTTTAGATAATAAACAAGTAATAGTAATAAGAATTGAATAAACTCACCATCTGCTCTCTCGTTGATCAATGCCTCTTGCATTTTTTTATAATGTTCACTGACGAGAAATGATGAATAATACTTTTCTTCCAACGTTCTAACAACACTCTCCTGAACTTCATAAAATACCTCAGGCCCTTTGTCTCCCAGTAAAAAACTTTCCATTCTCTTCCTCAGATTCTTGTCGACTTTAATTTCAGCAGTCGGGGATCTAATATATGTATAAAATATTTCTGCTCCCAATTGGTGCCAATTTGATCTTTCAGCAGCACGCAATTCTTGCACTGCTGCCCAGTAACCAATCAATCCTTGGCTAGCAACTTGCTCTAAGAACTGAGACAGATAACGGCGTCCAGTCACATTGTCTAAGATTACCTGTAAAGGTACTATTCGACCATCCGCGACCGCAGCTGGATCAGATATGTCGCTTTCCTAAGTCAGCAGAAAAAAATTTATTATAGAATAAAAGTAAGTGAAATAATCAAAGACAAATGTTAAAAAATTCGCACACCTGTACAGGATAATCATTCCAGCCTAGAGCTTGCATATGACATTCGCAAATATTTTTGGCATATGTTAACTGACTGATATATCTTTTTAACTTTCTCGCCTGAACAACATCTGATTTACCAAGATTATTGCTTTCAGGATCTAGTCCCTGAGCTCTTTTAACATTTTGTACAGTTGTAGCCTGCATAATTTCAGTGACTATGTTATATCTGATATGTCTCAGAACTTCCAAGTCCTTGGAATTCTTAATCATTTGAATAAAGTCTTCAAACGATTCCGCATACTCGTAAGTCTTCTTATGCATTGCTTCCGTAAGCTGTTGTTGTTCAATGTAAAGCAGAATCTTCTGATTTATGTAGTCTGGATCTGTTATTAGATCTATTGCCGGCTTCAATACTGAAAATGATTTAAAAAATATTTTTAACAAGGTTCAGGCTAGTTGCAAAATCAACTGTGTTATTTCCCCTTCTTGATGTCGCACTTACTTTTGCAAGTAATAACTTCTCTGAGAAGAAATTTAGCTGGAGACAAAGAGTAGCTTCGTGGTAAAAAAAACATAATGCATATCTCGCTAACTAGTCTTAAGTAATCTAATTCATCTAACGGTGACATGAGGTGTGCCGATAGAATGAACACTGGGTCTTCACCCTCCATTCTATAATTAAAGAAATTCAAATCATTAATTAAAATTAGTGAGATAAGGAAAATTTTGTCAGTATGTGACTTTTCAACTTTCTTCTTAATATCAATATGGTGAAATAAATAAGACTCACGCTGCAGCTTGAGCAATTCTGATTTTTTCAAAGTGAAAAGTAACTTTGTTGACCAAATCGCATGCCACAAGCTTTGTATGATCTACACGAGCCAGTCTATCATGTAGACTTTGTATAGCACCCCAAACGTCTTGTTTCATGTTATCTACTATTTGTTCAGAGCCAAAAGCCAGCTCTGCCAGCCAAGATCCAACAAAATCTTTAAAAGCTAAATCAAGAAGATTCTGCAACGCTCCATCTACCATTCTAGTAAAGACCAACGGATATCGAGCAGGTTTTCGCACTGCCGATAACTTGGGTTCGTATCCTTTCTGCAAAAAGTTAAAACAGATTTATAAACGTAATTGATACAGCTTCTTTGGAAAAGTGATTCGATCGTTCTTAGAAAGAGTATTACTACAAATAAGTTCTGACATCGGCTATTGATATAAAATGATAAACATACCATAATCATGTGCCTAAAAGCATCCATATCTGCGACAGTTTTCACAGTACCTAACCCGGTATGATGCTTTGGTGACAGAGCAATGTGCACTTGAATGACGGCGAATGTTCCAAACAAACAACAGGAAAGTGTGAAAAATCCGTAAAAAGAGTACCATGCTAAGTCAGGCCAATATAGCCATATAGCAAAGTTGACCACGATTCCGGGAAAAATGTACATTAGCATTACTTGCATGATGATTAATTATCGTAATAGTACCTTTATAAGGTATTCCTGCGTTAACATGATTTTTTTGACATCACATGAATTGAAATAAAAATCGCACGTATACGCGTGGTGTTCGACACGGGGTTCAGCCCATGTCGCAGTACTTGTTTATCTTTCTTTCGACGAATTCTGTTTTGATTATTATTATGTTAACAACAGTCAAAATTTCTGTTTTACAAATAATTATTAAAACATATTATAATACTCGGCTACTGTTCCACTGTTTACGTGAAAATTGTCGATATTCAACAGTGTATTCAACAACCGGCTGAATGCTAGATTTCGATAGTATCAAAGTCGACTGCTGTTTCACGGTACGATCCCATCGATCGGTCCGAACTGCAGACGAATCTGATGTCTGAGTTTGGCGACTGGATTTAATTATATTTTACACTCTTGTTACATTCTTTAATATACAATGACGACTAATAAACTAGCCCAAGTAAGAATTTTCAATTTAGTGCTTGTACTATCCAATTATTCTCATCACTTAACATAAACTTGGAAGCTAACCTCACAAAATTAATCTTAAGATCCATTCCGAATGTTGTAGTTTCAATCATCTTTCACGTGTATAACGAATTTTTCATTACAGGGTTTGCGAATGTATTACCTCAAACAACCAAACCGATTCGAATTTGGAATTGGAACAGAAATGCCTGCAGCGTACAAGAAGTTTTATACTGAATGGAAATATACACAACCAACCCCTGTACATTACATTGAAAAGGAAGGAAAATATGCAAGAAATGAGGCTACGGGAGAAGTGTAATGTATTTCCTCAAATAAAATACTTTTTTACAAACATGCTACCATCAATTTGCAACTTTCCATGATAAATATGATGATCAGTGTTTAATAAATCTGAGAGCATGGAAAACTTGCAAGATTTTATAAGATGATACAAATTCACTTACAGATATCCAGTACAAAATGTTCCACTTCCATTAAAGTATCCCAAAGAGGCTCACCAAGGTTTATGGGGTGGTGAATCTGTAATACAAGGTTTTCAAAAACGACATCGACTTAAACAGAAAATTCCACATTTCTGGGTTCCTACATTGAAAAAATCCATTGTTTACAGCGAAGTTCTTGACAAGTATATACGTGTCACCCTCACCGACAGAACTTTGGATTTAATTCACAAGAACTATGGATTTGACCACTACCTGTTGAAGGTACCAATCTATTAATCAGTAATAAATACCACGTTAATTGACATGTTTAAAACTCATCTTTTCTATACAGACACCAGCTTACGATTTGAAATCTGAGCTGGCTCTGAAACTTAAAAGGAAAATTCTTGAAACATTGGCAGATAAATCGCTTTATCCCGATAATCCTGCCAAGAAAGACGAAGTTTACTCCAAATATCAGCAATATTTATCTGCTGTAAGTAAATGAAATATTGAATATTCATTTAGGCAATATTTAATAATTTCCAACAGTCTAAATGAGTTGAAAATTATTGTTTATAGTACACAAAAGAAGAAATCGAATGGTATGGTTTAAACTGGCGTGAGGCTTGCGTGAAGATGTTCGCAATAAAAGCTGCCCAAACAGTGGTTGCTCCACTGAAACATCAGTATCGAGCGGAACTTATTGTTGAGTTACAAAATGAAAGTGAAATGCCTGCTGAACCAGAAGAATCTAGGTATGAAAAAAAAAAACATGAAGCAGTACTTACATTAATTATCCAATTCGTAATTAGGGAAGATTTCCTAGTATAAAATTTTTAACTTATACAGTAGTTTGAAAATTTTAGCACAGTTGTTGTAATACTTTTAAAAAACTTCTACTTTTCAATTTTTGTTCCAGTATTTCATGGCTTTCGAGGCTTAATCCACTATCCAAGAGTACGAAAACTTCGTAAAAAGAAGATAATGTAGTATTGATTCTGTCATGTATATGTATATTTTAAAAAGCATACCAGTAAATTGGCGAAATGAATTTAAATCTTACTTTATTTTATAGCATGGCTAAACTGTACTGTTATACGTTTACACATAAACACAAATTGCATAATACACTAGGTAAGCATTTAATAACAAGAATTAACGAAGCTTATTATTCACACTTGCTCCTACTCCGATATCGACTAGCCCAATTTTCTCAAGAATCCAAGCAAACAAACTTGCACCATATAGACTGTTTATACAGATCTAAAAAGAGATTTGTAATACAAATGGTGAAACGACCATATAATGTTGCTACTAGGAACTGAGTTCCACATAATATATGAACCATTGTTGGTTAATATGTTTCAATTATTTGGCAAATTTTAACACTTGATACTTGGCGTTCAGCATTGTGAAGTGAAGATAAGTAAAATAAATATTATCAGCTACGTCTTTTATATACCATGGTCGATACAAAGTCCTCTCTTTGGAACATCGTGACAAAAGAAATATAATAACAATAGTAATAATAATGCATCTATGACACTGAACATTCTAGGTCCCCATCTTTTGGTAGACAGTTCAGCAAAGAAGCTATAGCCCTTGTGATATATGTCATGGTTCCATAACTGCCGCTAGGTGCACTATCATAAAAATGTTGACAGACATAAGCAGCTCCGCCACAAAGTAAGCCTCCTGTTGCAGTTGTCTCACGCTGTTCTTTTGGCTTAGCGCAACAGAGTGTTGCGTCTCCATCTGAATTCATCTAAAAAGACCATAAATGTTGATCGTACACATTTGTTCGAATTGCAAAAATTTTCCATCACAATGTATAATTACCTGATCTTCCAAAAATATGACATTTGCTTTATGCACTAAATGTTCGACAGCTATGAGCCCACCTAGCGAAGCTACAACGTTGTATTCAGTAACTAAAGTGAGAACCATTAGAGCCTCGACTACTAGCTGGCGATATTCTGGTTGTGGTATAGTATTCAGGACAGTTTCAACGGCTAATGCAAATTTTAATTCTCCGGGCGTCATTTCTTGCGTTAAATTCTGCGGAAGTACTCTACCCTCAATAGCCAAACCTTGACACTAAAAATATAAATAATTCTAAAGTCGTACGATACTATTATAACTCTTCCTAGAAATTCAGACAGCTTATCTGAAAGAATGGTTAACTTGGCTGTGCTTATACTTACTCGTTCAAGCACTCCCCATACCCGAGGATAAAAATCTCTGGGTACTCTGTTCAAGGCTCCATCTAGCCTCCGTCTTCGCAACCATTGACCTTGTCTATCAGGCTCTAATTCACCGCCATCCGGTTGGTCAACTCCCAGAAAGGAACCAATTTGAGATTTCTACAGGATACACAATATCAAACGAACTTACAAGAGAATGTACATTCTTTGGAAATTAACATTGTTGCAAACTGGTACTTTGAAGCTTGAAATCAAAGAAATAAACTTCGCTTACCCTACTAACTCTGCCCGATTTACAGCTAATGACAGAGAAGTTTCCACGTCCAACTGCAAGAAATTTGCGTTTAATTGATATAGGTTGACACATACGGTAAAATAGGTCATCATATTTGCATACGAGTAGAACATACCGCTACTTATGGCGAATTCCTTGCCACTCATAATATGATGTAACAAATTTTTCATTTCAAATGGAGATAAGTTCAGTAAATGTTCAGATGCTTCCTCTCCAGTACAAATTAATGTTCGAGAAAGTTCAGTGGCCATAACTTGGATAATCAATCCAACTCTAAGCCTCAACATTTCGTGAAATAGTTGAGGCTCAGTTCTGATGAACATTGCCAAGTAAACAAGTAGCTCCTGGGTCAACATGGCGGTAGATTCATCATCACCATAAGCTTGGTGAATCAGAGATCTCAATTCATTTTCTGGCAAAGGTGCAACGATAGTATACTCATTCGAAGGTGGCATGCCGACTGTAACTTGCTTTTGACGGACTAGCAAGTCAGTAACAGCCTTGGCTAGATCTTCAACACGTTTTCCTAACATACCAGCTGTGTGCCTTACAATACCCCACATTTTTTGCTGGCAAGCCTTTTGATATAATCCTTTCAGCAAGTCTTTAACAGTAACATGACGCCCCTCCTCAAGCATACCAGTGTCATAATGCAGTCCTTGCGAATCAACCTACAGACAATCTCAAGTTGTTAAAATCTACTGAAAATAATAACGTTTGATGGACATTGTAGGAACTTAGTTATCTCAACACACTTTACCAAATATTGCAAGATGTCTCCCTGCTCTTCTAAACTTTCAGTTTCCCTCAACATTGCTAATAACTCTTCCACTTCGGTATCAGCGTATTGTGTTTCAGATGCTAATCTATGTCTATGCGACTTGGCGGATTGCTTCCATGGCAACAGGTCATCAGTCGGTGATGGTGTACGAGTTACGATTACTGGTGGAGAAGATGATTGCTTTGCTGCTGCCGTATCCGTTATCTCGATAAATGGATTGGAGGAGTAGCCCACGGAAACTCTACGTTCATCTCCAGACATTCCGAGACTTTCAGCTGAACAACAATATGCAATATTTATTCAATTTCGACAAATTTTGGAAACTATTTTTTTGCGACTAGAAGACTGCAAAGCAAGAGGCGGATGTACATATGCAATGTTCAACTTTTTTTCTCAATTGCTTACAGCTAGAAAGTGCTCGTACTGCATACACTTGCACCAATCGTATTCATATTCACAAGTAATCAAATAGATGTTATATAGATATGTTACTAAACTTACGCTCTTGGAGACTTATAGGAACCACTGGTGGAAGAATGCATTGAAAGAAAATTGACCGTCTTTATGAAATAAAAATTACTAATATACCATAGTTTAAAAACTGTCAGGTAAAAATTGCATAGACTTACGTTCTACCGCTATGGATCTAGTTTTTTTTATAGCACCCTTGACAGACATTTTACGTCTGAGATTTCGTCCGCTCCGAGCAACAGGCCGATTAAGAAGGCCAGAACGATGCGGAAAGGCACGTAATAAGTGATCATCCAGGTATTGTTGAACCTATAAAATTTATATGGGTTTTTATCAGTAAAAATAAGATTCCTACAAACTCCCTAAGCATGAGATACCTTGAACAAATTTATATTTGATTTTTTTCATTTTAAACAAATGAGATTGACATATTTGTGTAATTTTATTACAAGAAAAATTTGCATTGGTATAATAGCATTTATCTTTTACCTGGGGATTCAATTTATCAGGTCTGCCTTCCTCTGAGCTACCCAAGAAGCTTAAATTGGTGATACAAGAGGTACTTAAGAATTCATTTAAATTCCCCAGGGATACTCTAGTTCCGTTGATATAGCCGCTCTTTAATTTTTTCATGGTAGTGATCATGGCCAAGGGAATTTTTCCTTGATCTGAAAAACCAGGAACATTTTATGATAAAGTATTTATTTCGAAAAAAAATGCTAGCAGCACCAATATGTCATGTGATTAATATCATTCGCCAAAACTGAATAGCTTCAATCATACTTTAAGAAGCTGTACAGTTTAATGAATTAAGAAGCTATGCAATTTGAAGCAAATGCCAAAGCAATCAAGATACCATTAAGATTCGTAATGTTCGATAAAATAAAAAAGAACAGGCTGCCCAGTAGAATTGATGCCCAAAATCCTAGGTCCTATTCTAAACTCAACGCTCAGGTTTGCACAGTATTTGCACCCACCAGGTTCGCTCAATGGATATAGATGTTCCGACAGATAAAAATCATTTCCAAAAGTGTCGAGAAAAGTGTAATAATATTGCTCTTTTGGAATTGATTATGTTTGAAGTCAGGTCACACATTTTAATACAGATTACAAAACTAATTTTTAAATTACAGCTTGTTATCCCGACTCTGGTTGCTTCATAGTTACCCATGAAATTTAATGCTTGAACAAACCTTAACAATTCAAAAACAAAACTGTAATAGAAATCATGTGCCTGATAATATGCAAAAATACAAAGTCAAAGAATTTTGATGGCCAGAGTAATTCAAATCACAAAAATGATGGAGGCAAATTTCCTAAATGTCTGGTACAAAAAACACATTCTAGGATACTTCCAGGATTTCCAAGATTTCCAAGATCGTTGGATGCTCTGGTGTGTTCTAGATTGAAGCAATAATTTCAATGGTAGAATTACTCGTAGATGTAATTCCAGAAAAAATGCTGATCAACACTGATAGCATACCTAGATGATTATGAGTGGCTACAAGTGTAAGAGTAGGTCTTCCAAGCATTTGTTTCCAGTTGATGGTGAGGAAGGCCAGGTAGTTTGTAACAGTATCGACGAGTAGAGCCGCATCATTTGTTGTATAGTACTCCTCCCCATCAAAGTTCTAACACATGCAACACACCCACCCACCGCAAACACATAAGCCAAAATACTTTGATATTAATAATTAGTATAGCTATACTTTCACGGTCTGCATCAGAAGAAAGAAAAGCTTTCCAGGGCTTGTTTTTATCAATAAAAACAATCATTACTCAGAATTAGATTGTGAGATTACAATGACTCGTTGGATACAAATTTCCTTAAATACCGTCAATCAATCACAAAATCCTTCAATTTTTTATCCTTTACATAGGAAAAAAAAAACACAGGAATTGATTTAATTATATTTTTCTACTTTTCTGCTGGAAAGCTTTAAATTACTTGTTGACTGACTGGCTGGGAGTTTTTTCATCATTATTCGATGTAATACTAGGCGATAATTCGATTGTTAAGTTCTTTGACAAAGTATGTTAGACATGTAGTAAGTCTTGTAATGTGGTAAGTTTTTGAAATTGAATCAAATGTAAAGAAGTTGTCTAAAACAATAAATAATGCAATAGAAAATTGCGAAAGACTTAAAGGGACAGAAAAATAATATCACACACTCAAGCTATCGGATTAAGTCTACTACTTCCAGGCATGTTAGGAGTAACCATAGGTGATGAATTGACGATATACTTCAAAATTCAAACCGAAAACATATACCTATTTATGTTCGAGTCATAGGCTCCTAATAAAACTGAAAAGACCAAAAAGTTTATTGCTTGAAAATTCCCTTTAATAATATTGAATATGCATAATTTTTGGAATAAAAATCATGTGACTGATATAGAGATCTGGTATTAATTGACGGAAAGTTAATGCAACATTGTTTGAACTTTCAGCTGAAATTAGGATGAGTTTGATAAATAAAAAATGTAAGCAGCATACTAGACAAAACTGATTTAAAACTGGCCTCAAGTATTGTTAGGCCTATGACTCGCAAGTACAGTATTCATATACCTAGGTGAGCGTTCTTGAGCGGCATCACCACCAGCGGCCGGCCTAACATGTTTTGCCAGCTAGACTTCAAGAAATTTATTTCGCCTTTGAATATGTCAATCATGAGCTCATAGTCCGATGCGATGTAGAACCGTGTCATGTCCGTCAACTATTTTTTTTTTTTTTTTTTTTTGTACAATAAAAAGAAAATGCACAGTAAGTAGAAATACGAAGCATATAAAATTTACAAAATTGGAATAAAATGGCTTACTTGTGGTGTAAACGCAAATATTTTATCATGTAGAGAGTATAATTTGCTTGTGCTGAGTATTCCCACATCTCTCGATTTTCGCCCTGATAAACCTAATTTTTTATTACGTCCTGTTGACAGAAGATTACACATGAGAATCTTGCATTAAAAAAAATTGAATTTCATTTACTGGTCAAGTGAATATCAAATAACATATACCTAGATAAGTATACAAATGACTGAGGACTTTGGCAGGCTGTACTTCTATTGGTGCTACTTCCGCGATAGTTTGAACATGGATATCGTGTTGGGCAATTTTTTCGCGTATTTCAGCATCCTCTGCGAGTATAACTACTTGTACCACAACATCCGGTTTCTTCTCACTGCACAAACGTCTGTTTAGTGGATCTAGCTCTCCAACTGCCAAGAAACCCTGTCATAGATAAATCGAATATCTGTAATGCCTGAGATATATACAACTCTAGATTCGGAAGTGCAGATCTACGATAGATCCAACTTTACGCACGTTCAACTCCGAAGTCAGTTAAGGGTCACTTATTATTCAATAGAAATTGATTCAGCTCACCTCTTGCAACAGTTTTCCTAGAATGTACAATGATTGTGCCCACATGAAAGGACATCTACCTATTGCCTCTCTTTCTTGGCTACCGGGATCTGCATATTCAGCAGCTACCTTATCAGCTGGTACAGTATATAATTCTGGAACTAATTTCATTCCATCTTCAGTTTTAATCATAATTGCCTCAAGATATTCTGTATATTTTATAACTGCGTCCTTATTGCCTTGAAAGCAAAAGTCAAGAATCAAGTAGCAGAAGAACAAAGGCCATTCACATTCTATATTCTCAAACATGCGAAGCTCCCATGGTTCGTAATATAGGCTGAAATGTAAAAGAGAAAATTGTAGAAGAATAAAATGAGCAGTAAAAACCGTAATCAATTTTTTTTGACTACATAAAAGTATCTTCATTTACAGTTATGTATAAAAAAATAATTCAAGTCACTAACAGATCTTCATGTATGTCACTATACAAACCGATTAGGATCTTCTTTGGGAGTCCTGTGACCATCTCTGAGGAACCTCTTGCAACCGTATCTTCCTTGTAATTTTTTGATAATAGCACTCCTAGTTAAATCGATAAGATTAGGTTCGTCAACAGCAAAAGCTGGGAAACTTATGATAGACAAAAGACCACTGTCGAGTTCCTTTGAATTGGATTCTCTTGGTAACATAGACTGTAGCACGGCCTGACACTTTTGCGCCTCGTCAGCCAGTACGTGAATAACGGAAGTTGGACCACCGCGAGCACCAAACAAATCCAGTTCGTTCATAGCTTCGAGTGCGGCCTTGGCCATTCCTATGCTGCTAGCATTGAGCTCTGGTAATCCGTGATTAGTTTTATCTCCTCGTTCCCAAATACCGTAATCCGGCGTGCAATAAGCAGATTCAATATAAAATACTAAATTCTGTATAAAAGCCACCTACAATTTAAAAAAATACATGACGGAGAAAATTAAACAAGAAGCTGACAAGTCTGTTTCCCTTAGCGTTTCAACGCTCACCTCATCCAAATTGAAAACAATTTGTAATCCAGATGCAGTCATCTGAGCAAGAATCAACAAATATAGAGAAATAGCATCAATTTGAAGATGTCCCCACTCTGCATCCCCAACGACAGTTTGTCCATTAACAGAACTATACTTGGCATGCAAAGCGTCATGTGGATTTTGAGTTGTTTTAAATTTTTCTACTTTATCCTTTTGCTGCATCATGGCCATTAACAAACCACGCATCAATTTAACACAGCTTTGCTCCAACTCGTAAGTTTTGGCCCTATCCTCGTCAGCATCAGCTATTTTTTTATAGGCCATTGAAAGACCCCAGACTGCTAATATGCAATAGATGTTGTCTCGTATCCATGCATGATTAATGTCAGCACTCGCCGGAAAAAGGCCAGTAACTGGATTTTGATGGTCCATAATTATTTTATGAACCACACGCTGATAGTAGTCCAAACGGACTCCGGAGTTGCTGCGACTTCGCATTGTGACTACACCTTGCTATCCCAGTTTTGAACTGTAATTGAAAAACATTGATAGAACTATTTTGCAATGTGGATGCTGCACGAGTAATTTACGTACGAAAACGTTATTTATCTTAGTAGCACACAATTAGTTTACAAGACTACGAATTACGGGAGTAATAGAGCAATGATTACTACGTACATAATTGGATTGATTTTGAGGTTAGAAATATATTTACGCATAAATCTGTCACTTGGACCGAAATATAAATCCAGATTCAAAATATCGTTGAGTTGCATAAGCTCCCCATTTCTTCGCAAGTATTCAAAACGTTGAATTATATTTACGTTTGATATTTTCATACATCCCACTTTACAATGTGAAACGAATGTCAAACTAATAGCCACAAATTTCACAGTCGTGAGACCGTAAACTGTTTGACAATGAGAGAGCCCATGTTGACGGTTTTTGTGTCCCTTGTTTAGTAGCGCCCACTGACACGAAATAGGTTTATGGAACTAATTATAACAGAAGGAACTGGGTATACCGGTAACAAGCGTATATATCAGTTGCTATAACCTCAGGTGAATCACCGCTTAAACGACTTCATTGGTAAATTCAAATGTAGACTAATATATCAGTTACAGCAAATCACAATTCGTTCTCACGAATACAGAGTAAGCGATGTATATAATATAATGACCTGTCACGATGCTCATTCCACTTTCAGCATCGTGAAAAATTTCGTTTAAATGAGCTATGGTACAATAAATTGCAAAAAATAATAATTTGACTGAAAGTTGAACACCGTGGCTGTCGTGAATGAGCCTATCCATGCAGCTAAGAAATCGTAGATTTGTGTAACGATTGTTACCGCCACCACGTAACCCAACACATGCAAACTCACCAACACTGCCGAGTAATGGAGAAGTTACTGGGATGTCTCTGCTTAACTCTAGAAAAAACAAAAAAGAAACTTAAATTCATTTACCAAACTGGGTTTCAGTCATGTTTCAGTTCGCAGATTATTATTATTGTTGTTTACCCCCCCCCCCCCCCCATATTCATTCGCGGCATGTTACGCAAGGAGAAAAATTCGGCTCCAAATATACCATTTCAAAGTATCATCCAATAGTTGAAATAAGTATTCTTACCTCCTTCTGGTTGCTCCACACTTTACATGTAGTAGATCTCGTAGCATCTCACAATCAATTCCACTCTCACTCTCACTTTTTGTATACTGTAACTGGCTGCCTGGGCCGATTGAATAAACTTACTCATAACAAAACTATATGCATTTACCGAAAATCAGCCAAACGAATAATAAAAAACCACACCCGACGCAGAAATACGAGAATCGAGATCGTCAAAGACTGAAGTTACGTCAAACAATGAAAACTCAGACACGAAACTCACCTTCCATGTTTGCAGGCTATTTTTATTGCAATAACTCATTTTTTCTGTGGGTCACACGTCACCGTTTGTGCATTATTCAGAACTGAGTTTGGTGGGAATACACTGATCAATCAAATAACGTGTCACAGCCTGAGCAACGCGATCTGTATTCTACGACGCGCGTACCTTTGCTCCATTCGCGCCGGCTGCTCGAACGCGAGTGAAGCGATTAACTCCGCGTGGCGCTCCAGAGCAACCATATTTTCGTCGTTGTTTCGCGAGTTGCCGTTGACGGCTACATTAGGCGTTTTGAAAGTTTGAACTGTGCATACATCACGGACGTTACAACTCAAATACAGATAATAAAAACGTTTAATATTCCATGGTACTTGGGTTATTGCAATAACACAGAACATTTCAACTTCTGTTTTCTATATCTGATTTTATAGTCAAATAATGGTATAAAATGGGTTGATACAGTTGTGTGGATATGGTAGTAATTACTTGAGTCGACGGCTAATTATAAATTTCAGGTTCAACTATTCAGATATAATAAGAGTATACGTATACATCAAACGATTTATTTGAATATTCAATTTAACAAAAGAGACAACGCTTCAATAGGTTGCTTAATGATTCGATGCTTTCAGTTCTTAAACTCTCGTCATCTTCAATTTATATCTCAGTTATAGAAAAGTTGAAAACCAATCACTTACAATCGTTCACCAGGCTGTCAAGTTTTGTAAAGCAAAATTATTTCATAAGTTTAAATATTGCTATCTTTAAAAAACAAACTGTTCAATCACAGTTTTAATTTTTCTCTCGCGCGTCCACACATTTCAATAATCTGTGTCACAGTATAATAATAACCTACTATTCAGGAACGTTGAAAGTATAAAACATTTTGCATAGGCAATTACCTCAAACTTCAGAACTAGTTTTTTGAATGATTCTCTTCTCCTT
The DNA here is from genome assembly GCF_021901455.1 of Neodiprion lecontei. Lineage (NCBI taxonomy): Eukaryota > Metazoa > Arthropoda > Insecta > Hymenoptera > Diprionidae > Neodiprion > Neodiprion lecontei. Next base: position 3,584,334 of record NC_060265.1, read on the forward strand.
TTCATGTATATGTACCACAGACCAGCAGTTGAATTTATGTAAATTTTCACTAGTACCATCCACTTGTCTATACTGCAGAATATAATCATTGGTTACGAATGATACGGTGATAGTTTTTGTACCATCGGAATCCATCAAATGATCAATCGCTCTTAACTTTGGCTATTTTCCAAGCTCCGATTCTATACTTCAACCAAATTAATCCCAAGTCACGACCCATCTGCAGCCAACTCCATATAGGAACTACCTTAGATCCGTCAATTTCTGTCCAAGTCACAGCGATCTCTGTTATAGGCAAACGTAAAGTTTGTGCAATGTACAACATTTCCACGTCAAAAGCCCACTGTTCTACATGCAATGCATTAAACAACGTTCTTGCGGTTTTGCGGGTCAGAAGCTTAAACCCACATTGAGTGTCTCTAATACCTCTGACACATAGTAGCCAGACTAGAAAGTGAAAACCATGCATTAGGAATATTCGGAATATGGAGCGTTTTGCAGTCTCTTCCTTCTCTAAGTGTGCTCTCGAACCACATACCACAGCATCGGACGATGCTACCTTTTCAGGCTCCTTTGTGTAGTCACCTAAGATAAGAGAAACACCATGAATATTGATTTAAAACTTGCACTGACTGAATACCAAGGTCACACTTACAGCCCAAGATTTGTTGCAAACTAGCTTCCAGTTTTTCAATATCACTAAACTTGGTAGCTCCATCAGCATCGGCAAAGAGAAGTACGCTACCTCTGGCGCTTTGTAAGCCCTAAATCAGAAAAGAAGCTGTTATAGCTAATTAACAAATATTTTGACATTCTTTATGACTTTTTGAAAAGAAACTGTAATAAGGATTTTTCAACAAACTAACCAATCGTATAGCCCCACCCTTTCCTCTGTTTTTGACCAAGCTCAGGACTCGAACAGTATCATATTTACGGCTATAATTCTGAGCAGCCGTGACTGTTCCATCTGTACTCCCATCGCTGACTACAATTATTTCGTAAGTAAATCCAAATCTTTTGCGGCGCTCGAGATACTGAATACATTCATCCAGCATAGGTAGCACTGAAAAATAGAATATCAGGAGCATTTGGGATAAGGTTCTTAAATTTTGCTGTATGCATTTCACAAGCTCACATCTCTCTTCTTCATTGTATGCAGGTACTATAATGCTGAGATGTACGCTCCAATCATCAGAAAGAGATGGAAACATTTCTCTTTCTCCCGTATGAAAGTTGTAAAAGTAATTCTCATCCTTGTGACGCCACACTTTGGGATAAGGCTTTGTTGTTGCATAAAGCACCACACAGAACTGAAAAATGAATAAGATAGATACAATGGCTAGATGATAAATTTCCGTTCCATTTATAGTGAAGCATAATTTCTTCACACGTGCATTGCCAGCTGTGATAAGTTATCTTTTACAGTAAATACAAATAAATGTTGCAATTAACGGACAGTCCAAAAATGATGTGAATAGTCTTCAGGAATGAACAATCAAATTTTAAAAATACGATAAAAATATTGAAAACAAATAAAAAGTGGATAAAACAAAACAGGCAACAGGTAGAAAAATACTTGATTTCGAATCAGCTATTCTTTGCCGAAATCAACATAACCTTAACCAAACTGTCAACACCTACCAAAATAAGAAAACACACGGCGAGAAGAGCGAAATATCCAATTAATGCTTCTAGGGCAATCATCCTGGTGATGAATAGTTGACCAAGTATTACTTGATCACTGTTAAAAATGCAAAATATCCGCTCATCCCGTGCCACGTAAATATACTCGCCAACACGGCAATGAGGCGCGCAGCCATTCGATACGTTACAATTCTACGTCACGATACGTCTGTTTGTTTATTGAATCACGTTCCATGTAGTCTTTATGCATGCTTATTCGTTTATAATAAATTTTCTTGGAAATGCCACGTTCAACCTGAAAATACGTTTTGCAATAAATGTTGAATTTAAATGCAACTGTTCTGAAAGGCATGTTGATTGAGGAATTTTTAGAACTAGCATTTGAGGATTATGATACGGACTGAATTAGTTGAAAATACTTTTGTTGTTTAGGCTTAGCTTTTCAAAAGGAATTTGCATCTTGACACACTATCCATGGTATCAACGATGGTAGCTTGTTTAAATGTTTTTGTGATAATCAGTTCCCTTCACAGCAAAAGTTTTTGTTTTAATGTATGTATAAATTACTTCTATTATATATTCAGTAATAGTCAGTTGTAGCTGCTCAAGAATATTTACGGCATAGTTAGTCACTATTATGTCTGAGCCAAACAAAGGTGATGACACTAATACGCAAAATGCAACTGAGCCTGATCAGCAGACAGTGCCAAAGAAGTACCCTTCTCACATCACGCAAAGACATAAATCTGTGAAAACTGATCAAGGCATATCGAAGAATGCGAATGAGAGTGCAACAGCATTGACAGATTCTCCACCTGAGATACTGACACAAGTTGCGCAAGAGCCAACTCAGCCGGAAGTAGATTTATCGAAACTAGTAAACGTCACGAGTGATCCATATGAGCCAGTCAGCTCTCCAAAAATAGACAGCAATCCTGATAGTAAAAGAGATGAAAATCCTCCTCTGGAACAGGTCCCTAAACATTTTTCCGAAAATAAAATAAGTTTAGGTCTGATTGAGGTAGCTGATAAAAAGGAAAGCAAAAAAAAAATTAATCGTAATGACCTAACTGAGGAGGAACTAGATGAAATTTGTGCTGGAAGAGATGGTAATGGAAGGTATACTAAAACAAGAACCCCAGGGCTGGATCCAAGGTAGATCGCTGTACCATTTCCGAATAATATATCTACACAAACTTTTAAATTAACAAATTTAAATTAGATTCCAGCAAACCAATCAGACATTGAGATGCTTCGTCATGTACACAGACTTCTATCGATGTGAAAATATCCTTGGTGAAGGAAAAGTAGCATGTCAATGGTTCAAAGATGTTTTCACTTCGATATGTCCACTTGACTGGGTTCGCAAGTGGGACGAAGCTCGAGAAGCTGGCCGAATGCCATGGTCAAAAGGCAACAGTCAGGGAAACTTTCCCGGGCATAGTTATGGAGATTGAATCATATCTGATTAATGTACTCAACATCTGTCAAGTGAACTTTTTTTTTAACACAGAACCAAGTAATTCAGAAAATTTATTGAAAAGAAATGTGTTCCCATCCTCCTGTTTTTACAGTCATACCGTCAATGCGAAGTTAAGGTAACTGGAAAGATTGCCGCTTGAATTTCGTTTTAGACGGTTATTCTAGATGAGCATCATTTAAAATTATTTATAATATACTACTCTTAATATAACACACTGAATAAAGTAAACATTTTGTGCCAAAAAATATTAATTTTATTTTACAGGTACATAAGGGTTAATATTTATATATAAATAGAATATAAAAGAAGAGTTTCTTGATTTTCTTCGACTCCTTTACTTCTTGCGGTGTCTTGAAAACTCAAGTTTTGAGCCATAGTAAATTATTTTGAATTTTATACACATATATAACATCAACCACTTGGAAGTTATACTACACTTTCGTTTGGTTTTCTTTTTTTTCAAATCTTCTTTTACAATTTGTACAAAAAAAAAAAAAATTACGTATTGAACACTCTCATACTACTGTCGTTGATAAAAATTAAAATAATACAGTAACAAGATTTAATTAAAAAGTAACAATGCATATCGTAAGAAGTACAAATAAGAATTTTAATTTCTTTTGTAAAGGTCCTTCAGTTATGAAGACAACTTACCATCTCGAGGTGTCGCCGCAGCAACCAATGGGATGGACTCTGCCGCGGCATACTGCACCTCCGACGGAACATTACCTGTAATTTAGGATGACCAACTCATTAAAGCAGAAGTAAATATCGATAATTGCATTAAAGGGTTCTACTAAGACGTACGATTTTACAGATGTAGTATAAATAAACAAAATTTTAAAAACCTTGAGCAATACTCCGATGTTAAAGCTTATGGTACAATATATAACTCGAACTACAGTGTTATGAAAAAGTAATATGCTGAAAATCGACCCGAAATTTCAGTATTTACGGTTATTTGCATTTTTATCATATATACTTGACAACAAATGAATTAGAAATTATTATTCTTCGCGAAGTTTGGGCGTGAAGTTCAAAAACTGAAACTTCGTCGTAACGACAAAACTTCGCACGAAATATGCGCGTGCCAATATATGTGTGACTGTTGCGTGCTTGCGTGTGCGTGTCTAGAACCACCTTACGTATAATTTCTGGCGAGTGCATTTCAGTTAGATGCAGAGAGCTACTAGCCATTTCTGGCAGATTGATGCATAAACTGGCATCCTTCATCTCTGCAGGTCCCCATGAGCTCGTAAGGGCATAGAATACCACTGGGGTCGGTCGTCCTGGATGTTTATGGAATAGAGAAGAAGTCGCTTAGTATCTTAAACGAGTATCGAAAAAACGACATTATTAATATGCCGCAACAATTCGTATGATTTGTAATTGGTCCAAGTATAAATTTTATAAGAATGCGAAAGATGAGAACCCCTGAGTTTTATTTTTTATGAGTCGTCAATAAACATCTATTGTTGAGAACATTGCATGCAGATAGCGTAATCTACTGAAGTCAACCCACCTCGGCACTTTTAGGTGGGTAAGAACAGATTTATAGGGTTGAAGAAGTTTTCGCTGTTCCAGACTGTCCTTTTGACCAATAAGTTCAACTTTTGGACCATCCAAAACGAATTTTGACATGGTAGTTTCACAATCTGTTAAATACTTAGTGACATCATAACTTTCTCCGGAAGGATTCGGGGTGCTAGTTGACTGTGGTAAATTTTCGCAAACACTGCCTGGCAAAAATACCGCTGTTGTGCTGTCCTGGAGTTTTAGCGTTTTTGTTTCTGATACACCAGTTTGTTCTGCCTCCTCTGCCGCCGTAGGTTCCGGATTAGAATTTGAGTGATCTTCCGTTAATGCGACACTAATAGTGATTACAGATTCATCATCTTTCTCTTTACTACTTCCCTGAGAGATACTCTGCGGCGATTGAATCGCAGGACTATCCAGACAGTGGTCAATACTGTTTGTTGAACTCTGAGGATGAACTTGGCTTGGAACATCGCCTCTGTCTACACTGAGAGAAGCTTTTTTTTTGGATAATTGGCGAGTACATCCAGCAACTTGTTTCAACCGATTATTCAACAGCTGCGCACCTGCAGCTGGTATCCTGAAATATGTGCAGACTAGTGATTTCTGTTGCAAAAAAGAATATGCAATACATGAATATTATGTAGAGTCATCTGCAATAAATAAAATTATTTGATTGATTAGATTTTACCTATTTAGCATAAACTAGTTATCAGCTAAAAATATTATAACCCTCTTGTTAATACTGAAATGAAATCATACTTATAGTTAGCTCCAATAACTAGACATCCTAATCCAAGACAGATTCTGGTCATCTTCACACACTCCCTTCTACCGCTGTTCAACTTTTCATAAGCAACAATGATGTTGGGCACCATTTTATTGACTCGATCACGTTGTGCCTGAAGTCTCTCCTCTGCCAATTTGAGTTGTTCTTGAAGTTTTTTCACTTCCAATACAGCACGTGTTTGTACATCTCTTTCCATTTCAAGCTGTCGCAAATTCCCAGATATGTCTGATAAATCATCCAGAATAGCATACCTGTATTAAGAAATACTTCCTGATTGCTCTTCATTACCAAAAGTTAACGGATTTCATAACAATAAAATCGCAGATAGTTATTACCCTGAGTCTTAACTACTTGCCGAAAGTATTATGACAATCAATAAATTAGATAATTTCACTTTGTTGCTCACCGTTTCTTTACTAAATTGTGCTCTACATTAGCCAAGTAAGATTTCTGTTCACTAGATGGTAACACGGAGATTGAGTCCAGCTCCTTCTTAACATCACCTCTAATCTTTTCCCAGATATCTTTGTTATTTCTTAATTTTTTTGGTTCGTTTACAGATGATTTTGAAACCCCACAATTTTTATTATTACTTTCGGGATTTCCAGATTCCAGTTTGGAGTTATCACTGTTTTCGTTTCTTGAAAGAATAACTGTAGATGCTGAGGAATTTATCAAAGTACTATTCTTTGAATTCTCTCCCTCCCTGGAAATAACTAACGTCGATGCCATAGAATCTACTGAACTATCACGTTTATCGCTGACATCGATTGCCGTTGTGGTTTTTCTGGAATCCATGGAAGGGGAACTGGAAGCAAATCTTGAGGTGGCAGTTATATCAGTCTGATTCTTTTCAATATTCGTGGAAATCTCGGTTGGAGTAAATTCCTGGGGGCTGACTTCTTGAAGTTCTTGATTATTGGACACAGTTAATTTCGTATTCAAGTTTGTACCTCCTCTTAGGCTGACTGTTCTACCAGTCTTTCCTTGTTGCAGTTGTACATGAACATTTTTTAAGTTTGACTGACCTTTCATGAAAACTGTAGAATCGTGGGTGTCTTCAGTATTCACTGTATCTTTGGTTGATTTTACCGCTGTTACTAGCCTAGATTGTGATGTGCTCACAGGAATGTACAAGTCAGTTGATTTTTTAGAGGCTATCTTAACATTCGTCGTTTCATTTGGAATTTGAATACTAAGATTTGAAATGGATGGTGTTGAACCATCTGCTTTACTAACAACAGAGGTCGCTCTTGATTTACCACTAGAAATAGTAGTTTTCAAATTGTTCTGAACACTAATATTCCACAATTTATAATCTTTGCTAGTTGTGGTCATTAGTGACTGAGAATTTAAAGGAGCATTATAATTTTGCCTTGAAGTTATGGGAGATGCTACTGGACTGGCAGGTGACAGCGGACCAGGTGGAGTACCGCTACTTTTACTGCTCGGAGATAGCGGTGAACTGTTATTTCCTAGCACTCGGTGTAACTTCATCTTTTCACGTTCTAAAATCTGTTGCTTCAGACGACGGTACTCTTCCTGTTGTGAAATTGGTAGATGACGAACAGCCTGTAAGATTAACATAATACATAAAGAGCACTTGATAGAGAAGGTCGTTGGATAACAAAATTATTGAACTAAGCATTGGACAATTGTTTTATTATTCTACCCGGTTCGGAGTTCAAGAAAATTTCGGCAAATTACTGAGAGAACTTCTGTCCCTGTAAATAAAAGACTGTTATTTTATGAATGGGTATTTGCAAAGAAAGATGTTGTTTCCTCACCAATGGAGTTGCGGATAGTACAGGTGATTTCCTATGTGTAGATGGTGCTGGACTGACAGGCTTTTGTGTTACAGCAGTTTTCGTCGAATTTGGATTGGCGGCTGCTGCAGTTTCTTGCTTTTTTCTGACATCTTTCAAAAATAAGTCAACGCTTCTCTCAAATTCCGACATTGGAATAGATAACGCTGGTTTCTGTTCAGATCTATTGGAATTCACCAGTTCTTGGTGATCTTTATTTAGTAATTCCGTTTCATTTTCACTTTCAGAGTCCGAGGCAAGATTTATAACAAATCTCTGTGTTTCTGATAATGGATTAGTTATCATACTCCTTGATCTACTCCCATCCACCAATTTATTAGCATGTAAACTTATTTGGTTCAATGTTTTGTGGGCATTAGTGATCACTGCTGTCTTTTGTAAGTTCAATTTCTTTTGAAACAAAGTGTTCTGATACTTCTTAGCATTATTGACAACTTTAGTGCTCGCAGATATCGGAGTTTTTTTAGCAATTTTCTTTGGAGGTCCTTTGCCACTTGCTGAGATCGATCTTTTCCTTGAAAGAGCTGTAGAGAGTGTTGATTGATCATGAGTCACATTTTCAGGTAATATACTCTTCGCTGTCACAGCATCAGATGTTACTACTTCGGACAATGGTCCTGGAATTGAATTTTTCACAGGTGGATTACTTAACGATGAGGTGTGGCTTGACAATGGCAGTGTAGAATCGCTGCTTGAGTTATAAACCAAAGATACCGAAGTCTTTGCGGCAAGAGTATTTGGCAAACCTTCGACAGAATCTGTGCTTGTGTTTGGTGAGCTGTACGACAGATTCGCTAAAACTGTCGTTTTTGTAATTGTATTCATAGGTTCAGGTGGCTTACTCCGCTTTGCCAATGAGGCAAGAAGAATAGCTCTGAGCGCCTCTTCGTCTTCATCGATGCTACTTCTTCTCCGCTTATTTGCTTCAACTTTTTGGCACATCATGTTTTCCAATATCGAATCTCCAGAACCTTCACTATGAATGTTGGCAATAGATGCGGAAGGTTTACCTTCCGTATGGCAGGTGGTTGAGGTATTTGAAATATTTGCAATAGTTTCATTTACATCATTAATTTTTTGTACATTAGCATTGATAGTTACCGTATCTGATATGCTATCATTCGAAGTATTTTCGTGAATACCTAATTCTGTTTTCGAATGCTTTGCACTACTGTAATTATTGCCTTTTTCTATACTTACAGAACGAGTTTGTGGTATAAAAGTCTCTTTAGGTTCTACAAACATGGGAGCAGGTTGCGTCACCTGCTTAGTTTCTTCTGGCTTCCTTCTATCAGTCAGCGAATGGTGATTCATTTCCATTCCTTTATCATTTAGTTTATCTGCAGACGGTGTTTTCAAATCATTCGATAGCCTAAAAGATTTTTTATCACTCCTCTCATTCTTACTGTTTGAAACAGACTGAATCTTACTTCGCCTGTTGCTCTCTCTGCTACTTTTTTGTACCACGGGTTTCTGTGACTTATTCCTTGAATTACGAGTTTTCTGCGCAGAGATTTTGGGACTATGAATTTTTCCTGATCGATTAGACTTTGAATGCTGTTTGCAACGCAAAACAATTTCTGGACTAATAGATTCTTCAGGCGCTATAGCATTTGCAACAGTTGTTACTGTATGTTTGGTTCCTATACTTTTATTGTTCATCAACGATTTACTTGTATGCTTCGATTTGGTTCTAGCTGGCTTGCTTGTTTTTGATTCTTTTTTCCTCTCTACGTCGGTACTCCCATTCCGTTTTTTGGCTGATTCTTTCTTAGAATTTCTTAACGTATCACTATGTCCTTGGTATTGTGCAACAGTTGTTTGGAATTCTGATACAGATTCTGGTAATTTTCCTATTGTTTCCACAATTATTGAACGAGTTTCTAACTGTTGCACCTGATCAGTTGACATGCGCGTTTTGCTTGAAGACCGAATTGCTTGTTTATTTTGTGACGGTGCTGGTTGATCATTTTCGGAATTCTCATGATCTTCTAGAGTTGCATTATCATTGACAGAAAAATTGAATGCAGATGGTTTAACCATGTTGAGATGAGGTTTTTTAATCACAGGAGCAAGTTTGATGGGTTTAAAGAGTCGACTACTATTAGTTGATTCAGTAGAAATCTCTACAGGTTGCATTTCTGCGCTCTTGAAAGCTGGTTCAAGATGAGGATCAATTTTTTTAGGAGGCAACGGTTGCTGAAGATTTTTGTTTGACCTCAAAATTGATGCGGGTACTAGAGATTTGTTTACCAAAGTTGGAATTTTATTAGCATCTTTCGTAACATCTGGAACTCCTTGAAGATACAACGGTTCTTGGCTAAGTTTCAATATCTCTTGAGATATGGCATCAGGAATATGAATTTCTATATCTCTAAGCTCTGCAGGCATAGGGACTAGCGGACTTCCATCCAAATCTGTCTCTGGCAAATCATCTACCTCGATCATAGTGTCCTCAGGAGAATTCAGCAATGAATTAAAAGCAGATCCGATATCTGCATCCATTGACGAGGTTTGTGACATGTTTTCTTTTTCTATCTCCACCATTTTCTTAGGGCAATCTATCGGCGACAATGCTAAATTTTCTGTGATGTTGCTGTTTGATATTTTACTAATATCCTGTGATGAAGTTGAAATTAGGTTGATATGAATTAACGCACTTCTATTACGTTTGCTTTTTTTCATATCGGATTCTTGGAAATGTGAAACATTAGAAAACAATGGTGTAGTATTCAATTCAAAATCACACACTGGAGTATCTGTTGGTGAGTAAGGAGTATCAGGTATGTGATTGGGGTCTGAATTACAGTGGGAATCAACTTGGGGCGACAAGTATATATCAGGAGTAGTGATGGGCTCCGATGGAGAGTAGGGTGTAGTAGGTAAATAATCACCCAACTGTGGACAATGATTATTTTCTAATATCTGAGTCATATTATTTGGAAAACAGGGTGAACTTGTGGGAGACTGTGAACTTGGAAGAACATGTTTACTTGAATCAACATTATTTTCAGACATTTTGTTCAGTGGGAGATAAGATGCCCCTGTTAGTGTTTTAATCTTCGCACTTCCTAGAACTTGTAAATCTAAATTGTCCGAAACTGTTATCTGACTAGTTGGTGTGATAAATGATACATCTGAATGATGAATACCAAGCAGCTCCGTGTCTACGGGAATGTTTTGCGAGATTCGATCAGTAGGTGAATAAGGTTCTGCTTCTTTTTCTTTATCCAGTTCTACTTCGGAATCCAATTCCATGTCTTCAGGATTAGTATTCTCATTAAGCTCTCTAGTAGGTGTAACCGGTGGCGTTTCAAATTTTTTTTCTTCCTCATCAGGAATAGGAATACTGTCTAAGAAGCTCTGACTGAATGGGCTTTCTGTGTTAGTCCGAGCAGAGGGTGGACGTTTTTTCGATTTACCTACCATTACTCCGCGTTGCATTCTGTCTTGATGCTTCTTCACCACGGCTGACCGAAGAGCAATCATGCGTAATTCCAAATCCTCGACATCTTCATCAATATTATTAATCTCCCGCTGTGTACTTTCTTTAAGTTCCGTATCTTCTTGAACCTTTTCATTTTTTTTTGGTTTAGTTTCCAACGCCATTTTACGTAAAAGTGCCAAGTCTTCCTCATCGTCGTCATCTTCAACAAATTTACTCTCTCTATTTGACTTCATTGTAAAGTCACTACTCCCATTATCAGCTTTAATCATGTTATTCAACTTGTCCTTTAAAGAAGGTCTGTGTTCCTTGAGTTTATCTACATTTCGATTCGCTGATAGTGAGCCAACTGTCTTCAAATGCCTGACCTTCTTCAAAAGTTTGTTGACATTGCCGTACATGTCAATATAAGTATTCGTCGGGGACATAGAACTCCTGAGCTGCCTTCTAACGGGTGATTTTACAGGTGAATGAGGCGATAATCTTCTACCTGGAGATCGAGGCCTACGAATAGGTGATTTTCGCAAAACAGGTAACCGTGGATGTCCTAATGGTGACCTTGATTTAATAAAAGGTGATCTCCCTCTACCGATGGGTGACCTATGCCTTCTCATGGGTGATTTTGCAATTCTGGACCTATTGTAAGGAGATCCTGGACGTTTATGTGGAGAATTTGACTCTCTCCGATGTAGCCTCGGCAAGTGATTATCCTTTAAGACTTGTGAGTCATGCTTTTGTATAACAGAAGATTCAGGCATTAGATTAGTCGCAGTATTTACTGCGGCATTTTCAGCAGTTACGGACGAGATTTGAGACCGTTTTTTTTTTCTACGCTTTCGGACCTTTGTGGTTTTTGCTTGCGGTAGAGTCAGTACTTGTTTAACAGTGTCAGCAAGACCGACAATCTCCATATCACTATCACTCGAGATTGGTATGAGGTCATTATTATTTTCTTGTAAAGTAGATGAGCAGTGCTTGGAACCAGAATAGCCAGAATCTTTGGTGTGGTCACAGTTTTCTTTTTCTTGTACTGCATCTTAAGGGGAAAAATATTCTGCTTACAGATTAGAAAAGTGCAACACGGATATTATAAATACAAAACAATATAATGAATAAATAAATATAAACCATCAACGATGCATGCAAAAGGTAACTACGCCGTTCTTTCGGTAATAATCAAAGGTAGCTCAATGTTCAAATATTAGATTACTTGTATTACTCAGGGATTTCAAAAGAAATCAAATTACCAAATTATTACTTTGGAAACTCTTTACCAGAATGACATTATTGAAATGACTCGGTCAATGATTCACTTTATACTGAGCTCAATATTTTTCTAATCCTGGAATAGATATGAGCTTGATCATTCAAGGCATTCGTAGAATTGAAGTCAGAAAATATTTACGAGATGATTTGAACGTTAGACAAAATATTGAAGTTACAAACTTAGGAAACGTGCTTTTCACTGTTTCATTTTCATTTCAAACTTCTGAATTCTAGTAATTATCTCCGAAAAACAATTCCTTTAGGTATAGGAACACATCAATAATTTTTTTTTTCAAGGTAGCCTAGACTTGTAATAAAACAGATTCTAATACTTCCAAGTCTGGACAATTTTTTTTTGAGAATGCAAGTAGAGTAGTATACCTCGAATTCGTAGTAAATTTAATTCACTGTGCTCAGTGTGAACTGAGTGTAATTTTCCTTACTTCCACTGTATTAAAACAATGATAAATTAGGAAAATCGCATTCAGTACCGACTCGTGAACGGTCAAACTCATTGCAAAGCAAATGAAAGTTGACGTTTCCATCAACATTCAAGTGATAATAAAGAGAAAGAAATCATTTTTTAAATCACCTTTTTTCATCGAGCTTTTCAAGGTGTTTGTTTTTGTTGGCGCAACGCACCAAATGGCGCATTGTTTTGTGGACAAACAGATAGGACACTGCCCGGCTGTTCTGCGTCTCAAATTGCACCTGTCATTGAGTTGGCCTTCTTCCGAGGAGCTTACATCTTCCAATGATATTTCACCCTCTTCTTTCTCGTCCAATATTTCAATGACTTCGGTACAACCGCTGGATAAATCACTAGCCATTTTTTTCACTTCGTACTTGTGAAGCTATAATTGACTGATCGAGTATTATCATAAAAATTATCTCACGAATATTCGTAGAGCATTGTCAGAACATATTATATGCTATACCAATTTAACATGTGTATAGAATACACCATGCTAAAACTGATCATTTCTTTTTTACTTTATCTTCCCCAATCTTATCAATTCAAGGTTAATTACGCACAACAGCGATTCTATGAATTATCAAAGAAATGTACTACATTCTAAGCTGGATATTCACAGCAATCCTCTTCTAGGCAACGGCTCATCGTTTACGACAACCGATCATGAAAAATTAACTGTGTAACGGTTCCAGGGATGTCGTATCACATAAAATAACGTTATTCACTTACTACATTGTTCGCACATCTCTTCGTTATCGCCATGACACTAATCTGGGTGGTGAATTGGTTTATGAACGCTTTGTGTATTCATTGTGTCATATCGAGTGTTTTCATTGGTTATTTCTGACCAAATATTCGCTTTGATACGTGCACAGAATGCACCAAAATTTTAGTACAGCCCTCTCGCGGTGAAACAGAAGCATTAAATGTAACTCAACCAACCGGCGTTCAGAAAATCTGCGCAACTAAATTAAAATTATATATCATGACGTTAATCACTTTCAACTGCAGAGCATGCAGGCATGCGGGTGCGTGAATGTGGAGAACAAAAGTATAACCTAAAAAATTGATACCTCGTCAAGAATGATTGACAAAGTAAACTCGTTCGTCGATCTGAAGCTCAATTCCTGGATTGTCAAACAATGTAATTCCATTGGTACGTCAGATTAATTTTTTTATACACAGTACGAATAGCTGTGTGAAAAATAATTTAATCTTCGTGACAATTCTTAGGATTGAAAAAGCCTACTCCTATTCAAGCCAACTGTATTCCTCGAATTTTGGCTGGAGAAGATTGTATCGGCTGCGCTAAAACTGGAAGTGGCAAAACTTTGGCTTTTGCTTTACCCATTCTACAAAAGCTATGCGAAGATCCATATGGAATATTTGCTCTTATTCTTACTCCAACAAGGGAATTGGCGTTTCAGGTGTATATCGTACAAACTCTTGCTTGTGATCCAATATTTACAACTGTTCTGCTAATATCAGAATTTCTATTTAGATTGCAGATCAGTTTTCAGTGATTGGTCAAGCTATAAACTTGAAAAAATCAGTCATTGTTGGCGGAATGGATATGATGATTCAGGGAAAAGAGTTAGCTAGGCATCCTCATATTGTTGTTGCTACTCCTGGGCGTTTGGCTGACCATTTAGAAAGCTGTGATACATTTACTTTAAAAAGAATTAAATTTCTGGTGCTTGATGAAGCTGATCGTTTACTCAGCGGACAATTTGATGAGCAGATTAAAACAATATTTCAAGCTTTACCCAAACAAAAACAGTCCTTACTCTTCAGTGCTACTATTACTGATGCCTTGGATCAAGTTCAGAAGGTCTCTTCAAACAAGGTAAAAATATATTATACTTTCTCACACATGCAGAGAATTTTTCTATCGCTTATTGCCAGTTAATTTTTTATTATTATTAATCAAAAATAGAATTTCATAATGTGCTTTCATAGGTTTACATGTGGGAATCTAAGGAGGAATCTGGTGTAGCAACGGTTGACCAATTAGAGCAGCATTACGTGCTGAGCCCAAAAGAAGCTCGAGACGCTTACTTGGTTGAAGTAATCAGAATGTTTAGAAGCAATAACGAAAACGGATCTATTATGATTTTCACAGATACTTGCAAGTGAGTAAGCTAAACGTGTGCATTTCAAATACTTCAACTACTTGGTAACTCTTTAATAACGATGCAATGTAAAAGTAATACTATGCCTGAATTATACAATTTATTACACATTTAAAATTCTTTTGCAGGAATTGTCAACTACTGTGCATGACCCTAAACGAAGTTGGTTTTACAAATGTTGCTCTACATGCAATGATAAAACAAAGAGAAAGATTATCAGCCCTCAGTAAATTCAAATCAAACCATGTAAGGATACTTATTGCTACTGAGGTTGCTGCCAGAGGATTGGATATTCCAACGGTAGAATTAGTAATCAATCATACAGTCCCCAATATTCCAAAAGAGTATATTCACAGAGTGGGAAGAACAGCGAGAGCTGGGAGAGGTGGAATGGCTATTACTATAGTGACACCAAATGATATTAAATTAATCCATGCCATTGAAGAAACTATTGGAACGAAACTGACAGAGTACAAAATTGATGGTAAGTAGATTCAAGAAAATTGAGTTACCAAAATTATTAAATTTGATAGTAAATATTGACAGAATAATCTACTTAAGCAAAAATTAATTATCGGATTTTTTTTTGTCAATTTACAATTGCAGATAAAGAAGTTGTGACAATTTTTACCCAAATATCTGTGACGAAACGAGAAGCTGAAATAAAGCTTGATGAGACTGACTTTTACGAAAAAAAGTTAATAAATAAAAGAAAAAAGCTGATTTTGGAAGGGAAAGACCCTGATGAAGAAGAGGAAAAACTGATGAAAAAAATTCAGAAACACAGGAAACCAATGAAAAAGGCAAAATTGAATAACATAGAAAGCAGTAGTTCAAGCTGATATATCGGTACAAATGTATTTACAAAACGAAATATATTTTGCATTAATATTATTAATACTGTGTTTTCTATCAATATCTGATCCCTGTATTTTACTTGTATTACAACACGACACTTACCTCACCTACCATACTATGATTCTACAGCATTAGTATAAGAATGTTACAAATAATCGAATGTTGAATCATTGAATTCATCTTAACGTGTATGATATTTCAACTGTATGTAAGATTCAGTACATTTTAGTATCAAAGAGGGGAATTACTGGATATGTTCAGCATCTAATAAAGGGCTTTCACGACTCGTTTCATTTAAATTATTTATGATGAAACGAGATCTAGTGAAAACTCATCTTTTCATTTTCTAGGTGATTACAATAACTTCCTGTTTTCTCAGAAAACAGAGAAACGGCCAGTTGAATAATAATTTCCAATATTAAGTATTGTGCATTTCTACAAACATTAAAGTTGAATTCGCAAGTCAGTCCATAAAGTAAAAGTAGACCATGAGTTCGCTGCAGACGTTAAGTTAATTCCTGAGTACGTGACACAAATTACAGGTACGGTCCCTACCTATATCATTACTTATGTGGAAACATTCCTCAATATTAGATTCACATAATCATATTCCTTTTGCTTTATAGCGGATACACGCTCGCTAATTAATGGGGTCAGCCGGTAAACGAACGTTCGTGATTTACCGTGTAAGGATTAGATGTATGTGAAGTTAGAATCTCGAAAATATTTAATCTGCATTATAGTATTTACTTGTAACAAATTTTTTTGTACTTGAAGAAATTTATTTCGTCAAAACACATGAATGAAAGATAGACCATTTTCCTATGTAATATACGCTTATGACTTAAACTTGTATATACATAATTCTAAAATTTCATCAGTCCTTGTAAAATATACTGATCACATTCGATAGGAATTTATTGTATTATCAGCCTGCCTTGAATTAACTATTGAGCCCTTTAGTGTGCAGAGTTACGAACTAGTAGAAAAAGGTAAACACATAGATATCTTATCTAACTGAATAACAGTTTCGTACAATTATGCCATGGTTCATTCACATTGGTAATGTGGCAATCGTATCTCGCGACATTTAGCCAAAGGCTCGATTAAAAATTAATTATGCGACGGCAAGGCATTTTTATACTTTCAAGGTTTAGTAAAATCAATTAATATTGCCAGCGTAGTTAACCACGTTAATATGGAACCTATGAAAATTTGAAGTATATTTATTTAATAGTCGAAATTACATGCGGGCTCTGATCTTTTCTTCATTTCGTATTAATCCCAGTTTATCCAGAAACGTGTACAATTCTGTAACATACTCTTTAGGGTGCTTGTGAAAGTGTCCAACATGAGGGGATGTTTCAAAAATTTTCATGTATGTCTGAAAAAGGAATTTCAAATTTTAACAATCTTCATCGCTAAATAGGTTGTTAAGTGATCAAGAAAAACGATACGACGGATTATAAATTGAGTGTACATATTTACTCAATTTCAATTATTATTAAACCATATTTTTTTATTAAAGACGTAATTATTCGCAATACTAACCTCAATACCCAGAGAATCCCAAGAATCTTTCACCCTTTGGTTACACTTCAGAGCTCCCACAGGATCAGTCTTGCTGACCAAAAACAGAGCCGGAGCATGTACTAAATTTGTGTGAAACAGTTGACTAGAACGAATGTAGTACTGTGTTGCTTGCTTGTGAAATGTTGCCAAATGATACCTATAAAGTTGATGCGTAAGTTAATAATAGTGCAGAAAATAGTACACGTTGGACAAATCAGTGATAGCGTATTGTGAGCAAAGAAAACAGAACGTCAAAAATTGTATTATTAATGGTATGGGCTAAAAACATTTCTTCTGCATGCCACAGCTCATTATTGGGAGCAGAAAAACTTCAGGAAAAAAGGCTCAAACTAATAAGAGATTCCAGAGTTCAAGTTAAAATAAACAGTGAATTAGAGTAAAGATAATACACACTAAAATGAGAAAATTTAAATGTACTCGAGATATTTTTTCATCACTCCTTGGAGCATGGCATTATTTGGAAAGACTGCAAGCGGGGTTCCAATTGATATTTCGCTAATGTCAGCCGCGCTGTCCCAAATTTGCCCGACTATACGTTCAATAACAGGATCATATTTCTGCCGATTGTTAATTATTAGGTCCAAAGTTTCACCCCACATGTAACCACCAACAGAAAATCCATGCAAAAGCACTTGACGGTAGTTCTGATTCTGTTCCAAAAATGCGAGTAAATCTGCTGCGACCAGCTGAAAGACATACTTATGTTGCTCATATTTATCAAAGAATTGTTCATAGCGTTTATAGAATTCAAATAAGTACTCGAGGTATAAATGCATTTGTATTTTCCTGTAGTTATACTCACACGGGATCCTTTCACTGGCCAAATAAGTTGCCACGGACTGATCGAAACAGTCACTACATCAAAGCCCTGTTCCATATAGAAGTTTGCAAATTTCATAATATGTTTTCTTTTGGATAACAGCCACGATAAGATAACAAGTAAAGGACGACCTTCAGGCAGGTTCAATTGAAAATTACTACTCTGTGTCCCAACATTATTATCCTGTGATATAAGCTCAATATTTTTCGAAATATGGTGAGTTGATAATAATCTGTGGGTAAATATACTAGCCACCTGAAATCAAGAAGGGTTTCATCTATGTTAATAAAAAAAAACATATACAGATTACGGAATGGGCAGTATGTTACTTGCAGTACGTATGTATAATACATAGTGAGTAGAAACATTTGGATATAATTACCGATGCAAATAAGTTATGACTACAAACAATAAGTCTATTACGATACAGGATTTCAAAAATATACACAGTGTTCAGCTGATGAATATAAGTGAATAAGTAGTCGCCGATTTCGAAAGACATTTTTTCTCACCAAACGTTGATTGTCTTGTAACAATCGAACCCGAGTATGGAATTGAGCTGAAGTTCTCCCAAAAACTGAAAGAGCCACTCTTATCGCCGTCATGTTTCAATTTGACTTATTAAAATCCAAGTAATACCTAAAATATAAGAAACAAATTTCCTTATTTCCATATTATATTTCACGAGTAGAAATTGAGCAATGAACGATAAACTTCGATTTAATAACTCAGAATTGCCGAAATTGCGAAGCTGTGTTAATAAATTGTTTTTAATCTTCAAACCATTTTACATTTATTGTCACCTTTTATTATTATTTTAATCGTCTACTGTGTAATCATTAAGTCTAATATAAATTGAGCGTTCTATGTATTTCAAAAATGCAATAATGAAGTTGATTGCAACGAAACCCTGGCAAATAGCTGCATACGCGGATGGGGTATTTAATTATAAGGTATTGTATACACGAATGCGATACAGAATATTACAACCTGATAATATAATTTTAAGTAAATTTCTAGTTGCAATGCGACGTTTTGAAATACTGCGTATCAACAACACACGCGAATTGAAATTCTTCATTAATATTTTCTTATTTTTCCCCGAGATTTTTCCCCCGTTGTATTGAGGACCGTAATCTGTTTACTTGAAGATTTGAACGTGTCCAAAAAGTAGCATGTGTATGTAATATGTACAGTCGTGGTTGCTGCAATAGTTTCGCCGTGCTTATACCGTTAGAAACCTTATATTTCACGAAAGGACTAACGGCGATGTTGATTCTTTTGTTCTCATTTATACCACTTATCGATCGTTAGTCGATGTTCGCACACATCCCCTTTTATAAATTAATAAATAACCATCATTCGCGCCCACATCGAGCAGCATCGAGTAAAACACTTGTCTCGTTTTGCCGTCGGAATCTGGATTGATAATGGCACGTATTTTGCATACAGTGCGTACATGTCACAAGAAGTAAATGCAATATCGCATCGCAACACGTTGTGTCGTGAAAACATATCAAACATTCGGTAGAAATATATCACAGCAGAAGAAAGCAAGCCAATAAAAACGCGGTAAAATACACTTTTGACTGATTCAAAAAAATTTTCTTATCTTTTTCTTTTTTGTAATCACGTACGATCTATTATACGAACCTAAATACAGACCGGTATACGGAACATGAAACTGAAGGCCGGTTCTAATATTATTGCCGACTGCCGATGTGCCGAGTCGCAAGGAACGTAGCGAAGTAACGGCGAAGCTTCCCATACTCGAGCTTTGACCAAGCTGAGGCTAACCATTGAAACATATATCATTGCCCACAGGCTACCTGTCACTTATCAGCATACATCAGCATATGTGCATCCGTGTGACAAGCTGGCTGTGACGTTATGATAATTGCTTCCTTACCCGCCACGCGTTCGCATTTACATTTATTCTAATATGACCGCATACTTACTTACAATCTACACTTACACAAAAATAGGTGATAAGGTTAAAATATTCTTTCGGATAATAAGCTGTTAGAATAGAAACATTGCAAGCATGCACGCGTAACATGCATCGAGCATATCTTGCGCATGTGATCGGAAAATGAGTTTTGCTTGGATCTGTACTTTTTGCCAATTAAATACGCGGCATTAACAAAAACCAGGACTGCCGTTAGTATTTTGAAACTTCTGACACGTGTGTTGCTTTCAAAAGACATGCGGTCGTCACGTGAAAAAATTTGCAGACGTTTCGGGTCTTCCATCGCAGCTGTGGATGTACACGAATTATAATCTTTCGTAATATCTGCGTTTTATCTCCAGTTTTAAGATTACTTCGTAAGCGATTACTGTTTCTGACACATGCAGTGCACATTGCATACCTGGATTAGATTATGTACTGCTCTGGAATCATATCAGTACAAATTATTGCGTAAGGGTATTATGATTGTAATTTGTTAAGATTTAAGTACATGTATATGTAATTTTTACTGATCACGTTCCTTTATTACTATTATTACCGGCTATTTAAATATTACAAATGACTACCGTACATATAAAATACAACATACACAACATTAATATAATATATGTATTATTCATACGATGGTACAATATTTTATAATATATGTATATGAATACCACTGAATATACTTCTTGAAATAAAAATATGACCACTAACTAGAGAGGATTATATAATTATTTTACCTAATGAGTTTTAAATAAGACAATGCAAAGTATGCGGTTTTGTCATAATCATAAGTAGTGTTGTATATCGTAAAAAAAAATTTATATAAATAAAAAAAAAAACGAGAAAGTGAATTTTATATCAGTAACTTACAGATGAAATTACTAGTTCTCGGAACTGTACGAAATGCCTCTGGCTAAGATCACATCATAAAACTCAGAGTAACTGGTCAACCAAAAGGAGTAAATCTGACATGGACTTCTCAAGAAGACGTTCAGACTTGCAAGACTCCATCCAGTTCAATTCAGTATCATGATCTTTTATCAGCAAATGGATAATACACAACATATTTAAAAACACGTCATATAAATATTTGAATTTATAACAACAGAAACTCGAAATTATTCATTGTAAACATAATACAGTGATAATTAATGCACTCTTAATATCTTATCCCCCACCAAATCAGGGGCAATTTAAAAAGCAAACAATTTTCGTGTATCTAGAATTGACGTTTAAAATATTATATAGTTCATACCATGTTAAACAAAATTCACTCCTGTGCAGAAATTGAACGATATATCGTATATCGTAAGTCATGGAGACCAGGCAACACTATAGTGCCGAACTTGTAAAATTAGTTTCATAATATTGCGGTATCAGACATAATGCAGGTTTGGAACTACAGTTATGTGTTCATGACACAATCCTATGATTTATACAATTATCATAATTTTTAAACATATACTTTTTTCCGTAATAAATTACTTACAGCTATTGTCAGTTGAAGTACAAATAAATAAAGCAATATTTTCTCAGCATATAACGTAGACAAGAAGAAATAAAAGTATGAAACGTATATTTACATACGTTATACATATTGAGTCAGGCTAAAAACAGGAAGTAAAGTTGTAACAAATGCTACGTAGAAAATTGTATCTAAACGTGAATAATTTTTATCAAAATTGCTATTACACACGTAATGTCACCTATCAATGCTCACTTTGTAACTGAATGCAGCCCATGACTAATCCGATAATTATTTAATCTTTCGATCACCGGTGATTTTAATGTACATTCAAATAACCCACATTTATATTATTCGACTATAGCTTGGCCAGTATACTGGGCAAGTGAAGGTCTAAAGGTTATTACACCAACCTTTACCAGTGATATAAAATAAACGTTCAGTTCTGTAACAGGTTGCCACGTTTACATTTACATTTATATCTTCACATTCGCATGTACGACTCATACCCCAGAATCAACAAATAGCTGTATACAATGCTATCTGTTTTCGATTTGTATTGTTGGTACAGATTTAAAACACTACAATACATTTGTGCGCTTTGTGACGTAATATTTCAAAACTTGAAAGCTCTCACTTGAATCATGCAAAACTATATTCAAGAAAATGGAAGAAAACGAATGACTGTGCTTCTGAATCTGAATACTCGAGTGTGATTTTAGTTCAAACTAAATTTAGACAGCGATTGATGTATACAAAAATTGTACTTTAAATAGTTGCAATTTCAATATATCTATGTTGTTTTAATATGGATACACATAGATAAGATTGTTAATGAGTTAAATATGTATACGTTTATACACTACATCATTACATTCTGTGTGATGAGACATTTGCTCTTTAACTAGTCAGTATCGTTGACCCCTGTACAGTATACTCGGTGGATTCAATAACTTTATAACTATGAATAAAAATTATTCACAGTTGACGGATATTGGGAAACGACGGAGTTTCAGTTTTAATTGACATCAAATAATGTACGAGTGAAAATTAGAGAAAGACTTTAACATTGGCCAACTGTTCTACACGTTCAAATTATTTTCAATCACAGTGCTACTTGACATACATGTTTCATAAATAGAATAAATTGATCAAATTCTATTGATTAGAGGTCAAGGAATACTCGGACTTGTTTATTATGTAATATGTGAAATGACGTTTCAATGAAAATATTTTTTGCTGTTTACGAGTACTGTAAATCCATGTTTTCGAATTTTAGTGTAATCTGCGGGTGGAATTGTATATATAATTATGCGTCAAAATAATTGCGCGACGAGAAAAATATGTATCGATTGTGAGTCATTTGTATTGTTGATTGTGTCATTATAGACAAAGTTCTCATCACAGAGTATGGCTCGATTATTATAATTATCATTATTATTATTACTATTAAATTATGATATTGCAATATTACAGTATGTAAATATATATAAATTCATAACAAAAGGAAATTTCTAGATACTGAATCCGTTGAAAAAACCGTGATTGACATGCATATCATTTTTCTAAACTAAAACAGTATCAACTCCCTAATCTCTATCATTAGGCAAATTAAATTCTGATGTGAGCTCCATTAATCTTTAGACTACCGGAAAGTCAAAATATAGTCTCTGTCTGTGATGGGAACTTCATATATGTTAGATTTAAGATACAGCCACAACATTTTAAGACTTTCTAAGGGGAATAGAGTTTTTCAAATCCCGGCAATGTAAAGGTTAATCGAGATCGTAACCGAATTTAATTTGCATGTAAATTCTGATTATTATCTAAGGCTGGTAGCAATGGGTTTTATTACTATTGACAAGGTCGTTACAGTAATTCTAGTGACGACGTAGAGAGTGGATAATATAAGTATTTATGCTTTATCATACAATTATAAATGCATCAAAGTATACTGATGCCAGATCATGTGTTCACCAGGCACTGGCTTGAAACATTTCGCGTTTATAACAATCAAAAATAAATTGCCGATCAGTATTATGACAGTACTGTGTTTTTTTTCGTACGTACTTAAAAATATTGTATTACCTCAAATATACAAAAAATTACATACGTAAAGAGCACTGTGCGATTCTGATTCCACGATATTATAGTGCGTTTAGTACTTGAAAATGTCTCGGGGTATTTCACAGTCTTAAAAATCACCTTGGGTTTAACTTTGTACAACGTATATGTAATTACAAAAACTTCACGCCATCTAGAAGAATTTGGTCGAAAAAATTTCAGATTGGTACAAATACTTTTTCAGTAATCCAAAAGAATTTTCTCCCACATCTATTACTACAAATAATTTTTATGACATAATTCAACATTTATTATTGTTATAAAGTCGCTTATTTCCAAGGAAGAACTGAACTGATTTGATAAAAAAAACTCACTCGTATATGTATGAGCACAATTCTTATACTAGGTGAGACATATTGAATAATTCAAACCAAAATGACTCGACTGAATGAATTCGAACTTAAAATCAGCTTAGAAAGAAGTTAAATTTACTCTTGTAAACATTACTCATTACACAGTAAATTACATTGATGGCAGTATGAATTTCAGGTAAGATTCAGCATGCTCAAACTAATTTAATATACGTTTAAAATCGTTGATATAACATCACCAGCAGCATTTAATGTCAACTGTGGGTGATAGCATGCTGAATATATCACGTAGCTTCATTTAAATGTTATCTAAATATTCTGCTAATTTATGTACAATCATATCGTAGTGGTAAGAATAGTAGAAAACATTTTTACGTGCAATCTTATAAACTTTCAAATGAAATACTTATTTTCTTAAGTATACCGTGCGCCACGTTTGTATAAAATTATTTAAATATATGTGAAATATTGCAAACGATGTAAATGTCAGCATTCGTATTTTTCAAATTGACCAGTTTGCTTTCAATTGCTAAGCATCTAAGTATCACACAATTAGCTGTGCGGATTGTGTATAGTGACGCAAGTACAAAAATCAAGCTTACATCAGTATTCACATACATATGTTTCGCGAGGCGTTTGTTCCTACTTATTGAAGAACGTTTGTATTTGCAGAATCACATGCACATTAATAGTGTGCATGAGTGAGTACGCACGGTCCCAATATAAAAAAAGAAAACACATTGGAGAACGAATGTCAATATACAGTAAAAATTTTATGTTTACAAAATCTTTACGTGAACTGTCAGTGAGATGAAAACGAATATTTCATTTCCACCCCATGCTTTACCAATTAAAAGATAATTATGAGTTATCAAGAAGCGATGAATATGTGCCAGCATAATACACATACAAATTCCAAAACTTGATGAGAAAATTGAAAACACTTTCACTGACTATTTAGCTCTTATTTACAAACTGTATTATGATATTACAATTTAGAATACATACCTATTGGTAAGTGCTAATGATAAAAATGCCACGCTATATACATGTCTCCAAGATAAAACGGACATGCGTCGAATCTCAGAAAGCTTCAACAAAACTAGCTGGGAATAATCCAGTTCGACCTGTACGTTGTAGAGTTCCTTTGTACCATCCGTCATCACGTTTCTTAAGGACATGTATTATATCACCAACACGAAGTTCCAATTCAAACTCACTATTCGGAGGATACGGGACGATGCAACGAAATCGATACACACGATCTCTGTAAAAAAGTATGAAATATGTATGTAAATGCCCCAGAATATCAATGCATAGAACTTCAATTCTTTATTCTAAATTCTAGGTTGCTTACCGTTCTCTAACCGAAGTTTGCTGTTTACTTTGCTTTGCGGAACCAGCATCCAATGAATTACTCTTACGATGATGATTTCCTACGGCAGCTGTGCTTACTCCATTATCCCCACTCCTGAAAATATTATATTAAAATGTATTTATGAGGAAAAAGATGTAGAAACATAAAGAATAAAACACAGTATAGAAATTTGAGTTTGATAATAAACTGTGTAAGGGATGTGTACACAAGTAACATGCCAAGATTGATAGAATATTTAATTTGATGACTGTATATTGCCCTCTAATGTTTGATGATAATTCAACTTCCACATTATTTAATACATATTAGTTCTTGACATCATCAAATTTTGTGTCTGAGTTACAAAGATGTTTGTGATTACAAAGCATAAAGCATGACAGGTAAATCAAACAGCAAAATTACACATCAAATAACAAGGCTAAGATGCAAATGACGTTCAATACAACTAATCCGTAAAAGTAAATATGCACAAAATGTATCACAGACGAGTTCCATTATTTTATTGGTGCAGATACCAAAAATTTGAAAGCATTCCAAAATTGATCAATCAATCAGTCACACTGTAACCCAATAGCGTAGAATTTTCAATCTACAAAGAGTGTTTTGATTTAATATAACTGTTGCATTGCAAAAACTAATTGTTACTGGAACTCTTATATTATGATAATACAGTAATAATTGTACACATATTTCAATGAATTCCAACATGAGATAATGATCAACTCTAGAGTGTGCGTTTACTGTACAATAATCAACAAACCTTTGCAAAAAAGTGACAGGTAAGGAGGGCCGCTCCTTATGTTTCAGTCTTTGGGATGCAGTTGCGTGACTTGAACCAGAACCGGTGTAGAGACGAAGATGTGTATTTTGAGTATTTACATCCAACTGTGGACAAACCTGCAGTAGCTGGCTCGGGCAAGAACCCGATCTGAGTGCCAGGATCATGCAGACTCAACATTAGAACATCGAACATTCAAAAGCGTGCATAGCAGCATTTGTGACAATGTGATCTAAGAGAAATGAACTATTCACTCCTTTACTTTTTTATACTGCAAAATATACAACTGAAGTCAGGTTTGGAACCTATTTAAATCGAGCAGTTTGACATCGTATGAATTTCTGCTCCCTAAAATAGATTTTACATGAAAATGTACAAGAAATGTCTTACAATCATGCGAGTGCTGCACACATACATAAAACTTTCCATGGATAACACATACATGTGGACATAAAAGCAACAAACATTGAGTGAAATTGTGAGTATAAACAAGTTCTAAGCGAATGCAGTAATACATTTGTGTCAAAGACTTCACGAATAATGCATTATTTATTAAAAAAATTTTTTTTACTCACCTAATGTGGACGGGATTTACAACAGTTACAGTGTTTCCATCATCAAACACTGGATTATCCATTGAATACGACGTTGGTGGAGGAGACTTTGATTTTTTAATGTTAGTTAAGCGACGCATCAGTGAGACACCTTTTTCTTTTTTCTCTTTCTGGAATATAAAGAATAAATATTTTTGCTTTTGACCAAGTTAGACCATCTGCAAAACTTCACGTTCCTCATAGTACTTTAGGCAATATGACAAGCGCTAAAAGTAATATGAGAAATATTATAGATACCTTCTCAATATTTCTTGCAGTACCAGCTGCCACGGAAGTATTGGGAGGCGGGCTCACAGTGCTGGCTAAACGCAGTGTGTTGTTAGGACTTCTGTTTAGATCACCCAATGGTGAAAGTAACATTGTCTGTTTGCCTGGAGAAGCTTCAAGGTTCATACAAATGGTGGTAGAATAACTAGAGAAACTTTTGTACATTTTTAAAAGCTATTCATGTTAAACATGGTTAATACTCTAATTGTTTTTTGATCAACATTACTGATTTTCGTTGTTGCATTCGAAAATTACAATGATGACTATCAGGCGTAAAAGACCACTTGATTCGTATGTTTACTAGCATTAGATTTCATGAAAGGTTTACGCAAACAAATAGGGGTTACAGTCTTCATAAATAAAAGCTGAGGTTTAAATGGTATTATACAGTTTGCGTAAAATCTTACCTAGATTTGAGGACATAACTGCACTGTGACTCCGTCCCAGTGGATTGGCTGCCAAAGATTGTTGTTCATTGGCCTGAGATTGACCTTGATTCTGAGTTTCACCTTGACTGTGCCACGATGAAGATATACCAGATGCAGGGCTTGTAGTTCTGGGAGGAAGCTCAGGTGGTGGAGGACGGGAACCGAGGGGTTGTGGGGCAGGACCTTTGTTTCTAGTATAAGTTATGCAAGGTCGTGGCTCATTGCCGCTTGAAGAGACAGACGTCGATTGATTACTTTGATGAGTAGCTGTACTTGATGCATTACGGCAAATGTTGCGTATCTGTAATTGGGACCTGAAAATCGAACGAAGACTTATTTATTATGAATTTATTGGACATCAAGGCGGATCGGTAAAAAAAATTATCATTGCCAGCAGCTTACTTTGCTGGGGCAACGTAATTCCCAGGAAAAACTCCACATTTTTGCGTTCGATTTGACGTCCCTTTGAACCAGCCATCCTGACAGCGTTCAGTTACCATATAAATTCCACCTTTACGCAATTCCAACTCGTCAGCCTTCTGCGGTTTGTATGGATAGAGAGCTATATATGCCGCTGGTAAGTGACTACCACCAGGAGTCGTAAGCATACTTTGAGATGGCTGTGCGAGTACCAGATCACTGCTGCCACTACGTTTATGGCGTACACCAGGATCAGTGCTACTGCTTGTCTGTGAACGAAACACTTAGAAGGTCTTAAGAACGTTTTGAATTTATATCTCGTATTGTTATCAATGATTTACGTACCTGGACTGGAGTAAAAGGTTCATTTGCACCGGTCAGCGCAGCATCAATTGCTGGACTAAGAATCTCAGCACTATGTCTGTGATGAGTGTGTGGATGATGGCCAGAATTCATGGCAGTGAAACTGTGGCGCTTCATGCTATGTCTACTTCCGACAGCAGGTGGTGACGTTGCTGCAGGACTACTTGGGCTACTAGGTGCTGTACTTGAGCTACTTGAAGTATTTGAACTGTTTGGAGTATTAGGAGTTGTTGTCGTCGAACTGCCGCCAGATGAAACAACTGAACTAGAATCTGACATTGGCAGTGTGGACGCCTGTGGAAGAATTATTTTTGGATCAGTTTTAGCATCTTATTAAAACAGGCATCTTGCATCATTGATTTACTTTGGCAAATGTAATGCCTGATGATTTATACAAATAAATTACGCATACCAAAGGTATTTGCGGTCGAGGCTGACTTGCTGCTTGTACATTGCGAGAATGATCTGTTGGGATAAGTGGAGTCGTTTCTTCATTAGTGGGTGTTGGAGGTGCTACTCTGGACGGTCCTGGTTGTGCGCTAATAACAGATTTTGCCATAGTCAAGTATGTAAAGTAG
Source organism: Neodiprion lecontei (assembly GCF_021901455.1). NCBI lineage: Eukaryota > Metazoa > Arthropoda > Insecta > Hymenoptera > Diprionidae > Neodiprion > Neodiprion lecontei. Next base: position 3,612,885 of record NC_060265.1, read on the forward strand.
CTGAATTTGATGCAATATGCATATCGAATTCTCAATCATTAATAAATAAAATTATTCTGATATGGTGAAATTACCTTTCATTTATATTTATTTCTAGCTGCTAAAAACAGTGTTCTCTTTATACCCAAGGTTGTTGTACCCACTGATAGTCAATACGTGTAATGTGTACATATGTGTATATGTGGACAAACATATCTGTAATTGGCTAAATGAATACTTACTTGGTAGAGAGTTTCATCAAGGCTCTAGCGATGCTGTTTAATTCAACAAAAGCAAGGGGAAATATCCCGATACGATCCAGCAGTTTGCCTTCAGCCCAATTTTCATCGACTCTTCTTATTACACTGATAACTTCACCCTAAAAATATTTCTAGTCTCAGTAGGTTTACAATAAAATGCAAACGCAAATGCGAATGAGTGCATATGCAGGAGTTGTTAAATATGATTAACGATAATTAAGGACATTCACCTTATTAAAAGTGAGACATCCATCTTCATCGTCATTAGTCATCCGGAAGTCATATAAAGCTTTACACTGGGGTACGTGGGGTGGCAATGGTGTCATTACCTGAAAAATTAGTTACAACTGATTGTTGATTAAATCATACATAGATAATAATGATAGGCAACAGTAGATTTATATCTTGAGCAAATCACTTTTGGATGAGCCATATTAAATGCTGAATATCTGTTTGGAGATTAGTATTTGCTCAGCGATCACATGCTTCCTAACTATGACTCAATATAAGATAAAAAAATAACATAGGTTTACAACTCTGATTATCGCACACATTGAATCCTACAAATAAATTTACAGTGACTTTATTGTTCTCTAAAAATTATACATAAAATTTTCTAAATATTTCAAAACTGTTTTATGAACAAACCTGGACATAAGATAAAGGAAAAACTCCATGGCTATTTCCACATTCTCCAAAGTACCAATTGTTATCAATCTTCTTACTCAGAATCACTATGTCACCTTTCTTGAAACTCAGATCTCTGTATAATGACAGAAGGCAGAAAACAAAGGAAAGAAATTAATGAACAGTTAACAATAGCAATATCAAGATCAGTTTAAACAACACAAACTATAGGTTTCTGTGAAAATTTACTCAAAAAAGTACAAGAAACTTTTCTAAGAATATGGAATTATTGCATTACGTTGGAAGTAGGGAGTACTTTTTATTTCAAATCTTTCTGGAATAATGGTAAGGATTAACCATTGACAATTGTGAAGGGATGATAAATCGACTAACAGCTGTAAATAACAAAATGCGTAATATCCTATTTAAGAATTTTACATCGTTACCAAAAATTCTATAAGGAGTTGTGATACGTGATAATGACAATTCGTATATTTGGAAATTGGAAATGCTCATCAACTCACCCTGGCACCTTGGATATATAATCATAAATAGCACGACCGTAAGGCTGATTGTGCAGGTGAACCTGTTTAGCCGCAGAATTTGTTTGGCGCATAGGCTCGACCGGGATCGTAATAGGGACTTGGTTGGCGGTGGCTGAAACCGGAGCGACCTGATGACCTCCGAGCAATCTTTGGGGACCCGGAGTACCACGTACTGAAGTCTTAATGGCCCTGGGGGTAGCGTTGCGCATCCCTTCCAAGATCCGCATCAAAAGCACATTTGGTGGGAGGTCGTCGATCTTTACATCGACGAGGACCCTGCACTCCGGACATCTGAGCTCCCTGTGAGTGCTGAGAATTTCTTCCAGACATTTTTTGCAAAAGGTATGCTGGCAGGGCAATACTTTGCTGGAAGTATCCAGTCGCTCAAGGCAAACCGAACATTCGAGCAAATCGTTGAGCATACACTCATCCATTGTTTTAACGGTTTTAGCTAAGTTGAGATTTCCGACTCGTCTTTCGTGGTGTGTATTATTTCTTGCGCTGTAACACTACCGACGGTGATGCTATTCGTATGTATAATTGTAACACCTTCGTGCTGCGGACATAACGTTCTCGCTTTTATGTTAACTGCTGAAAGAAAACGCCTTGTTTCACTGCCCCATCATCCCGGAGACTCTCATGACTCGATTTCGTTTGTTGCATCCGCGCACACCCATTATCTTATATCGTCCGATTCCTGTTAATTAAAAGCACTTTGGTTGTCAATGCCGACAACTTTAACACCACGATAAACGTTAAACATAATACCGGCCAATACGATTCCAAATCGCTCATTTCGTCCCGACTGCGCTTGTTGGATTTTACGCAAGCACTCGGCGCAGAGTGCAGCACTGCCCGGACTGTAAATGAGTCGCGCGATTTTTCAAATCAAGCGACATGAGAGTGAAAGCTGATGTAAAAACACGGTTACTGGGTGGAGTATTATTATTCGCCGCTGGCAATTTATTAGAACAATAAATTTTAAATCGATTATTACGTCAGTCATGATCCTTTGAGTCTGAATTTGTGTTCGATGTCGATTAAACAAAACACGCTCGGTGCGACGTTGGCCGCGAATCGTATTTGTTCGTTCTTCGTCTTGTGTTCCGTTCGGACTTTAACTCGGTGAAATTTCTATAAAAGATATGCCGCAATTACACTGTATCGGTGTGAAATATATACAATCTGGCATGAAAGTAAAATGTTTAACCATTGAATGTAGAAGTGAGTTAAATAAAGCAATTGTGGTGTTGGCGCAGTTTTGCCATTCTAACAGTCGTTCCTGTCAGCACAAGTTGTGCAAAAGTCAAACGATGCGACAATCGCTGTCAACATATCTCCGCAATGAAATCTAATGATAGCTGCAAGTCTGGTTTATATCTTCGGATAATATTCAGTAAAACTGACTTGTGGATCATATGTTTACTGATCAGCCGGATAGAATAACCTCAATCCTAACTCGCCAGTTACTTGGCGGGATCTGTGACGTAACGATAACATTTGACAAACGAATTAGTGTATCGCTTTTGAACTATACAAAAATATACGAAGCGGACTTATTATCTTTAAAGAATGTGAGTTTGGATTTGTGATATAGTGCTCGATGATGCAGCGATGGATCACCCAAAAGTTACCTGAGAACCGGTATATGAGCTAACTAGCAATATGTTTTTTCATTTGTTAATCCTCTACCCTTTCCTAAACTGTAAAACGTCACGCTTCATGTACGCTTAAACGATAGTTGGTTTTCTATTTACTCGGCGATCGGTTCGTACAGCTGAAATATTCAAGCAGAGAAACTGTATGCCATAAGTTGGACAAGGGAAAATATTTGCGTTAACGAATAATTTGTGATGTGGTCCGAGAGTACGGCAAGTTTACTTCAAGGAATATCATTAACACGAATCACCTTTAATTATAATCCACAAGTACAGGTACGAATTTTTTTATAAATACTATATTTTGTCCCGTTGAAGGGAAAAGAGAGTTGTTTATGCGTTCTGAGGAACATGTTGGAAATTTTTGCAATCGACATTTACGAGCAATATAATTTGAGAAGACTATTTTTTGAATGGGCGGCATGAGGGGATTTATGCCTAAGTGAATCTGTCTGTTCGTAGGCAATCCCTTCATTACAGCGTGGTTATGATTACCTATACGCCGGCGGATTTCACAGGCTTCCTGCATTGCGCGTCCACTGTGCATAAAAAGTCCATTTTCTTGCAGAAAGAAATAGACAACGATGTAAACGATGCAGAGCTAGTTACGCTCGGTAAAATTATAGCAGATTTGAGTTGAATGTAAAAATTGAATCTACCATCCTTTGACTTGGCAAAGCGCCGCCCGTTTCGCGGAAAGTAGCAGTTTAATTGTTCGACAATAACTAGTGATTGACTTTTGCACTCGATGCTTCTAACTATCTGCGAGCAATAAAAGAATTCCAGATAACGTGATTTATGAGCACACAGCTATTATTGCAGAGAAAATACTTATGAATCATGTCATTAACTACAGTTCCATCTTATGCTAAATCCAGGATTTCAACTACTGTAACTCTACTTGGATGGAAGCATTCTCTTGTACAGTAATGATGTTCATTAATGCCTTGGACTTTCTTCCGACTAACTTGTTTTCGGTCCGAAATAAGATGCGAGTTCAATTCTATACGAATTATATGTATATGGGACCGAAAGCAAGTTATCCGGAAGTCGAAAGCATTAATAAATATTACTGTACCAATGCTGATTCTGGTTGATCTTGGACTTGGCACTAGATAAAAATTAAGTATGACCGACTTTATAAAAAGTTAAGCTCAATCCGTGTAGTCTCTATGTTCTTCAATATTTTTTTACGCTTCACACGCTTCATCGTGTCGAAACATTGTCCGAAAACAAAGAAACGGTGGCATTTTTTAATGAAGCATCGTACACATACTATGTATATATAGTTAGGCAATCGATGAGAATCCAGAACCTGAAATATATCGCTATTTCAGTGGAATCGAGAAAGCAGCGAATGCAGCGCTGGGCCGAATCACGGCGAAATATATTGTACGCGCAGAGTTTCTTTCATCTATCAGTTTATATACGGAGTTTGTCGCAGTTTGCCCGATCTGTCGTGAGCCATTTTGTGCATCGTTCAAGCAGCTGTACAGCAAGAATTTTCATACGTTTAATTCGAAATGTCATAACGAAGTTACTTGGTGTTTCGTTCAATTGCTGACGCCGTATGAGAGTAACGTAAATTTAATGATAAACAAACAGTCAGTAGTTTGAAAAGTAATCGAACATTTTTTCACAAAATTTACTCTCGCGAAACAAAGAACTTTTCGATACTTTTCAATAACCTTGGCCTGCACGGTATAATAGTAAGTACTACAGATTGCGATGTTGTTAAAAATAGTTGTATGCCTCAATCAGCGTATATGGATACTTTCAAAAATTGAACCATGTAAAATAGTCTGCAGGACTATAACCACCCAGATCCAATCATTACGTATGTTCACAGTACGTTTGGAACGTTCAGTGTAGAAAGTTTCTTTTTCATTTTCTTCCCATCTCCATCCATACATACGTATTAGGATGCTCTACTATTGGATTGTCATACATTTAAGATATTTATAGTCGACTGGTCACGAACTATGTTTTTGTGTAGTTAGGGCTGTTTAACCCATAACTCGACTAAAACTTTTTGCAAGTAACAGTACTGACTTTCACTCACACTTTGGCGAGTTACATCTTCGATTCCCTTATCTGTGGAGGCAACCAGATCAAACTTCGTCCATAATTTTACATTTGGATTTAGCGTTCTACATCCTTGTCCTTGTTTGGTTTTTTTTTTCTCTTCAGTTCACCCTCTCATGTTGGTAGTTTTTGCAATGTTGGTCTAAAAGTAGTTTTTTTGGAGCATTGAACTTCAGCCATGCATGTAGGTATATATTTCTTCATTTGCTTTCAATTTAGTCTAAGCATAAAATATATGAAGTATCATTGGACTGATGCCGTTATATGGATACTTTTTCAGTGAGCTCGGATTAATGGAATTAGCACTTCTTACCTGTTCTTTTACGTCAGGATTAATGGCAAGTCGCAACCTTATTCGCATGGCAGTTGCAGTTATCCACAAACCCTGCGTGCCATGAGTATTCAACTTTCTAAACAACTGACATTGTAACTAGGATATAAGTTAAGGTTAGTTTTACTTGTTCTGATACGATTTATAATCTCGGAAGTGTACAGTTGGTGCATTGGAATTAGTTGTTTTAATTTTCAGTACGGATAGCAACTACTTTCATCATTCTGTTCATTCAAGTCTGTGGGTAAAGTTTAGTTGCCTCCACATGACGCTTTGTTTACCTAACTTCTTGTTTGTTTTGCCAAGCTTAAATTCTGCAACTGCAATTTCTGAACAATAATACCTGATAGCTGATGCTACTAAATGAAAAGTATGATATCATCCGATAATGAGTTAATGCGATTTGCTAAGCATACAAAAATAAACTTAATTATTTAAACGCAACTGTGCAAAGCTTGTCCAGTGTTTGTACCTAAGAGACTAAAAGTTTCAAGTAGATGATTTAGCGTTTTCTCTGTTTTAGTCCCACCTTACCACGATAGGTGCAAAGCATCAACAATTGAAGAATGAGCAATGACAACATGCAACATCACCAGCATCACCACTCGGGGGATGTCGAGTTAGCACTGGTGCTTCCCACCTTTCCAAAATCAAGGAGGCCCTGCGTAAACGTATGGATGGACAAGATGAGCAAAGGCTTGTTGTCTTGCGCACACTTTAAGGAGCACTGGAGAATTTGGGTGCCGAAAATCTATAGCCCTGAACCAAATGGAAGTTGTTTGGACTGGAGTTTCAATGAGGAAAAGGCGCAGAAAATTCTTTACAGTTCTTTAGAAGAATTTATATGCAATGGCAATCCACAAGAGGTACTCCAGCAGCTCAGTCAATTGGATAATCCACCGTCCGTGTGTGGGAAAGTATTCAAAATGGGTGAACCTACTTACAGTTGTAGAGAATGTGGAATGGATTCAACTTGTGTTTTATGCGTCGTATGTTTCAAGCAATCTGCTCATCGTAATCATAAGTATAAAATGGGAACATCTAGCGGCGGAGGCTGCTGCGACTGTGGCGATCCCGAAGCATGGAAGAACGATTCGTCTTGTAGCATACATAAAGCTGGAATTCAGTTCAAAAGTAGACCTCGCAATAAATTGCCTGAAGACATAGCGGAGAGGGCGAAAGCTACGTTCGAAGCAGTGTTAAAGTATTCTTACGAGCTCTTGTCCCTGGAACATGTACCTGGACTACCATCCGATTTGTGTTTGAAAGGAACAGATGAAGATCCACTTTCTTTACAGGCGACTAGCGATACTTATTGCACTGTTTTATTCAACGATGAAACACATACGTTTGAACAAGTAATCGGTACATTGTCTCGAGTAATAAAGTGTAGTCATCGAGATGCAATTGAGTTTGTAACGAACATTGATAGAGAGGGGAGAGCGGTAGTAAAATGTTCAACTTTTCAACATTGTACTGAATTGAAGTCTGAGATCGAAAGATTCACATCCAGACATGGAAATCGCCCACTCAAAGTATTGGTCGTCCACGCAGATGTTGTTGCTCATCAGTTATTTGCAATGAAACTCCTAGCATGGCTGCAGGAATTCATGGCGCACTCGGAAGGCTTCAGAATAGCATTCAGTAATGTCGCTCTCCATACGAAACTTTCTGACGTATCAATCGTCGAGGGAATTCTTATGAGGGACTCGCAGCTTTGGAAGGCAGCACGAACAGCCTGGCATAGGCTTTTCATCTCAGGAATGTTGGTAGAATATGAAAGTAAAAAGGCATTGGCATCTGTATTTACGTACAACTATGGCACTGTCATGAAGGATTTTATTAGGGATGACCATGATCATTCCTTTTCTATTGCTGCACTATCCGTTCAATTATTCACCGTCCCTACACTTACGCATTATCTCATTGCACATAATGATGTACTCTTTATACTGTTGAACACATTTATATCAGAGAGCTCAAGAAAATGCAATGCGCAAGGTAAACTAGAGTTTGAGAGAAATTCTGCCAACCAAACTTTCAAGAGAGCTCAACACATTTTATACGACTTGCGATATTTATTGAGTGCAAAGCCAGACACATGGACGGATGAATTGAGGCATGGATTTCTGCAAGGTCTTTCAATAATGCTAAAGCTGTTGTGTAGTATGCAAGGAATGGACGCTGTCTCAAGGCAAGTCGGACAGCACATAGAATTCGAACCAGAATGGGAATCAGCCTTCAATTTACACATCAAGTTGGCACCAGTCATCAGTCTTACTCTTGAATGGTGTGGGTCCGATAGGACTGTTTTCATTAAAGCATTTAGGCTGGTTTTGAAAAAACTTTACGAGCTTCCAGGAAACGACCTTGGCCCAGGACAAGTTAGGGAACTAGCTAATCACAGTGCCTCGTGTTTGCAGTACGATGTTTCCACAGAACCTGTATCTATTCATCTTCCGTTATCTAGATTTTTAGCAGGTCTGTTTTTATACTTGGAACGTTATAATCTTGAGTTTCAAAGCTCGGAATTTATGATGCCAACTAAACCGACACCGGAACAAATAATAGAACCTGTTTTAAGAACGCAAGCAATGTTTTCACAAGTTCACGCTGGTATGTGGCGACGGAATGGATATTCAATAATGAACCAGTTGTTCTTTTATCACAATGTTAAATGCCGAACAGAAATGCTTGACAAAGACATTGTCTTACTACAAACAGGTGCCTGCCTGATTGAAAGCAACGAATTCCTAATTCATCTTTTGAATAGATTTAATCTACTCAACTGGGCAAACCCAGAATTTGAAGCAAACACTCTGAAAAATCCTGAGGAAGATAGCATGAGACAAACGATCAGTTTAGTTGAAGAATTTTTAGGGTTACTCATTACTATTATCGGAGAAAGATATACACCCGGAGTTGGAAACGTAGATGCTGACGATAGACTAAAAAAGGAAATTATACAACAGCTGTGCATCAAGCCCCTGCCACATTCAGAATTAAACAAGACTTTACCTGACGATGTACACCATGAAACAGGAATGGAGAGGGTAATCGACGACCTTGCAAACTTTAAGAAGCCATTATCATCGTCTGCCGGAAAAGGAGTATATGAACTGAAACCAGAATTTTATGCCGATTATAATGTGTTTTTTTATCATTACACCAGAGAAGAATTCAGCAAATCGGAAGAGGAGCAGCGTAAGCGAAGAAAGGCAGCACATGAATTGGAATGTTGTCCACCACCGAAATTGCCCAAATTAACGGAAACCTATAGTTTGGTTGCTAATTTACTACAATGTGATGTAATGCTACATTTAATGCAAACTGTTTTGGAACGTGCGCTTAATTTAAGAGCCAGAAGCTATTCTGAGCCTCAAGTTCAGAGATTACTTCATCTGATCGGTTACGCTTTGCAGGAGGAAGAGTCAGGCTATTACGCATTTTTCCGATTCACTGAAAGATCTACAAAGTGGGAGATTTATAAATTACTGGAACAATTATCTCACAGTCCGAGGCTGGATGCTCACAAAGATTTGGTCACATGGACATTGGAGAAGTATCAGGAACTTTTGGGTTACACACCGTCCGAAGCAAGAAATGTACCATCTTCTGCACCGTCAACAGAACAAAACAGCGAACCAGAGGCCAATAAAATGGACAAAGAGTGGAGAACCCAAATGGCTGCGCAGCAACGAGCTAGGATTATGGCTCAGATGGCTACGATGCAGAAGAACTTTATGAAAGAGAATGCAAAGCTGTTCGAAGAAACTGCCCTCGAAGGTAACAAAGCTAACGATCGAGGTTCTAATTTGGACATAAGCGAATTTTCGGAGCAAGCTCCTGTGGCGGTAGGTATCAATCAAACAAGTAGAATATGTGAGGAAGAAACATATACTTGTATACTGTGTCAAGAAGATCAACCAATAACGGCCACTGGTCCTGCAATGGTACTTGCAGCGTTTGTTCAACAATCCACCGTCCTGTGCCAAAACAGAGTAAACACAGATGAACCCAATCCACTTTTTCTCTCTGATAAATTGGGCGCAGCACCTCATACCAGTACTTGTGGTCACGTAATGCATGCGCAGTGCTGGCAAAAATACCTTGAAAATGTACATGCAAAAGAAAGCAGGAGGCCTTACAGAACTCGACAACCGGCGAGCTTTGACATAGACAAACAAGAATACCTTTGCCCTCTTTGCGAGTGTTTGAGTAATACCATATTGCCACTTTTACCACCTCTTGGAAGCCTGCAGATGTCCAAACAAAACAAAGACAATGTAGATTTCTCTATGTGGTTACGAGCTTTAGTAGTAACGCTTAGTTGTAAAGTCAAAGTGACTCACGGAGTTGTTGAGTATTCAGAAACTAGTCACGATTTGTACTGCCGCTATTGTACAGTTGTAAATCCCCAAGATTCTGTTGAGAGGTTTGACGAAGAGGTATCGTTACAACATCAAATGTTCGCGTGCCCAATTGAGCGAGTATCCCGAGAGCTAGGAGATGTCGGAGCGTCGTTTGAAGCGCTTTATGCTCAAACCGGACCTCATCTCTCTAAGAATTTAATTGGAATGATACATTTATTTGCTCAAGCCACATACACCAAAGGGCTGGATGTAGAACCACACGACGGAGACCCCCGTGTACCGCTGTTGGCATGGAAATCGACCGTTTATACTATACATACGATAGAATTTATTCTGAGAGATATGGAAAAACCGCTACTCGGAGCTTTAACATCGAGGCTGAGAGACAGTCTAAAAGGATTAGTAAGAATCGCCGCATTTCTTGGATCAACCTGGCCAAACACCACTGTGATTGGAAATCATGCTCTACATTTTCTGACCATGCTCCTAGAAAATCCACATGACGGTCCCAGTGTGTTGGACTGGGATCCCTTGGGAGTTCTTATTCCACTAACAGTCTCTCTGATGAATCTCTACAATATAAAAGCGAACGCTTTTTCCGGATTGGTTACCGGCGGTGTACAAGAATCTCATGCATTGAAGTTAGTTTTTCTCTCATTGATCGTCAGAATTCTTGTCACCATGGAATACAACGAGAACGAAGTTATGGACATCGACAATAAACATTGGGAGGACCAGTCAGTGTTGAAATTTACCGAAGAATTGGGTCTGAAAGTTGGGAGTTACACAGCGTCGGAACTTTGGAGGCGTGTGCAAGCAGCGAGCATACCGTTTCTTCGAGCCTGTGTCCTGTACTTTCATTATTTGACTGATGTACCCGCACCAGCTGAACTAACAATACAAGGGGGTGATACTTATGAAAATATGTGTAAATATTTGGGTCTTCCTGTTAGGTCAGATGAACTGTTGGATTCGGAAGCTGTTGTAAATCTTGCCAAATTGTGGGTCGCCCATCCAAAGGTTCAACAATATCTGTCCGGCACGAGTACCATTGTCGTGACAAAAGACCCACTGATGATTAATAAACTTGTAGATTTGCCAGAAGACTATAGCGAATTGATAAACGCAGTTTCTCTATTCACATGCCCGAACAGTGACAGAGAAGACTCGAGGAATCCAACGATGTGCCTTGTTTGTGGCGAGATGTTATGTTCGCAAAGCTACTGCTGTCAAGTTGAGTTAAATAAGGTAGCAGTGGGGGCCTGTATTTATCATGCTAGCAAGTGTGGAGCTGGAGTCGGACTATTTCTGCGAGTTAGAGAATGCGAGATATTATTTTTAAGGTCTCCAACCAGGGGGTCCGTCACCTGTCCCCCTTATTTGGACGAGTATGGAGAGACGGATCAAGGCCTGAGAAGAGGTAATCCGCTCCGACTTTGCAGAGATCATTACAAGCAGCTAAATCAATTATGGTTGGGGCATGGCCTACACGAAACTATAGCCCGAGCAGTCCAGTCATCCAGTACTCTTATAACGATGCAATGGCAACATCTATAACCGGTCTGGCAATCCCATAATTGATATATATCGGATTAACCAAAAAATACTAAATTTACGATTAGTATAAGCGAATAGTGAGTAATGTTATTGTTAATTATTATTTGATTTTACAGCCTGAAAATTATAAAATTATTTATTTCTTTAGACAGCGATTTGTCGAAAGTCTTTGTACATTTAAATACTGCGATATTAAATATCCTTGTTGCATGTTTCAAATAATTTCAGAGTTTACTGAAATTTGTATTGTATAAATTTAAATATAAATTCATTTTCAACTATTAAACTCTACATTTTACGAATTTTGACTTGCCATACATATTGGAAGAAAGGATATACGGACAAGGAGAATGAATAAGAAACAAAATGGTACTTATCCGAATGCTAACGCAGTAATATCATTGTAGACGTGAAATCGTAAATACAGTACTTGTAAATTAATAAACGAGAAGAATGTGTGTCTGCCAAGTCTCCTAAAATTTAAAATGTGAGAAAACATCACAATAAATATAATCGAAAACTTTTATTACGTTTTTGAACAGTTATTTTTGAGTAGATTCCGAGGTACTGTTGAAATTGAATTAACCAGCGGTAGTATACCACTCTCATTCATCCTCAACAAATGGATCGCTGTAATTTACCCTAGACCGTCATAGTATTTACCATAGAATCATAAACTAATCTCTTATTCGATTCATTCTATTCTGTGTTCTGTTCCATTTATTTACCGTAAAAAACATACATGCAGGGTGACCCACGACGATCGACCAATTTCAAACCGCTGGAATTCGCAAACGAAAAATTTTCTATGAGAAATAAAAACAAGTTCTAGTCGCAGATTTTCACGAAGAATACATTAGTAGCCAATGGGACGATATTCCTGGGTCACCGTGTACATATATTTCAAAAGAACGCTGAACGAAGACACTTAAAAAAGTGTGGAAAAGACTTGCGGTTGTTCAAGCCGTCAAAAGTTTCGTGATTTCCGATAAACGGATAAAAATGATAAGATCATCAATTGAGCGATATAGTATCTTGCTCAGCTTTTTTAAATTGAGAATACGGACCATGTCACTAGTTCGTGTTGGAAAAAGACAGGAGGAAAAAAGAAACAATGAAGTACGAAAAAAAGCGGAGCGAAAAGACTGTTAAATCCTGTTTGCGTTATAAAAATTAAATAAAAATAAAAAATATTCTTCTTTTTCAACGCAAAATTCTGTGTTATTACTGTTCAATTATTTTCGTAACATGATAATAACAAAATAACGCTGTACAATATTGAGATTAAAAACCAGTCGATAAGAATGATCAAATTTACGATTATTGTTTCCACCTGGCACAAAAAACAAGAAAAAAAGAAAGAAACACATTGAATTATCATCGTATGCAATCCAATTATCCAACAATTATCATGCGATTCAAATGAGATCATCGTGCAATATTATAGTTGCGCATAGCGTGTGGGCAGTAGAGCTGTACGTTATTAATCGATTCGAAGTATTACCAGGTGATGTATTTAGCACGCACAGTCATATAATGCAATTCAGTATACATGAAACCTTGATTAAAAATTCACGAACGTTGATGTAAAGTGGAAAATTTGCGAAGCTTCACCTGCAATATCATTTCCACGCACATCGGTGCGACTCGTATTAAAAGAAGTAATGCGTAGAATCGCTGTAACATTATCGTAATTTGTTTTGCGGATCATCATTGAAGGATGTGGAAGTCGAATCGTTCAACTTTCTCTCTCCGATTTGGCATCTTACTTATAATTATTGGGATTATTACCGTTGTCATCCAACCGCACGGCCTTATCGTGGATAGTTTATTAGACGCGGTTCGCACACGTTTGTTTTATCTCCTTTGAATTTACATTATGTTAAAGGGTGTCTCAGCTGGAGCAAAAATTGACACCATGATTACATACTTCGTGGTTACCTACATTTTATAAAGTGATTACGAGAGCTTACTTGTCAAAAAAAATTTTACTTTAATTACGTGATTTTTCATGGTTTCTAAGATTTCATATGATTTCTTAAGATTAAAAATAGATTCCTGTAATCCCGAATGATTTCTCATGACTATCAGTGACTACATTGACGATTATTACTGATTTCGTTGCGATTTCAACGATTACAAAGTAATTTCGGATATTACGAAATGATTTCGAATGGTATTGACGTTTCAATCGCTTAATCGAAACACCCCTTGCATTTTGCGACCGTGATTGTAATTTTCATTCCTCGGGTATTTTCATTGGACTGCAATCCTTGCAGAGACTCTACTCCTGCGTATTTATTTTCCAGAACTTAGCATTGGTCAAAGGAACCCTGGGATTTAATTTCTGGAAAGTCACAAAATTGGAATTTAAAGTATACTTATTTCACGTTACTAATCCCATCGATGTACAGGAGAGAGGCGAGGTGGCAAATATAGTTGAACGTGGCCCTTACGTTTACGAGTAAGTGTACGAGTAAAGTTTGAGTATAAGGTGTCTCGTGCAACTGCAGATGATCGAATATCTAAGATCAATAAGTTTGCTGTAACACTGGACAAAAATTTTAAACATTCCCCAGTGAATTGCTGGAGAAAATTGTCATCGAGACGGACGATGCCGCCGATACGATCGACTACCTGGGAAGACGAACGCTCGTTTTCAACGCAACGAAGTCTGGTAATTTGTCAGAAAATGAAGAAGTCACGATTCTGAACGCAGCTCATGTCGGAAGTTTAATCACGGTACGTATGCAGGTGCACAACAGACGCCTTTGTGACCTCCAAAGATCTGAGGAAATAGTGGCTTTCCGCATCACCGTACTTTGCATACACATGAAATGACGTAGGATACGTGTTAACTCGATTAGATAGCAAATGGTTTCCCTGCGCTTCTATCAAAATTTGGAAACGGCCTAGCTCAGCTATTTTCTGACCCGACGAGCATATTCATGCGGGGTCGGGTGAGAGATATTCTGTTTGATGGATTACCGCTCGTATGCGACCCTAAAGCCCACCCAGAGCTCGTCCTTGTTTGCGGTCTTCTGAAACGTCAGCGTCCACCAACGCTCAGAACCACTTCCGAAGCTGGAATCTACGCCTTTAGCTTCTTTCACAAAGTGAGTTATCCACGAAACTGACAACCCTACATTAGCCCAATACTAATCCAAGCGGCGTTAGGTACGTTATAGGGTACCATCGAAACATTAATACTATAAAACTTAATACTCGCACGATGGCAAACTCAGGTTTTTACTGGCTAATTGACTCGTGGAACGAATAAAATTATGTAACGAAAGAACGAGTTTCATTCAGCAGAATGCATATTGCTCAATAGTCGAATCTCATATCTCTAGATCAATGGGACGGATGACGGACCGATGACCGTATCTCGCGGGGTAAACGATCGTTACACTACCGGACATTTATCGGAATTCAAAGGCTTGCCTTACGCAGATTTTTGGAGTATAAAAAATTGCTCTATCATCCGAGGAACCGACAGCATTTTTTGGCCACCGATGAGCTCTCGACAACCAGAAGTATTTACGTACATAAATGACCTATGCAGGTAATAACAATGATAGACGATGATTGGGAAATTATCATTGTGTCGCACATCGGAGTAATAATGTGAATTGATGAAGATAAAATTTATCATTTTCCGAATCAGATCGGTTTTCGCTGTTTATAAAAATGACACGGTGTACAGTGGTCTACTAGGCTATTACTACACCACCACGGAGAGCTTATGGAATGACACAGAGTCACCCTGTTACTGTCCACGGGAGAAGAAAAAAATCGTCTGTCCAACACAGGGTCTGCTTGACTTGAACAAATGTCAGGTGTGTATCATATTTCGGTTAAAGTTTAACGACGATTGGGATTGAACCACGATCTCGCCACATTGATGACCAAAATTCAAAGCCGCGTGCAAATACTCTAAGCAGATACGATCCTCGTACACTTAGTTGATCGACCGCATAGCTGTACTACAGAGATATTTGCGTTCCAAATCTTGAGCCCATCGGCTAAGTCTCTATCGTTTCAAACTTATTACAACACTGTTAATGAGCTGACCAATTTATTCTGATGACCTATCTGCACTACGATGTTCCATATCGCAAGGAAGTGCCGGTAATGATGTCGGAGCCACATTTTCTGCACGGTGACCAGAGCCTATTTTCAATAACTAATGGCTTGCAACCTGACGAAGAAAAGCACGCAACGTACGTTGTGGTGGAGCCATTGACTGGAGCACCGCTCTCTGGGTACAGGAAAATGCAGCTGAACCTCAAACTTCCGCGTTTGAAGCAGATTCATGTCGTCGCTAACGTGACTGAGGGAGTATTTCCGTTGCTGTGGGTTGAAGAGGTGAGACCGTCACGAATTGCGGTCATCGAAAGTAGTGGTAATTCGGCTGCTCTGTTTTGCTGCAGGGGACAACTCCAGGACCGAAAATATTAGCCCCAATTATTCTGGTTCATCGGGCGATCCGGTTGATGACCTTTTTATCTTGGATGCCGTTACTTTTTGGTATATTTTTCGTCGCTTATTCCTACTGCACAAAGACATCAGCAAAAACTGAAAATCCCAAAGCCTCGGGACGAAGTACATCGCTCGCGGCCCATTAGACCTCCAAATACTCGGAGCCTTGTGCATTCCTTCAGGTTCATGACAAATAACATTGTCAGTCTTAATTGAATTCAATTAATTAAAAGTTAAAGAAAAAACCGCGTCACAGCCGTATCTATGTACAAAAATCGTTACTATAATTACACTAATATATATATACATATATATTACAAGTATAAATTTACTCGTACAGTTTTATTATTTCTACCATTGACACCCACGAACCGAATACCAAAGCCAAAAGGGCTAGAACCACAAGGGTGCCGTTCTTCCATAATCTCCACCTATACGTCCCCAGGTGATTGTCCCAACATGAAACGGTCTCAACTATTGCCGGAACGGCTATCCCGAGTATGGAGAAGAGCACCGAACCGATCAGCGAGATGAACGGCTCGAGATCCGGAATCGCAATGGCGAAAATAACTAAAAAATAAACAACTAACGATTACAAACTATGTACACGAACAATCGTTTGTGGCAAAAGTGGGAAAAACGAATTTTCACCATCGCTACCTAAAATCCGTATCCATGGACTTGAAACGAGTGCTTGCTTACCTGTAACGATAACGAGGAAGATACGTAACAAGGTCTCCGCGATGCCTTGGAACTTTTTGCTCACCCGCACTCGAAGAGCACCCCATATCACGTCAATACCGATGTAGTACTGAAGGCCATACGTGAAGAGGATGGCCAAGGCGATGAGGAGTTTCACGGCTTGACTTAGGCTGAGCAAGGAAGACGAACGATTCTCTGATTTACAGTCCGTACGGTCTACCGCTCCAGTTACGAGCATTGAGAAAGAAAAGCTGTGTGCATTTTCCTTCGAGTGGATGATTTTTTCTACTCACACGTCCGTCGTATCCAGGTTCAAGGTGACGCTTCCCAACGTCAGTTCGCCGTATTTTAGATACCCGAAGACCCCAATGACGGCGTAGAGCGCGACCACCGTGGTCATAGCTATATTAAGGACGCTCGGACAGCCGAGAAAGTGTTCCGGTGTGCGCATGCTGTTTTCCACCGGCATTACCTGCGGCAAATCCACGCGTACGTTCCTTTTTTAAATATCTTTTCATTACGTCGGCTCGTTTATCATTACACGAAAGGCAAGGTTCGATAATGTGGTTACGTGTCCGCGACAAGTGTAGGCTGTTATAACGATTGGAGTAATTAATTTCGCCCTTGAAACGCAAACGTGCCTTTTCAGGTAAATCGTCACCGTTTGCGATTAAGTGCGAGGTAACTCCTGTAACGGAAGTCGCGAGCCTATAGCTTCGTTACGTAATAATTGAGTAATTTACCGCGCCGATTCCCTCGATGGCAAATAGTACGGTAGCGAAAAATTTTGGTAGTTGGCCAGGACTGGCGATCAAGTTGACGCTGCTGATCGGCTTTATGTCTTGGAATAGGTAGTAGAGGGTTATGGCGAAACCGACCATTATGCTGATATTTGCTATCACGGAAAATGGAACCAAATGTTTGAGATTCCTTATTTGTCCCAGAGCCAGTAACGCGGGCACCAGCATCAACATGTAAAGTCGAACAGAAATATCCGTTCCGGTGTGATAGTCTGCTACCTGAAAAAGAGCAATCCTCGTCAAATTGTTGTCACACTCTGACCCCCCCCCCCCCCCCCCCTCCATCAGGAATTTAAATGTTCAATTTTTTCGATTCGAAACTGTTCAAATTGTCAAATGGTTGTTCTTGTTGTTGTTGTTCTTGGCATTGCTGTATTATAACCGTGACGCAGCTGCAAGTGCGATATACAATCACCTTGTACTTATTCTTCGTAATTACCTATCGCCGTCTGGAATTCCAATGAGGTTGTTTGACATGCGGGACATGAGCGAAATAAATTTTATAATAATTAACGTGCCGAATACGCGTGCAAGTTGTTTTTTTTTTTTTTGCTAGAAAAGTTATTCTCTTTTCTATCATCATCATCATCATCATCATCATCATCACCTGTTTAATGGAAGTCGAGATGAAAACTACATAGACGCAGGAGCCGCTTATGCAAGTAGCACCGATCGCCGCGTCGACGAAAGATTCTGCAAACTTGGCGAGGTGCCGAAGGGGCTTAGGACCAATGCGAAAAGCGGCACCTGCCGTTTGAGCGAATGACATCATGGGTGTCCGCGTCCGTTTACAAAGGACCTGCGACGAACGGACCAAAATGTGAACGCAATGCGCGCACAGAATACCGATCAGGATGGTGCAGATTGCCCCGAACAGAAGACCCCCGTTTTTTATCGCACTCGGCATCGCCAATATCCCTGTACCGAGGGAGGCTTTCAGGAGGTGAGCCAGCGAACCTCCGTCTCTGAAATTTTCGAACGTACATACCTATAGTGCAGTTGCCGACACGATCGACCATTTAAAGGGTGTACAGCTTGGACGGTCCAAAATCGTACCTATTTTGAGATTTTTTCTTTTTTTTTTTTTTAAACAAAAATGAAAATACTTGGAGAAATTTGAGTTACAGGGCTTTTGTTACTCATCCCCTCCTCCTTTCAATTGAGTTGGATTCTCCAGCAAGAAATCATGCGTATAACGTGTTACTTAAAAATTGACTCACGAAGTTGCGTGTTTTTTATCCCTGTGATCGAAGGGGTCGTACAGATCATCTTTGTCATTGTAGACGCCTGTGTCCACCGAGGTAATGGTAACGCTGTTGAAAATAACAAAAAATAAATAAATAAAAACGTATATTTAGACAGTTTTCGTTTCATCAGTCGAATGTTCATAATTAAGCTTCGACCAGTCGTTCAAGTACATTTTGCCTTCTCCCGACGACAATCAGGCGTTGATTCTCCTCGACAGCGCGTCGCGGATCACTCATAGGAGTGTAGGTAGTATAAGACACGTGCCACCGAGTTCGTATAAAGATTCCCGCGGCGTTTTTGACCTGTCAAAAGGCACGGCTAAACTCCATTTCGGTGGCGGAAGGCCGGAAAGAGTTACGCGTAACGAATGTCAATTTGTCTGAACTACCAGAGATTAATATTCACCGTGATTACCGATGATGATACGCGCTCCTTTGCCACACACGTACACGCGCGTATAAGCTAGCGCATTGTTTTTTCAAACTCAAGAACTGTGTTACATGAAGTGATTCACCCGTACGGGGTCAAGAACTACACCAGCTTAAGATTCCAGCGGTGTATCCTCGTACGAAACTACTTTTTTCGAATCGTCATTCACAGCTGTTCATTGCTGACGCTAATTATACCGTATCCGCGATATATTTTGCTACTGTAAAGACTATCGCGTATATCCGGACGTGCTGCGCTACGTTGACAAAGATAATGACAAAGTGCAGTCAGGAATGCAGCATGGTGTATTATACGAAGGTGGGATTTTGCACAACTATAATATAATCGATGCGCATGTTATTCTTACGTGCTGCTGAAGTTTTCCATCCGATTCTTGCCATCGGGTTCTTTCTGCTTCTCATCCATGACGTATCTGTGAACAATGAAAACACCGGGTATTTATATATAGGTTAATGAATTCTCCAATTCCTTTAAATCCACTGTATGCCCCGGGCTATTAGATATCTGGGCTTTGTGTTGAAAATAAAACTTTTCAATAATAAACCGAAGATGTAAAATATACCTGCTGATTGTTAATAATTGACCTTGTTTCGTGTGTTGGCTTATAATGAGCGGGTCGTAATCAAGACTATCTACTCAAATGAATATAATTAGAGCAAAGACGATTATTCGTTTATTCGAGATAATGGTGTTTTAAGAAATTCCTTTACAATTGGCCTTGGAGCTTCTCGCGTGTGACCGTCAAGTAAGAATTGTTAAATAATTAGCAAGTATCGATCCACGCTGCAATCGTATAATATTGTCTTTCGTCATCTTGTTTATTCGATTAGATAATAATATGCCTGTTGACATATAACAATTTTTCCCCCCTTTAGCAGCGTTCTCTGTCACTTACGTGGTGGTGCATTGCAAGTCTTAAACACTGTAGATTTAGGCCAATGAACAGGCGGTTTTATGCTCATTGCGAAATGATTGATGTAGACTAATTATGATCCTGAGCCATAATAATTCGCAAGTGGAATCGCTCGCTGTAATTTTTCGGACTGCTGCACCCGCGCGTTACGAACCGAATAACAATTGAGACGTAACTTTTTGAACAAATGGAAACTAAAATTGACGATAAAAAAAAATACAACAACAACAAAAAAAGAAGAGAAAAACCTTCCAACACTACCATTTTTAACACAAGTTTGAACATTATATTCAGCTGTGATTGCACGAGACTAATAATTGTGTTTTCTAATATCGAGAACAGTACTGTTACTCACCGAAGGAAAATTCCACAATTTTTATAAGATTAACTCTATTTAGGACAAAGTTTCATAGCCGTATATCACCGCAGGTATAAATGATCAGTTTCGATTTCGCTGTGATAGCTGGAAATTAAAGGGCAGGATGTCCCCAATCCGTCAATCAAACAATTACTCATCAGACTTGATCTAATCTGCAAGAGATACACCTTCGTTTACCAATTTAAAGTAAGAAATATTCTCTGTGAATTTGTCCCGATTACAATAAATCCACTGACGCGATACCACGTTTGTGATAGATAAAATTATTTTCAATCGTTCTTTGCTTGATTATACAATCAGACGTTGGCACACGTACTATTTCCGATAAAATCTCAAAAATCTCGCTTTCCATTCTCGGTATTTTTGCTCACCATGGGAATGCAAGTGCTAGGTGACATGCCTTTAGTTCAGTGGTAACGTAATTGAATTTATAACAGCTCAGAGAATGAAAATGGATCGATGGGAATTCGTTCGAAAATTGGACACACAAATATTTCAAATGCAACATCATAGTATGAAACCCGTTCTACGTACATTGCAAGAACACACTCTCCGCAATAACCAAGGTATAATGGTCATAAATCCAGATACACTTAACGAACCATGTCGAAGCCTTGGCTTGGTTTCCATTGGGCGTTTTGTTCACGCGGCAAATTATACGCACATCTCGCACTCAAGTTTAATTTATGCAACAAAACTGGAATTGTTACTTTACGCGATCTATTAATCAGGATCCCTGGTAGCGAATGAATCCCCGCAAGACTTACTCATGAATTTCCGGCTAGTGCCATAACAAGAATCATTTACCCGCCCGAGTTTGATTCCATCTGTTCAAGTACACGAAGAATGAATCGTATCTCCAAAAGTTTTGCCTACCTTTTGACGAAATTGTCATGACCAAAAGTCCCGGTCGCTGTGACGCTGCATCGAAAATTAAAACGACATCGAATACGAACCGTTTCCGAGTCGTGAAAAGAATTCTTCACCGGCTTCGTCGCGGGACATTGACCTTTTCGATTACGATGTCAGGTGATTTTGAACCAACTTATGTATCGACTTGAAAATTCGAAAGGAGGGCCACTGCCAAGGGAATCTGTACCTCTCTGCTACATTGATCTTGAGCAAAATATTACGACAGGTGAAACACTTGTTGATTATTTCGTAACACCGCGGATCGATCGCGTCGACTTACGACTTTGAACGGCTGGACGTGAATAGTTGAAATTTGAAAGATGGATTCGGTGAAAAAGGAGGATTGCGGGGCGCCGGGTGGAGGAGGAACCGTATAGATGTGAAATATCTTTTGATACGATATTGATGAAACACTGGCAAATGCGTAGCCAGTAAACCTATCGGCGTGCAATGGGGAAACGAAGTTTTTTTCCACCGTGACGTAATTTGCGCGGGTCTCAAAACTGTGAACAATCCTCCAGCTCATTTTCCATAGTTTAACAAAATCCACCGTTTCAGTGTATCGATTTTGATCATGGATTACTTTTAATTGAAAATACCTACAATCTGACTTGGATATCTTTTCGTCAAATATTACCGGCAGATGCATCGATATGAAACTGTTCTACCAAAAGATATTATCGAATATTGTTTCGTAGTCCAATTATTTTTATGGTAATAAACGTTGAGACATTGTGTGTGATTTTTGGATTTTTTTTTTAACAATTCCTGTTTTCGTTTGTCGAGCGCTACAAAAAAATATCAATGCGAAAATATTTGCAGTAATCAGTGACATGATCGAATTTGGAGTGATTTTCCACACTGTCTTGAAAGTTAATATTATACCCACGCCGTTTCTATCTACATCGATTATTTGTCTCAGGATCATGGTCAAGACTAGTTTGTTATAGATATTGTTCAATCACGTTCACAGTTTTTCCGAGAATTAAGGTGCGAGTGAAATAGTTTTGTAATTTTCATTCAATATATTGCAAATGTATGCGTGAATCCTTACGAATCAAATATACCATTACGTCGATACCAAGAATTCTATGTAAAAAAAAAAAAAAAATAATAACTATAGTAATATAAACATAAAAAAGCGTATCACTGAATTGGAAGAAAATTTACTCCACCAAGTGTGTTGCAGTAGAATGAATTTTCACCACACGAGTTGTTTAATTTTGTGACTTATCAATATTTCAATTTTGCAACAGATACTGGCGCCAAATTTTTTCGCTCATATTTACCCAACTAAATACAGAAACTCATTTGCACGTGTGTTTATCACGTATTTGAAAATTTGCATAAATGATGAAAAATTTGAATAAACAGTATTATTGTTCGTGCCGCATCGTGAATAATTATAAAATCACTGTACCGAACGTATTCACGTTTTACAATGTATTTTCGCCCGTTACACATATCAAAATTCTGTTACAGACATTCGTAAATATTTATGAAACCAACGCCGGCGAGACGAAGAGATTGTTCAACTTCTACTTTAGCCGCACGGCCGGCCTTTCCGATTAACACTGAAGCTGCCTTTGACGTTTCAAAGCCATGCACCTATGGAGCAGTGCCCCATTCCTCAAGTGTATTCGTAAGCAGATGTCGATGCACGATTGCAGGTAAGTAATTGTAATATGAAAGTACCTCCGCGAAATTCGTTACGTTTTCTCTTGACTCGAGCGCCTCTCTGAACGCCCGATAAGCCTGCAGATTGAAACTCGTCTCGCAAATTATAGTTTAACGATAAATTTCATCCAATATTATTGTTCGCGCAGAGTGTATATACATGCGGAATCGAATAGCGAAAATTAATTAGAAAAAAAAAATAAAAACAAAATAAAAATTACACATCGCTGTTTTCAACTCACTATATCGAATTTCGCGTGATACGCACGTTACGGTAACGAGATCGAAAACGTTGCGTTGATGAACGAACCGCGCGGTCCATGACGAAGATGTATGTATGATTCTTGTGCGTTTATACCGCAAGGAACTCACCGCGTGCGGCATGCAGAATCTCTTAATTCTGGTAGACTGAAAGCTCGCCTCGAAATTGATAGTGTTATATATACCTCTACTATTGCTTGGGACGACGATTGTACTCCCAAGCACGGGGTGGGGGTTTGTCCTTGCGATATACTCAACGTACATACATATACCTGACTCGGTATTCACCTGTTGTGTACGCAGTTATGTGTAGATCGACAAACCGTTGACGTCCGCCCAGTTATGTGGCTTTAGTTTGTAATTTTCATTACTATTAGTTCAACCACAGCGACACTTCGCAGTTTTAACGTGTTTCTTTTTTTCTTTTCTCTTTTTCCCTTTTTTCATTCCTCACAACCACATGTGACGAAAAGTCAAGGTGCTTTCAATAATTTCACTGCTTTATTGTATACGCGGGTATACAAACACAAGACATTTGGCGTTGTGTGGAATTCACACATTATGATACACATACAGGTTAACACATATGCCACAAAAAGTCCGATGTCGAACCTTAACACGTCTGACAGTTATCGATACAGGAGCGGTTGATGTACTGATTTTTTTTTAACGAAAAACCTGTTCCAAATGTTTTTCTTTTTCTTTCTTTTCCTCTTCCCTACTCGTACTAATACCGGACCGGTGACGTAACACGATTAACAATGCTGGTTTACCGAAATTTTTATGGTTCGGATCTGACACCGAATATTTAGCGTTTAAGAGCGTGGTAAACACCATTCGGTGGTTAATTACGGGACGCGTGATCAGCAGATAGAATCTTCAGTCTTTGCTATACCGTATTCCTCTACCATTTTCTTGATACTTTCGAAACAGCCGATTACCTGCGAATATAATAAAATTTTCGTATCAGTGTGGCGAAATTCTCGATTCTTAAAAGCACACGTATAGGTATCTATGTCTTATACTACACACGCACGCACGTCAAAGCTATTCGAGCTTTATTATTACAGCTATATCAAGATGTATATATTTGCACGATACGTTGTGCATCGGAATTTGCGAAAGTCGTTTCCTTTGCAATTGCGTCATCCTAAGCTGGAACATATCCTCCCCCTTTTCCATCATGCTTTGACCATTGAAAACACCGGATGTCATGGAACGTTAAGTGTAATTTTTAGCTCTTCTACGCGGTGAATATAATGAAAAATCAAATTGGAAATAATTATGTATTTAAACGTTAGCGTTTTGTGTTTCGAGCCTCGTTTAACAACGTTTGACAACCAATGTCGTCTTTACGTAACGCATAGTTTAGCTATTCCGTAACAGCGAATGTACCGGCAGAAATTTGGTATTCTTCGTTACGTATTCCGATAAACTAAAACCAAGCGGAAAGTTAGCGTGACAATTAATGAACAAAAAAAAAAAAAGAAAACGTCACAGACGTCTACACATTCCTGCAGAATTTTATGTACAAAGTTTGTATAACTTCCTTTGAACGCTCGTATTTTGTTTATTTTTTGGAAAATTTTACCGCTGTCAGAGCGGCGAACTTTCGAAAATGGAAAGGAAAGTATGAGCGGTTGATAATTCGTGAAATTTGTCAAATACAGGTGCCGGCAACAAGGTGGCGTTTATATCCCATAAGTAAAAATCTCAGGCACTTATAATCCGGTTGACGAATTATCGCTGTATTATCTTTGTGGGTTTAAAGCGGCGTGACTTTTTTCAATAATAAAATAAGTGCAATTGTCTCCTACCGTGCGAAACGAATTTAAGACAAGTCACGAGTGTGCTAGTCGTTGCAATTCGGCACGTTAACTGTGTCCGATGCAGTAAGAAGTGGTCGCAACGTGTTATGCCGGCACAGTATTGCGCCGTTTGTCAAATAAAACGTCTATCCGAAAATGAACACGTCAGGGCTGTGCCAAGAGTGCAACAGACTGCAGAAGCGAAGGTGCACAAATTCGTTATTCACGGGAGCACGCGTCTCCCGTCCTTGATTCCCACACAACCGGTGTACAGCTTCCGAAGTCGGAAGCTCTGAGAGTCGCCTAGTCGGTGCAAAGGTCGGAGGAATTATACGTGCGTAACGCAACGCGGTGAGTCGGAGGAAATATCGCGGTTAAGAATATCCTCCGGTTATTCCGCGTCGTGCGTCAGGAGCCCTTGACACGGCCCTGAAGTTTGCTGTGAGGCTACCGCTTACCAGCAATACGATCCAGAGGATGAATAAGAGGATGTTCTTAACCAACAGAGTCTTGGGATTCTTCGAACCCTCCCAGCTTGTCGCGAGATCGATGATTCCCGGCAACAAAAGCCCCATCGAACTGAAGCAGAACGCCGCGAACAGACCCAGAAGCGGTCCCAATTCCGGCAAGGCAACGGCTACCAGAACTTGTTGCGAAAAGTGTTAATTAGGATGATCGGCATCGTTCCGTTCCTCATACTTGTCGTGCGAGGAATGTCGGTACAGCGATTCGTAGAAAAGATTCTAGCATTGTTTACGAGGCAAAGATTACAGGTGTTACATGTATACGTATCACACGATATCGTCACGGTTGCGGAGAGGTATTAAAAAAACATGGTAGAAACATTTTTATCCTGAATATCGAATTTTTGTATAGTTTCATTGAATTTTCACCAATGCGTCAGCAAGTTCGGTACCGTCTATTGTTTTACACAGTGTATTGTGCAATCCGGAACGAACGTGCAGACGCACGAATAATAAACTGGTTGCTTCTGATGAACGTGTAATAAACAAGTTTTTCCCGACCGGTCACACAAGAATACCATATTCGTACGCGATGAACGCGTGAAGAAGAAAAAAAAAAACAAAAATAGAAAATATAGAAATATCCGGTGTTTTCAGTTAAAGTAATATTTTTCAGAATTATAAACGGTTCGTTTATGCTATACTTGTACATTTTGATTGTAAATTTCAAAGTCCGTCATTTTCAAATCCAATGAAACTGTTGCAAGCGAGCATTGTTTTGGATCTGAGGATCCCTTGTCCGAACTAATTGTAGCATAATTGATAGTTCCTTCCTGCAGTTGAACGTGCGATATCGATGGTCGGAGTTCGCCTTCCTCGACATCACGTTTTTACGGTGATACTTTTAATCACGGTCTACTTACTCGTGACTATGACCCCGCCAATGCGAAACACGATTTCGAATATCCTTCGTTTATCCTCGTTGACCTTTCCCATTATTTGCGGCCATATTATAGAGACTGGAACGAAGTAATGTATCGCGTACCCGAACATTACCGACAAGGTAATGGCTATTTTCACAGCTTGAGCAGCTCTGGAAAAGGCAAATAAACATCATATTCTTTCACAGGTTTCGCGCGTTACGCGCGTGTATCTGAGTAAAGGAAAGCGTAAGAACTCCCGATACGTTGATAAAATCTACCGTGATGGAAAATGATTTACACTCCAACAATAATGGTAGTCTAATGTAACCGGTAGGCATGGCCGTTTGTGCATCCAAATATACGGTATGTGTATATTCGGCTCATTGGAGGAAGATCGGATGAGAAGGAAAGGGGAATCCCTTGCAGAATTGCAAGAATTTCATTACGAACCGCGACGCAGGAAAACAATGTTATACACTGTACATACATTGAACGGCTGGGTAAAGATGAAAAACAATCGACCGCAGGTATCAGTTATAAAGGAATTACAAATAGTCTTTTAAGAAGACGCGAAGATCGTGTCAGGCTGTCCTACCTGAAACTCGTGGTAAACAATTTATGACATTATAACTCACGGTTCGTCCAGAGGCAAGTTTTTAATGACGGTGTCGCAGGGATTGATGTACTTGTTGTATCCAAATAATCCGAATAGCAGGTATATAGTCGAGCTAAAAGTCATGGATATCGCTAGTATGGTCGGCAGGTGATCGGGCGTTTTCATGGAATTCTCCAAAGGCATAAGGAGGCACATGTTGTGAAGCGCGAACAGGAATATGGTGCAGTAAACAGGCATGGCTACGAAGTTTGTATACGCGGTCAGACGCGAGGGACTCTTCATGTCTTTGAAGAAATAGTAGAGAGTGACGAAGAAGCCCGCTATCAAAAACAGGCTACCAACCACCGACATCGGGGTCAGGTACTGCAGGTTTGGGACCAGGGAGACCAAGCAATAGAACGGCGCGGACAACAATATGTATATTCTGACGTCCCAGACTATCGTGGAGAAGTATTCGATTACCTGAAAAGGTGAAAATCGTGTTCTTAGTGATAGTAACTGTTGACCTGTTCGATAATCAGTGCCATGATCAGACATTCGATACGCGTACTTCGATGACGCTCGACCTGACATTGCCTTATCTGTATTTGCATTTAATTGAAGAGTTCTCTGCTCACCTGTTGAAACGAGGTTGCTACGTACAGAATGTATATTATGACGGTCTGGTATTCCGCGAAACAAGCCATGACGTTTGTTACGGCTTTAAACGTCCTTCCGTACTTCCTCAAAAATTCCGGTCCGTATTCAAACGACGAGCTGGCCACTTCTCCCAAGTCCAAAGAAGGCACTCGAACACGCTTGCAAAGAATTTGGGCGCATCGTACCTGAGAATGATTGTGATTAGTTTACGAGAATAATTATTATCCAGAATCGGTTCGTTTCGCAATCCCGACTTCTCCGTAGTATCATATTAGTTTTCAATCATTCTTTGGAATTATTCACTTACGGTTGTTATCGCCGTGTACATTGTGACGAATCCCGTCAGGATGGAACAAGCCGCTCCCGAAATAGTACCGGTCTCTTTGAAGGCCCGCGGCAGGAAAAGAAGACCACTGCCGATTGTAGATTTGAATAGATGCATGAAAACGGCTGCATCTCTGTAATCAGATCTCCTCCTAGATCGAGATTACAGCTTTGGGGGACGAGAAATTTTTCAATTTTGCCATCATTAGTTTCACAATAATAATTATCTTTCGTGCTGCTGCAATAAATATTTCAGACTTACACGCGCGGTGTCTTCGAAGCGTGTAACAAGCCATGCAAACGTTTGTGTCTTATACCCTGGAGAAAATTTCTACAACTACGAATTTTTACGCAAGTCGGAACATTTCGTATCATTTCTCGACGAATTGTTAATTTTCGTTAACAATTGTAGTAGCTTGTAAATTCTTTTATTGAAAGAAATACAAATTTTCATGGTAAAATTGACGAGTTTTCTTGAGAACCTATGCACATGTACAATTTTGTAGGAATACAATTTTTTGCACAAAATTGTACGAAATTTCCGAACATCCCTAACAATTTGAAGAAAAACGTTATAGAAATCATTTTCACCAGCGTAGCGTATGCACATTACGGGCTACAGGAAGTACAACGTACTCACGAATTTAAATTTTCCTGGGATCGATGTAAAAAAGGATCATATTCGTCCTCTTCGACTTGTGCTGATCTACCCTCTGACTCTCCGTGCTTTAAACCTCCCGAAGGCTTAGCTGGTTTTTCAATACGCTCGCTCATTGTCAGTTGACTAATCTATCTGGCTAGATATTCATTCGCGATATTTGTCGGTATAGAATAATTTCAGCAAATACCCACATTTGTATCATAGAATTGATTGTAAAGTATTTAAACAATTTTAAAAGGTTATATACATCACCCGATGTCAAGTGTCCCATATGTTTGTCAGAAGCAAAAAAAGCATTCTACGTACCAAACAATTGATGGGTGACAACACACACCTGGAAAAACTGGAAATGCCAGGGTATTTTAAAAGGGATCATTAAAAAACCTAGAATTTTCAGGGGATTTTTAATTTGGTCATGGAAAATACTGAAAATATCAGTTTTCCATCATGGGAATAAGAAATGATTTTTTGAGGTAACAAGTTTTACTTTTTTTCGTCGAGATAACAAATTGGCTTAAATTCCCTTTTTTGTAGATCATATTTTTCTTCAATTCGAATTGAATTTAAACCGAATAATAATAATAAATAAACCTGGATAATCTCGAAGAGAAAACCTAATCGTGAAACAGTTGTCATAAATAAAACGCTGGTGGAAACGTTTGTTGCACCCAACGTATAACCTCGGAGCCTCGGTAGCGCAGTAGGCAGCGCGTAAGTCTCATAATCTTAAGGTCGTGAGTTCGATCCTCACCCGGGGCATTATTTTTTTACTCTTCCAAAAGCAGTAATTGACAATGAAACACCTCCATTCTGTGAGCTATTCTACATTCCATCATTTTTTATTTGGTGTATTGCGAATGGATTCTCGATGTCAATTAACGCCAGGTAATGTCAAGTTCATCACGTCTGCCTTTCAGACCGGACGCTGATCGACATCAAGCATCCAAGTGTTTCTTGGTATTGAGCAAAAAAATTCTTTCTCTGAGGTTGCATCCGTTGTTATTTTATAAAAATATTGATATCCTAGTTTTATTTTAGTTGAGTTTAGTTAAGAATCGTCTTCACGATGCAATCTGAGGTACGCGAATCCTACGCATGTAAATTCAACTCCTGCTCAAGCGTTGGCAATAAAAATAAGAGACTGGTTATAAATCAATCGAATGCAATTTTTTCTTTCATCTAATCGTGAGTGCGTTGACTGAAGATATACCATTCCTCTTTGGTTCAACCCTTATATTCGGGGGGCAATATTATCGCTCTGCACTTGCCGCCCCGTTTTACAGAATCCCAGTGTAAAATCACGTCTGTGAAACAGAATACTGTAATTTCCTCCGACCTACTAACCGTGGAGTAAAGTCCATACGGTTCGCATTCTTTATTGGTTTGAATTTCGAACGAGTCGAAGATAAGATACGATTTGTTGTTATACATTTACAAAGAAATTAAAATAAATTGTGTGAAAGCGTTCGCAAATAAATTTATACAGAATGAGGGAAACGCCGTTATCAAATTGTGAACGAAATTTTATAAATAGAGCAATAGCCGAAGACACGGTAAGTCAGAATTGTACTATTCATAACCTCTTGTTACAGCACGTTTTTTTTTCTACTTATTGTTGGTCTTGACTTTATAAAGTGTACGTATTTCAAACCTATATCAATATTGATTCTACCCGTATATCCTCCACGGTTAGAACAAAATTATTGCTACGTTAACTAGTTTCTAACCTATCATTAATGGGTTTTCCTAATTATCTTATTCAGCGTTTAGATGGACGACAATTATTGGAAGCTCGACCAGTGGAAATCCATTTTGGAGCAAACTGGGGCTGTTGTCACGTAGCTTTGGGTGAAACTAAGTAAGGCGTTACATCTTATGTTACTGCTTAAAAATTCATATTTGTCACTGGCTGTACATTTTTCAGAGCAATTGCCCAAGTATCCTGTGATATTCAGCAGCCAAAGGCATCGCGTCCAAATGAAGGCATGCTTCATATCAACGTTGAGTTCAATCCTATAGCTGCCCCACACTTTGAAGCAGGCAGACAATCTGAACTTGCAATGCAAGTCAACAGGCAGTTGGAAAAATGCTTTAAAGATTCTAGATGCGTCGACTTGGAGTCTCTCTGCATTGTAGCAGATGAGAAGGTGATTTTAATGCGGCCGAATTAACTCGAAAAGAATATTTTTGCATCAATTGCTTTGCGCTAAGTTCTTTGATTAGTGCAATGTGAGAATGCTGCATAGTTAGTAATGATTTACGTAGGTATGGAACCTGCGGGTAGATGTCAACATTCTCAATCACGACGGCAACCTTGTCGATTGCGCTTCAATCGCTATACTAGCTGCACTGACACATTTTCACAGACCGGATGTCACTACCACTGGTGATTCAATAACTATCCATTCGTTTGCCGAGAAAGATCCGCTCCCGCTAACGTTACATCACTATCCAGTATGCGTTTCGTTTATTGTCTTTGAAAGGTGAAGAGAGAATTTGTTAATTTACAATCAAATAGTCATTTCTCAGTTTACTTCAAGCTAAAAGCATTTTAATCTTTTTCAGTGGCCAAATCGTTATGGATCCTACTTACATGGAAGAGAGAGTAGGTGCATCGCAATTAACCCTAGGATTAAACTCTTACAGAGAGCTCTGCAGCTTGCAGCTCTGCTATTTGGGCAAGACATCTGTGACGGCTGATGTGGTGCCGAGCATTTCGCCCCATGCAGCTAATTATGCTAACAAATTAGTTACGCAGATTAGAAAAGCAGCACAGCAAGATGTTGAAGCAAAGTAGGTTGGCTTCATTTCAAGAGTTCAAAAGCGTTTCTGCATCCGGAATGTAAATCTTGGTAAGAACTTGTACCGGCCAACAATTGTAATATTTATACAATTTCAGGTACAACAAAGAAGATCGCGATGTATGTCGATTGAAGGAATGCATTACATTCGGAAAATTGACGGCAATGACAAAACCTAAGCTCAGTATTAAACTTGCGCACTGGGTTGCTGGGAAAAGCAGCCCCAAAAGTGGTGAGATTAGTGGCCTAGTTTGCATTAATGATGTTTACTATAGCTTGGCAATCAAAATTCATAAGAGATCAGTGGTTGGAGTAAATATCAAAAATTCCCACTCTTTGAAAATTTGTAATATCGCATTTGCTGTTATTTATATTATAATTTGGGGTTTTGTAAAATTTCGTTTTCAGATATGGAGACCAGTGATTTCCAAGATGAGGATGACAATATTAAAACACTTGGGCATGGATCTGCTGAGCTCATTACTAATATGGTACACATTTTCTTGTATTCGTTGTCAATGACAAAATTAGCATACTTCAATCTTAGTTATTCAAACGAGTTGACCTGATATAAATATTTAGTTTAAAGTGCTGAACTTAAATTTTTACCAAGTTCAATCATCTAATTTCGCACTGTATAATTTTCGTGACTCGAAACTATTCGTGTTATTACTTTTGTAACAGAGTAAATCAGTCGGAGAGGGAGGCCCCAATACTTGGCAGGCATCTGAAGAATCCTCTGATGATGAAATCGAAGATATTGAAATCTTACAGGAAACGAAACTAGAGAAAAAAGTGTTGGACGATATAGGTAACCTTTTCTGTTATTTGCCAAATTTAAAATACCCAATAACTTTTCTAGATTTAGTTTGGAATATACTCAAAAGCTTTCCAGGTCGAGCATTTTATACGATTACATTCAGTGACTTCATTTTTTTCCCCTAATAACGATAAAACTTTTTTGTCAAGTACTTTAGACAAGTTCAGTTTCGGAAATTTTACACAGCATACGTAACTACTTATTAATAATTCATAA
This sequence comes from Neodiprion lecontei, assembly GCF_021901455.1. Lineage (NCBI taxonomy): Eukaryota > Metazoa > Arthropoda > Insecta > Hymenoptera > Diprionidae > Neodiprion > Neodiprion lecontei. Next base: position 3,645,396 of record NC_060265.1, read on the forward strand.
ACACTTCAAAAGCAATACTTTTACAGATTTAGGTGGTGACAGCGAAGAGGAAGATACTGTAACCGTCAGCAAAAATGATATCATGTAGTTTAATAGAAAAATGATCCCAAACATTTCTTGCATTCATTTCCACACGACAATTTCTCTCATTCCCCGTTTCAAAACATGCATTTATAAATTTATCAGAGTACAAAGCTTGTGATGATACATCAATTAAAATTATGAAGAATTTGTGATGTGAACTGTTTGCTCTGTACACCATTTTTATTCTATATTTTATTTCACAATCAGCGAACTTAAATTGTGTAAAGACATACCGAAAATGAAGAACTTTTTGCGAAAGGGAGTGAAAAAGCAACACGATTTTTTTATATAAAAATGTATCTGGGTCGAATAAGGTACACCATAAATCTTATCTGCAAATATTTTTAGGTACTATGTAGGGGAGCGGCGGGCAAAATGGGTCCCCTAAGGGGAAATAACATTAGAACAGTTTCGATAGCGCTATTTTTTTCGTCTTTAGCCTAAGCCTACATTTCAAGCGTTATCGAAAATTTTTTAAATCTCATTTGAATGTACAGAGAGCCCATTTGGCTGCCTCTCCTCTATAAAGTTCATCCGTATTCCCATCTAAATTCAATATCACCAAACATTTTCCCTTAATTCGTCGATACTATTGCACTTCGCGTTAGTTGATTTATTCCCTGAGAGAATTTACACTGAATTGTTCAAGTAAATCGAATTGATGTTTGAAAAAAAAGGCAGAAGCACGATATTCCGTTGTGAACAACGATTTTGAAAAGTAAACCATTTTTTTTAGTTCCATATATGGATACGTTCAATTCATGTATAATTTACAAAAAAATTAATTTCGAAATCAGCTCAATTGTATAGAATTAAAGTGGATAAATTATTATTCCGTATAACGAATTTTTTTTACTTAGTTTGAAAAGTGGATATTTATATTCTTAGAAATAAATTAAAAATACATTGATATATAATATAATAATCTCAATCATAAGAATTGAGGGAAAATAAATATCACATTTAGATTTAAATATTTTCATAATGTTTCTAGGGCTATCAATCTATCTTAGTTTTGTGTCGAAAGCAATCTATTCGATATACCTTGCCATACGATTTCCAATGTAAGTGTAGAGGACACCGAGTGACAAGTCCATGTTACGTAGGTTCACTGGTCAATCCATTCTTCTGATCTAACTTATTAGCATTAGTCTTAACAGTGAATATGAAGAATGTGAGAGCTTCTTTTTCCACGACAGGAATTGTCTTGAAATGTTTCATGAGCGTCTGTAACATTGCAAAGCAAAATAAGCATTAGTTGACATTCGTAGTCTTTCTCCGCATCCATCTATAGCTGGTTGTATGATTTTTCAAGATGATAAATAATGGAAATTCAATTTACATCTGCTAGTTGAGCTTTGTTCAGTCCAGGTCGTGTTGAGATTTTGTAGTGACGTTTGTAACGGCGCAAAGTTCCGACTTGAAGCTGAAAAAGGTCAGCTTCTGGCAGATCGTTATCAGTTTCACCCGAATCCTCTTCGGACTCCTTTCGCCTGCGTTGCTGCTGTTGCTGCTGCTTGGACCTGGCGCAGAGTATAACTTGCTTATGATATTCGCAGATGTATATGTGACGGGCCTGAAACAAACAAGAAGCACTGTGAAATTGCCCATGAGAACAATATTTCCTTTACACATCGAAAACCTTTCGAAGGTAGCAACTTTTGCTTCGATACAAATGTTTGAGAACGTACCATGTGATCAAGATTGAGCTTGAGACGTTTCTGAGTGACGGTTTTCTGTATTCTCTTACTGTACGAGGCGTTGCTGGTAGGACGAGTACATCTCTCTCCCTCGTCCACCAGGCAACAAATTTGATCCGCGGCTCCCCTCGAGTCTTCTTCCCCGGTGCTAAAGCCGTTCATGATGAGCGGTGAAATTTACCACACAATTAACAGACGTATCAGAGATGGTTCAAATCCACATGAGTTTGGTGCCAGATGCGGTGCTATCTGTTTCAGCCGGACATTTTATCCGATGCCGATTGACGCAACGTGTGACTTGACTTTTATCAAACAATTACCGCTAGGTAATTACAAAATATTTTAAATGATTGTTAGGTCTTTTATGCGAACTGGTTAAACAGATGACGGTCCGGTCCCTGTCTTCTGGCATTAGAATAGCAGTGAAAGAACATCTTGCGAACTGCACAGAATTATCGTCGGGAGGTCGAATAGCGACAGGTTGATAATCCGGCGCAAAACTACGTTTCGAACAATATTTTATACGCTTTTTTAACTATAACCTCGACAACGTAATTGGAAAGTTGAACACGAATTGTTTACAGATGAGGCTACGTCGCGGTAGTGAATTACCAAACTGGGAACGAGAGTTTCTTGGAAATAAAAATTTTTACTTCGACAGCCACATCGGCGTTTTCGTTAAATATGTATATTATTCTTATTTACACTTCCTCGGTTTCTCTCGCACACAACGCAGCCATGCGCACACGCACACAACATCGCACAGTTTTCGTCCAACCAACGCAGTGCGTCGTATTACGTTTCGGAATCCCGAACGATTCCGAATTCAGAAGACGGGGACAAATTATTACTCCCTGTTTCCAACCTTGGCAGCTGGCGACATCTATAACAATTAACATTTGACCTCGTCATTTTAAGTCGCGTTTAACGCGACGTTGGGCGTATTTAAATGCGAAACTACCGTGCGAAGATGATTTTTCTCCATTTATTCGCTCTGCTAAATCATTTAAACCCGCACTCGATAGATTGCTTGTAAAATTTGGAACTTGTTTGTTGCTTATCGTTTCTCCCGCCCTTTTAACCGGCAGCCATATTGTTGGGGGGGAAAAAGAAACGCTTCAAAACGTAAAAGGTCGGCGCTGATTGGCTTACTTTTTGCGGCTTATCTGAAATAAACCAATGGTGATGCAGATTTTCCCCGTATACTTCCATATGCCGCATAAGTGGCGTGGGGTCGCGATATTCGAAGCTGAGAATCCTTTTAGCTGTAGAAGACTGTTCAGGTAAGAAAAATCCGATATTTTTCTTCAGAGATATTGACAGATTGTAGTTGTTAACAATCAATATGCAGAAATAATTCACCAGTGTTGTGCCGCGTAAGAAAGTGTATATTGAAGTGACGATGTGCCTCGTTTGATCGTACGTTTTATTTCCACACAACCATCATAGCAAATGGCTGCCCAGAGATACGCCGAGATATATTATTTTTCTCCGCTTTTACGTCTCGCCTCTTCCACGTAGCTGAAATCCTATATCGCGACGTGAGAAAAAATCGGATTTTCATCGACGATTTTAATTATCGAATAGAAATAACCTCGCAGGCGTATCGTTATTGTTAAATCGAGCTGCCAAGGCTACGTGCTCCGCGTACCCTGAATCCATTTAGCTGCTTACGCTATGCATTGGCATATACAGTCTTATACGTGCCGTCGTATACTCGCAAAATAAGCGTACGATGCTCCCCGATCACGCGACCGGAATATCTCGAATAACCTCACGTGGATGTGTGATTTAACAAAATCGAGACCCACTTTCAGTCATCAATTTCGCAAATAACGCCGCCTTCATCGTAATTTCGGTTAACTAGGTTTTCCCGCCTGCGGGCGAATTACTACGGCGGCATCACCGCCTCTGTCAAACTTGTACAGGGCGGCTGATTACGCCAGACCTGCCTAGCATCGCGGACTCGTTGTTTTCTTCATATCCGCGCTGCATGCGACGTAGGATAAACTCCATTGTCGTCGCGTATTGCATCGTGATGCGATCTTATTACTAGCTAAACGAATGACTAGGCGGTCGGCAAGGAGGACCGTCAGGCGGGAAGGGAAGGGAAGGAAAGAGAAAAGAAAAGACGAGACGAGACGAGACGTGAACAAGTAGCTCCTCCTGGCCTCTGCGCTATGAGAGGCTCTAGGGGGAACCGAGATGCAATCAATGTATACCGTTCGTATCATAAACGCGTCTCTGTATGCAAGCTGCACGCTAAGCTGCCGCTGTACATTCTGAATATGAATTTTTATTTTCCTTCTGCGGTCTCTCTCGGCTTTCGATTCCTCTTCGCTCCTCCCCCCCCCTCTGACAATTTTGCTTACCCTACAAATTCCTAAGCTCAAAACCGAGAGCGGAAATTTTTCGTCGGTATAAAATTCTTGTACTTTTTAGATTCCTTTTCGAACTTATTACGTGATACCGATTGCTGCTTTCGACGTTACGTTGCTTCGATATTTACTATACTCGCGTAACGGTGTTCTTTTTTATATCTCTGACGTATAACGCCGTCTTGTACACGAATCAATAAAATTCGAATTTTGGATTCGGATTATTTTTTTTTTTTGTTATTTACACAATCGAAAACGATCGAACGTTTGGTTTTCAGTTTTATTTCTTTGTCGAATTTCGTTAATGATGCTACCTCGACATCTCTTTCCATGTGTGTTTTGTTTTTGTTTTTTTGAAACCAATCTAGACGTCTCCGTCTCGACATTCCATCGCCGAAAGAGTCTGTAATTTGTTTCGATGATTTTTGTACTGATATCTGTAGTTTTACTTTAAACACAAAAAGAATGCATCATTTGATCAAGGCAACCACAATCTAGATCTGTCTCATACGTGTATATATATATATATATATATTTATGTAAACATGTCCGTTCTTCCAATAACTTGTGAATTTACTCGCTGAATGTGTCATATGCAAATTTATATCTCTCTCGCACATGCGAGAGTTTCGTAATTGTGACATTGGATTACATCCAAACAAGAAAGCGAAGAGAGGAAAAAGAACTTCGTTGCATTATAACGTCCTTCTTACAAGCAACTATAAAACACTGGAATAACAACCATTGCACAGGCAATTAACTTGGCGAAGTATTGTCGTAAAAGTTTTCTTCTCCGAAGATGTCGCCTAATCTTGCCTGGATCCGTTAAAAATTATCGAGCTTAAAATTATTATTTGATATAGTATTTAAATAGTCTTATCAAAAATACCCGTCGCCACTATTTCAACGTATACGAAAACTGTGGAAAATTCTCTTTCTATAAAAGTTGACAAACATGTTTTGCATCGTTTTTGAAACCGACTGTAGCATTATAAAATGTTGAGGCGTTGAATGGCGACCATCTTTTTGTATTCCTCGCGTAAAATCAATTACAGTGTCCCGAATAAAAAGCACGTCTTTTTCCTCGCTCACCGGTAATAAGCTATCTCTGAAAATCATAAACAGTCGTTTCTGGTAAGCCTGTAAGGAGCTACGTAACCTTGCCTGCCTGTGTACGATGAAACATGTATGTATGTACGCCGGTGCGCACAGTTCGTTGCTGCGCTAGCGCAACGCAGCACTTTTCGTTTATACATGTGTGCATACGAGACACACGGCCATACGCGCGCGTATCTTACGCGTTAAATACACACACGTACGAAGGTGCGTGCACGTTCCGTGCCTGGCGCAGCTCGGCTCTTTGGTTCGCTTCGTACAGCTGCTGCCATCTTGAGGAAAGACTTCGACCCGAGCGAAGCCTGGCGGCAGCCATTTCTAATAAATCGTGTGACGTTCGTCGGGGTTTATTGTTGTTGTCGCCGCGCTGTAGTAAAAGCGAACTAATTGCAGTTGAAGGTTTGAGTGCGCGTGAGGTAAAAGAGAGGCAAAAAGAAAGACGACAGAGAAACGAATAATAAAATAATCATAAAAAATAACATGGTACATGCGTAAACGATAAACCACGTGTATGCACACGTATATATATTTCACGTACGACACAGATGATAGCGCATTTCGTACAGAGATCAGAGGTAAAAAATAGTTGTTAAAAGAGGAAAGAAAGAAAGAAAAGGAAATAGAAAATACTGGGAAATACACGAACGATGCAAATGTGAAAAACAATAAGTCAATTTAGGTAAATAACGAAAGGTAGGGACACAAATATAATTGTCTTCGTCATCAATTTCAGTGTTTTAACAAGCGCAATTTCGATTCCGTGCTCTTTCGCAACAATTTCGTTGTTTTTTCTTTTCTCATTTTCTGTTCGAACAATTACATGTTGTATAATACAAATATATATACATATGTGTGTGTGTGTGTGTCATTTTTTTTTTATTTTTTTTTATTTTTTAAACTATATATCTCACTTCCTTTCGATTCTGGTCTCTCGACAAGTTCGTGTCCTGGCGTTCGCATGCCGGAAATTGTCGACAGAGCCCGAATTCGTCCGCCATGTGCTGCGATTGTCCAATCAAATTCGTGGAACGGACGAATCGACGACGAACGAACGAAACCTTGCCGTACTACGTTGGTCGTGAGATAAATTCGACCGGGCTAGTGATTCGAAAATTAATCGAACATTATTTCACGCATTTCGCGAGGTTTGACGAACGTTAGAATTCATTGTAATTTTGCTACGTATTCGAGTCACCCTAGGTCATTGTGTTTGTTCCGTTCAAGTATGTCGATACGAACATTCTATACATGCTTCGCGTATGGCGCGCGTGCGCCTCTTGCGCGGCCATTAATTTGCGGTTTTTTTTAGAAGTTGTGGAACTTTAACCGCAAAATTCAATACCCGAGTTGAATTTGAATCATCTTTTTGACTGTATGGATTTACAGGATGTGGCGTACGCGTAATGCTTTCACAACTCCGTTCAATGTTTTCAGCGATGCGTAATTACTCGGACTCCCAATTTCGTAAAACTATTCAAACCGCGATTCGCGTGTACGAACAAATTGAATTCTTTTTTTTCAATCTACGTTCTAATGCTCCGATGTTACAGATTTCACAAGTATGTGCTACATGCGTTCTGAGATTTTCCCACCGATAAAAATGATTCTTCGTGACAAACAATTCCCTAAATTTTCATTGACCAACGCCAACAGCAGAATCGAAATCCCTTCGCAAATCAACGGTCATGACTGCGTATTGTCAGCTAGTATTCAGATTTGCGTGTATTTTTATTATCTCTGTAAAAGCATTGTGTTTTTGTATATTGATTGGATTAGTAGTGTGATTCGTCAGCTTCAAACGACGTTTTGTAGGTGAGAATGAACAACATTACTCCGATTAGCTCGTCTTAGTCAAAGCCACCGCCTTTATATACAACGAAAAGACTCGGGGTTCGTTCTACAGAAATAAAAGAGACCTCTTACAGCTAAATGATATTCGTAATACGCCTTTGATATAATGCCAAGTTCGCCGATAACCAAGCTGAAAACATAATTTATTTCTATTCGCTTCTCTTTCGTATTCTTCGAGCTACCAGTCTGTGAAATATTGAATTATCCATAGCCACGAACAGAAAGTTTTTCGTTGTTAAATGCACGGAGTAGAGAATTTGCCCGAGTCACGGTTACATTCTGGTGGTATTTTTTGCTCTCAGCAATCCCGATCATCGTCTCTACTTCAGGTCCAGTTAGTGAAAAAATTGAAAAATGAATAAACGAACGTATAATGAACAACGATATCGATCGCGACGATTTTCAATCGTTCTATTTTCAAATCAGTCATGTTTTGTCACCACACGAGTATATGTACGATATACGTACACAGCAGATAAGGTGGATCCGATTGGTTACAAACGAGACTTCGGTTTATTTACTTCACCTGTGTACTTCTATTTGAATAAAACAAAGGGTGTTAGGTGTTTCCGAGTGTGCGTTCGTACAATAAGGCTGTACTGCACAGCTTTGGCAAAAGGTGAATTTATATTTTTACGTGTCGAAGTAGGCGATTTATTTTCTTCATTTTTCATCCTCGGAAATCCGTTTCGGCGAATAAATATATCCCCAAGTAGCCCGTAAGAAATGTTTTCTGTAGGATGTACTCGGAACTTCTCCCGTCATTAGTTATCACGATACCGGAACAAAACCCAAGTTTTAACACTTACCGAGGACAATGTTTTTGTCGCCAATGCATCGTCGTGCCGTTGACGTACGTCTCTTGTCTTATCTGTAGAAGCGTTAATGTATCTACCTGTTGATACAAATTTTGAACACAAAGCATCAACGTTCAATTGCATTTGCACATATATGCATATCGGTCCCCCCCCCCCCCTCATTTATTCTCTGCGCTACGCTCTAAGGTAATTAACTTGAGAATTTTTACGTTACGAGGAATCTTATTGAGAAAAGAAGACCTGATTTACGTTTACGTGAGTAAGTGAATCACACTGACATTGGAATGTATTTTTTTTTTTTTTTTGTCTTATCTTTTTCACCCGTTGTACGTACATGCACGGTTCGTTTCCCCGACGGACGAAGACGGACAACGATAGTTTGGAAATGAAACAAAGGAGGAATCGATGCCCGTACAATCGCAGGCGAATTGGAAAAAAGGAATTTATTTTTTATTAAGAAAAGGAAAAAAAAAAACAAACAGCAACAAAACCTCTACGTTTCGGCGTAATCCGCAATACATTTTATATTCAAATTGCGAGATGGGTGTTTTTTAAAATTGCTGGAGACTGTGAGGTATGTCGGCGCCGTTTTTTTTTTTTCAATTGAATCAACTTTAAAAACGCGGGATAGAGACGGTCTGGAACATGTGGCTCGGTCCGTTGGGTCCCGGTTGGCCGAGTAATTTTTGAACAACGCGTGTTCGCTTCCTCTCCTCTCTCGCTCACTCTTTCTGTCGGGTTCGCTTGGGCAACGGTATAAGTGTAGGTTTCCGTAGGTAGCACCTGCGATCCGTGATCCACAACGTTGCCACTGTGAGTTCCCGAAAGGAACCCTGGGGAAACCGGCGTTAGGATGTGAGGAAACTCAACGAGGTATAAACCAGGCATTGTATCTTTACGAAACATTGTTAGTTCCCAGAAATTTTCCGAGTACCAGGATGCGTTTTTCTTCGAACACCAATCACCGGACAATGTGACTGCGTTCCGTTATTTCCCGTGCACGCTTTGATAATCGCTTTCACATTTCATTGAATTTTTCGGTAATTCGTACCATTATTTTTTCGCGGACCATGTTGGTTCGGTTCTTCGTATCTGTAAACCCGCAATACGCAACGTGAGCACCTCGAGCTTTTGACGGCGTACCCTTCTTACAATTAATATTTTTCGATATGTACGTTAAAATGCGGAAACTATATCTACGCGTGGAAAAACCAGGCGATACAAACGGCTCAACCCCGCAACCTTGCACGAAACGTCATCGTCCCGTGATTAATTATACTTACCGACTGAGCACGTATCACGTCGAACAATAGAAGACATTTTCAAATTAACCCTTGCCCTACGGTGTCGATTCCCATCAAATTTTTTCCGCAACACCAGCGCTTGTACCGTTATAGTTCTATTCCTTTCCACAGTATATGCGAGCGTACGTGTGTACCTTATCAAAAATTCCATTAGTAATAAGTCTATAATTCGAAAATCACCGCGATTGCGATTCTCCCCGACATTCCCCCCGCCCTTAATTTTCGACGTCTCTCCTCCCGTCGCCCCTCCGTTAGCTCGTAAAGTCGAGTTAAAAAGTATCGCTGTTTCGTCGAACGCGGTATACGTGCGCACGTATCCTTGCCCGAACCCTATACCCTGTTTCCTAGCATAGCATTTCGTCGGGAGAAGAAGGGACGCCGCAGCATGGCGGCACCGAAACAGGGCGAAGGGTTGGCTAGACCAGCGCTAGGCGTTCGTGTGAACGCGGATGCGCGCGCCTCGCGTTTCTCTCCTCGGCTAGAATCGGCAGGGATCGTACATTTTCGGGCGAATGGACGCCAACGACACCGAAACGGAACGAACGAACCCCGGGTTCCACCTCTCTCTTTTTCTCTCCTCCTTCCTCTCTCCCTCTTGCCTTCTGCCGCTGCTGCTGGCCCTGGGAATGCGCGGCGCCCGCTTGCCTCTCCGCGTCTTATTGACCCGGACCCGGTTCGGTTCTCTCCTCTCTCTTCGATTCGTGCTGCCTCTGACTCGCTCCGACCCGGTACACCCAGCCGAATTTTACACACGCATGTGCTACACTCGGTTTCGATCCGTTTTAACAAACGGAAGAAAAAAAAGATACAGAAAAGAAAAAAACAACCACAAAATTTTTCAATCCTCAATTTTCATATCTGCTCGCGCGTTGCCAGTTTCAAATACGCGCAATCGAGCGATGGCCGTACAACCAGGCAGCGTACAACGTACACTTCGTACTCGTATCCTCGGTTCTCTTCTCAACTCGCTTAGCGCGGATACTCGTGATATTTTTCATTAATAGCCAAACAAGCCAAACGTCGAAACAGAGTAGGAAGGGGGCGAATTAACGATATAAAAAAAAATAAAAACAAAACGATAGTAAAAAGAAAGTAAGTAAAAATATGGTAAGAAATCTCTGCCTAAAATTTGACCTCGAGTTTCAAGGGTAGAGAAGGGTTCAGCCCCTCTACCACCGGCGGTTAGACGCTCTCGATCGGCAGAAAGAAGGAAGGCAGGCAGCGTTGCCCGAGCCGTGGTGGCAGGCTCCGGGCATCCCTACCCTGGATTTCCAGCACTCGGGTTGGCTGGTAGGATTTTCCTTTGTGAGCGTCGGGCGGCGTACGCGTACCGGCTAGTGAAAGCTCGACTTGACAACGCCGCGTCCCCGACACACACGCTCAAGCCCGACGCCGGTTCGTTTGTGTGCGAGTTTCTCGTCCCGTGTATACGCGCGTAATAGGTGCCGCCGGTTGGTCGCTAGCGTGAGAGAGAGAGAGACAAAGAGAATAAATTTTATTTCGTTTCTACTCCCTCGTCATTTACCGCGTTTCTTCTAAACCAGCCGGATTTACGGCAACGTCAACGCGCCCGTCGTACGTTTCTCTCCCGCTGCCTTGCGTGGCTAGAATTTTCCAACGGCAAAGAAACGAGGGGGTAAAAGAGTCGAAGAAAAGTTTTTCTCTCCCCATATCTCTCACTCTCTCTCTCTCTCTCTCTCTCTGTCTTTCTGCGCCACAGTCGCGCTGCAGTGTTCAACGTATATACATACGCGGCTCAAGAGGAGGACAGACGACGTCGCAACGGCGTAGCAAAGTAATTGCGTTGGTTGTGTGAGTAGTAGTAGCAGCAGTAGTAGTAGTAGTAGTAGTAGTAGTAGTAGTAGCAGCAGCAGCAGCAGCAGCAGCAATAGTAGTGTGTATCAGCAGCGTGTGCGTGTAATATACGTGTACGTTTAGTTGCGTACGTAGTTGTTCGGCGAGGCGGCGTCGGAGGCTAGAGGCCGCGGCGGAGGGGGGAGGAGAAGGAGGAGGTGGCGGCGTGGCGGCTGAGTATAGACCGAGCCGGCGAGAGAGGGCGGGCGCGCTGGGAGCGGGAGAGAGAGAGCGGCGGAGAACGGCGCGATGTCCCCCCTTCTCCACCCCGGGCATTCCCCTCGTTCCCCTTAGCCGCCCCTACCTCTCCTTCCCACCGAACGCGGAGCTAACGAACGGCAAGCGTAGCGTCGAGTAGACCGCATCCCAAGTAACGTACCTTCGTCCTCTCTACCTTCTCTTCCTCTACCTACGTGGTATCGCGCGTCGAACGCGTAACCGTCGCCGCCACCGCCGGATTCGCCGCCTTTAACCAACCAAAAACCAACGATATATCGATATATAACCACATAGTGTGTGTGCAGAGGGGTTAGACGCGAACGCGTGTTACACGACCAGATCGGCGTTGCTTAGTTTCACGTTTTGGTTTTTAGTTTCCGTTTCGTTTCGTTTCCGTTCGCGTTTACTGGTTTAAACCCGTCGGCTTTTTTCGCATCCAGAGGTGAAAAATCTACGAAGTGTGTTCCAAGTTTCTACATCTTTTCTTCTATTTTTCATCGAACTTCGGTAAACGTTGTTTACACATGCGATAAAAAAATTCTGTACCTCGTGTACGTGTGTGTGCGTGCGTCTGTGTGTCTGCGTGTGCGTCTGTATATATATGTATACGCATACACACATATTATATATATACAGTCATACATATATATGTATGTATATGCATATATGCACACGATTCACGTATATATTATAATACAACTTTTCGAAACCCGGTGTACAAAGTAAAGGGTGAATTTCTTTCCCCTTCGCAGCCTTGTGTTGTAACCCATTTGGTGTGTTTTGTTGTGCGCGGGACGCAGTGGACGAATAACGAGGCAGCAGCGGCCAGACGCCGTCGACAAAACGTTGTTCCCTCGTTCGTTCGTTCTTTCGCAGTGTGACAGTGTGTGCCTTGGCATAGACGCTATATACCTTTGCCCGTAATAACGTACGTACGCACACGGGGACACGACAAGGCGTTGTTGTACAGAGGGAGCAGAAACGTTGTAAAATACATACGTTCGCAGTATAGACACATATATATATATATATATATATATATATATATATATATGCGTGTGTGTATAATATATAAATATATATATATTCATTCACACATACAGACACACGCGCGTTTACATATATACGTATTTGCAGAGAAGCGCGCGCGCGCGCATACAACACGGACACACAAGGAAGCCGGACTCGAGACGCACACGGACGTAGAGAGTTAGATACGTACGCTCGCACACACGGAGATACGTGAAATACATTATCGTGAGAGAGAGAGAGAGAGAGAGAGAGAAAGAGTGTGAGAGCGAGAGAGAAAGAGAGGCAAAGAGAGAGGGAGAGGCAGAGATACACAGGAGGGATACGTACATACGTTTGGCAGGCGCGCGCGCGGTACTCGCTCGACGTACGAATGAGTGCGTGAGCGAGCGAGTGTGTGTGCGTGCGTGCGTGCGTGTCGCGTTGCCTTTGCCTTGCTGCGTGGCGTACACGACGAGGACGACAACGACGACGAAGACGACGACGACGACGACGACAACGACGACGACGACGACGACGAGGAGGAGAGAGAGTGTGTGCGTGTGAGCCGTGTATCTCTCGTGTGTGTGCAATTCCCCAAACGCCGGAGATAAAGTGACAGACGGACGTGTGTGACATGTCGGAACACCACCGCGTCGGCGGTGGATGGGGCACGGCGTCCCCGGGTACGCGAGAGGATGGATCCGGTGGAGCGGTATGGTGGCCAGGCGGTCTTAACGCCGTATCGGCCGAACAACAGCAGCAAACCATGCAGCAACACCATCAGCACTTGATCAACCAGCAGCAGCAACAGCAGCAGCAGCAACAGCAGCAGCAGCAGCAGCAGCAACAGCAGCAACAACAACAACAGCAGCAACAACAGTTATCCCAGCATCATCAGGACATCGTTAGAAGTACGGCGGCGGTTGCCGCCACTCAGCAACTTTTCTCCTACAAGATGGCCTCCAGCTTCCAAAATCCGGCAACTACCGGCACTCAGTCGACCGTTTCGACGTCGGCGCCTGTCGGATCCTGCATGCGGGGGGGTTACGATTACAGGCTTGGGGGTGCTGGTGGAGGTGCCGGCGGACCCGGGGCACCCCCCAGTGTTCAGTGGTGGTATCCCGGCAGCGTTATGGAGGCATCGCAAAATAATCTTCATCAACAACAGCTTCAACAGCAGCAGCAACAGCAACACCTATCGCCTATTACTACGCAAGCTTCCACGCCCCCCATTATGTCCCCGGTATGTTACCGATCGAACGAACAGCAACCCCTTTTCATTCCGAGTTTATCGCATTTTTTCCGACTATTACTTTTCATTTTTTATTTTTTACCTTTAGTCTTATTTTATATTCAACTTTTGTTCATCCGAAAGCCTCTACTCCCAACACCCTTGTCTTATTCCGTGAACCGCGACGACGACGACGACGACGACTAACGGGCGTTGCGACTGTACACGTTCAATGTTAATTCTTTCGCCACGCCGTCATCGCAGCTTCACTATTTTACGTCCGTATGTACAAAGGCGGACAAACGCGGTCGTTGAAGAGGAGAAAATTCCACTTGTGGTATACGTATATACTATTTCGTATGTGTCGCGTTATGCGTTTCGAACTTGTTCTTTCCCTTCTTTAATTCGACGTGTCCTTCTTAATATTCTCGTTGTTGTTCTAGGACGACGTTATTGCTTTACTTTTTCTTGCATTGCGGAGGTCTAGCAATGGCGGCGGTAGACGGTAGTTGGTTTTTTTTTAGTTCCTTCTTTTTTTTTTTTTTTCCCCCTTCATATCGTCCATTTTGCCCCATCAAGTTTTAAGGCGTAGCCATAAAATTTTGTCGCCCGCGGGAGAGTAGGTATAGAACCGTGTGCGTGAAGTAAAAACTGTTCGTGTTTCTTTCAGTTTTTATTCTAATTCTCTTTTGTTGAAAGTATTTACGCTTCGTTGTGCATCGGGTGTGCCTTTGGTGCGAACGTTGCGACGTGCGTCCATTTCACCTCTTTGAAGAATTATTACATAAAAAGAAAAAAAAAAAAAATGTTGGCGATTTATTTCTACGTTGGGAGATAATTTATCATACACTGTTACCCTGCGCGAAGCACGGAGCGAAATGGACATTTGCGTGTATTGCATTTATTGTATTGAGAAAAATTACTAGCGGATTTATCTCGACTCGATTCTTCTTCTCTATCCTTTGGGCGGGGTAAAGTTTATTGACCCGATGCTGAATTGATAAATCGTCTTATTAGTACGTTTATACTCATTTATATTGGTTTTCTTTGTTTCTCTGGCTACTACGACTTAAACCGGGAGTCGATTAATAATTTCTTCAATATTCTTTCGATTTGACAATTTTATCCGACTTAAATCACTTTTCAAGATTATAGGAATTGATCATTATTGTTCAAGTGTTCCGCAGAGTGTTGTGTGCGGACGCGGTAATGCTTTGATCAATAGCAGCTCGGCTGGTTTAATGTCACGACCGGCGGTGTGATTTATGCGCGAAGTAAATGAGAAATTAAAAATTAAGATTCTGCCACGAATAACGAACAAGTGCAAAAAGTAAATGGTGTCAAAATTTATTTACTGATACTATTGTTAATGCTTCTTTCCGAGAAGCTTTGTTTTATACGGTACTTTTTTCTTTTTAAAATCTCACTTCGACCTATCCGCGCCGGGGTCAAGCCAGATACACGAGAAAGACGAGGATGGAGAAAAATGACGGAGCGAGAGTGAGTGAGAGAGCGTGAGAGCGGCTGAGCGAGAGAGAGAGAGAGAGAGAGAGAGAGGGGTAAAGTAACCGAGAATTGCATCATGGACGCGCAGGCATTCCGGTTGTTAGAAAAATTTTGACGTAACAGCAATAAACAGCGGTGCGGGATGGTGGCATGTGAAAATTAATAACGTTGCCGTTCTAACGAAATGCGAATGCCAATTAATAATTACAGCTCGGTAGATTGAACAATTTCGGTTCGACGGAGTCGCAATGTTTGATCATTAATTCTGATTGTTGAATTTTGAGTCGATTATTACCGTTTGCTTGATTCTCGAGTTGAGTCTTAATTAGGAATCCATTTTTAGACGGCTCGTTCTTTTTATACTATCTTGCCACATAATATTACTAATGTTTACCCCGTCTACGGTTAGAGAAGTTTAATTTTACACCCATTTGCCGTGTCATGTCTGTTTGAGGAATGATTTCACAATTTATTTCTAAAAATTTATCGTAACAATTTTACGACGATAAAATAACGGAGAGTGTTGATTCTTTCTCGAGATTTCATCCACGGAATTTTAGGCTTTCATTTTGGAATTTAGGGATTATTATTAATCTGTTTACGTAGCAACGGTGACGTATCGCGTGTCGAGTAGATCAACGCTACTTGACGGACGTGTGTATCGTGACACCATGGTGTTATTTGATAGCCTGTACGGAGCGTAGTCTTGTACTGTCTTTGCCGTTCATTACGAATGAGCGTTCAATATTTTGAGTAAATATTATCGCCATTCTTGGTTCCACGAAACTAGCGAATAGAAATGATTCACAGAATCTTAATTAATACGCAACGCCCGCGCATGCAATGCGTTTTGATACGTACATGCATAACGCACATGTATTATACGTATCATATGTCTATATATATATATATATGTATTACGCAATGATTTCTTACACTTATACCCGGTTCAGAATAACTTTTCGTGATGATATAAATAATTTCGAGAGGTCGTCGAATAAACCGGTGAACAACAGATAAAAATGATATTAAATAACGTGAAACACAATAAGTGGCAAAATTTAAAACGCAGGCGATATTACATTCCACGTCTATAACGTATATGTATATTAATAATTTTATTTTCTTTCTTTCTTTCTTTTTCTTTTTTTTATTGTTCGGTATATATCGTCGAAGAAACGATTAATATAAATATGCAACGTGGCGAGCGATGACGTAACGATCCAGGGTACACACATACATCTGTTGACAAACCAACGCCTAAATTTAACAAGCGCACAGTGGTTACTAGAAAACATGTCCGTATGCGTATATAAATATGGCGTAAACTTACGCATTTATACAACGTATTATTAGCTTATGGTGAAATGCGAGAAAATAAGAATGAATAAACAAATCAATAAATGGTTCAACGAACTTATCCTCCGTTCGAAAATATTTACCATCGCGTTTATTCCAAGATCTTTGTTAACTTGTCGCCGCCTTCGGTATAGGAATTTCATTTTATTTTTCCCCTACATTTTCCGGTTATTCTCGTCACTCGTATTTCTAGTTGGAACAATAATTTACGACCACGCGTAGCACTTATATATACGCGTGTTGAATGTTCGTGGTTACCGTTTTCCGATAACCTCGCGGTACGAAATGCAAAACTGAACATTGAAGGTGTGACGAAAAATTAGGATTCTTATATTTTTTCTATTTTTTATAACGATGACGATATCGTGTGTTATACACATGTTTGTTATCCACTTCCAGTACGTATTATTTCTAGCGTCGGGTGATTTCGGATAAGATGTTCATATCCCCTCTCCTCTACCATCACGGGTATTCGCGTGCTTACGGTTTTTGAATCTTTTTTTTTTTCAATTTTTCTTACATCTCAAATAATATTCTAGCACATCACATATAAGGTATCTCACGTATTATACCTCTGGTTATTTTCTGCGGAATTTGCCAATCTCGTTTTAGCTCGTGTAAGCATTTTTCAGACTGTACCAGTACACGACTTTTATATTAAACTGAAACTCGGCGGTGCGATGCTTTTCGAACAGCAGGAACAACAGTTGCGTTTTGAATATTTGGAACCGTGCAAACCGGAGTGTGCGGATACATTTTCAAATTGATTATCATTCACTCCCCCCTCCCGAGTTCCTTGGATAGGCTGAAAATAGTCGTAAGCGGTTCAATTACTTTGACGAATCTCGCGTGTGTCTGGGAGAGGTAAAAGTTTGCAAGAGTAACGGAAAAAAAAAAAAAAAAATAGAGTAAAGAAGGAAGGAAAATTTACCTTCACACGCAAACTTTCATGTCAATGCGTATGAGAATAAATTTGCGAACGTTGAATGCAGTGAGCGCTTCCGCAGCGTTAAAATAAATTATTCGAATCCAAGAAATGCATGGTATCCTTGCTTACAGCATCAGATACAGCAGCTACCACAACAGCAAAATAATCTGCAAAATCACGCGCAGGGCTTACAGCGAGGAAAAATGCCGAGAGGAAAGGCAGCCGATGCTAAGCCGAGGGGGCGAATGACTGCGTACGCGTTCTTCGTACAGACTTGTCGCCAGGAGCACAAGAAGAAACATCCCGAAGAGAACATCGTATTCCAGGAGTTTTCCAAAAAGTGTGCTCTCAGGTGGAAGGTGAGTCCTTTACAATTTATGCCTGCTTATTATTATTCCCTAATCGCGATTCGGTTCATTAAACCACCGAACACTAGGTATTAACGCCTTATTTATACCCAACATAAAATAAAATGTGTTTTCGTTGTATCGAATCTTTCGTACGGGTCTTGCGTGGCTGTAAAACTGAACAGAACGTTCAAATAACACCTGCCTTTTCGTGTAAGACTATTTAAATTTCTTTCATCATTCGTTCGCATTCTAGTTGGGTTTTTTTTTTTCTCCTTGTTCCTCATCTTTTCTCCCTTTCTATAGTCTTTGCACCGTATTATCTGGAAATTTGAGCAACATCGTTAAAATCGGTATAAGAGGCCCACCAGCGGCAAATTAACGATAATCATATGCGATCGCGTGCACTGCTACTAATCGTCAAAATATTCTTCGTTTAATTTCGTTTGAGCCAATTGATGAACGAGTCGAGGCCCGTAGTACGGGTGATGGAATTTTTTTTTTTTTCTTCCAATCTTTTTCATTCCCCGCCCCGCCCCCCCCAATCTAATCAATGACACTTCATCAAATGTATCACACATGTAACGGTTGTCGGGCTGTTGACTGAAAATTCTACAAATTGGTGTACGAACGAAGAAGTCCGTTCGATGTTTCAATTATTTGGCAATTTGTTAATTGGAAACGAGAGGAAGCATAAATCGGCCGAATTATTCTACTTCGATGTTCGGAATCAAATGTTCGTTTCACTGTAAAAATCGTGAAATTAAACATGTTTGTCAATGGAAAACGGTAACGATTGGGGCTGCTCTCGGGCGCCATAGACGTTGCCGTTGCCCCCAACTATCGACCAACTTCGACCCCTCGGCTTCCCTCTTTTCCCTCTTCCTCCGTTTCCCCCTCGCTTCCCGCTCGTTCTTGTTCCCCTTTCCCTTCCCCCGTCTTTCCCCGGCCGGCATTCGCTCCCCCGACCATTCCACATCCTCGACGGCTCCGCACCTTGATTTTATACCGCCGCCTTTCGTATATAACAGGCTAAAAGACGTAATACGACTTTCAATATATCGTTATATTAATAACGCTATGCGTTGGATGACGGTAAAATTTTCAGACCGATAATTGTAACGGCTTTGATTAACGCGGATTATTTTGGCTGGCTATGCTTATTCATACCCATTCTTTATTTCGGTTAAATAGATTATTATATTTATGGATTTTAGCTGAGACGCGGAGAAAGGCTGGCTGGCTGGCTGGCTGGTTGGCTGGCTGGTTCGCTGGCTGGTTGCTGGGTTATAGGTATGGGAGGAGGTATAACGTCGCACGCGCCCGCGCAGTTTCACCACACGTATAGATTCTTGAATTTTGCCGAATATACATGTATATAGTATACATATACGGGAATATATATCTATATGTGTGTATATGTATGCGTGTGTACAACTTCGCTTTGATACAAATAGCTCATGTACGTGACATACGAGCATTTGTGTTTAAATCAGTTTAAATCGTCGAGAAATACGTATACCCGAGGATTTATATCCAATTGATGGATAATTATTCGATGTGTGCGTACGATATTGTTGTACACATCACTTTCAATTCATTGTTAAATTACAATGTGACTCATACTGTTGTGGGCACCTTCGCGGATCTAGTCATCAGTCTGATAGATTATAGCGACGTCGTTGGATATACTCAGTTTTCAATTGCTGACTATCAAAGTATCAACTTACAAACATCTATAGATAACATTCGCTGGCTGTTGATAGATATGAGTACCTTTGTAATTCCAGCTATTCCTTTTCTTTTTCACATTTCGTTTCAACGCTATTATTCTCCATCAGTTATCCCAAATGAATTCGGCACGTCGCGTAATCATGCGACGACACTTGAATTTTGATTTTAGCAGACTTCCTTGCACCGACGGCGTGTCATTTTTAACTCGTGAAATAGCGCATCTTCTGAACTGCCCAGGCTGCCGGTTGTGTTGCCTTGTTGACGCAGGTGCAGGAATTTCCCAGTACTGCGTATCTATCGGCGCGATATTTCACGCTAGCTTATTTTTGTTTCTTTTTTTATACATATGTATGTATGTATGTGTATTACCGCACTTTTGATTCAGGTTCATACGGCAATGATAATTTTCAGACTATGTCGGATAAGGAGAAGAAACGCTTCCACGAAATGGCTGAGAAAGATAAGAAGAGGTATGATGCTGAGATGCAGAATTACACTCCACCCAAGGGTGAGAATAAAACAGGCAGAGGCAAGAAACGCAAGCACATCAAAGATCCAAATGCACCCAAGAGATCATTGTAAGTCGCGATTTTATTTTCTCCCTTTATCCTAGAATGACGAATATGTGTTTCGTTTTGTTTTTCTTCATTTCAATGAGAACATGACATTCTAGTCGCACAATTTTGAAATATTCGGATTAGATTCGTTAAGTAAGTGCATCATCTCCAATCGATTGATGTCTGCCGGCAATTTTTACGTTTTCACACTGATCCTGGTACACAGGTCGGCCTTTTTCTGGTTCTGCAATGACGAGCGTGGTAAGGTCAAGTCATTGAATCCGGAATATGGAGTTGGAGATATTGCCAAGGAGCTAGGAAAGAAGTGGTCTGATGCAGAGCCTGAAACGAAATCCAAGTACGAAGCCATGGCAGAGAAGGATAAGGCTCGATATGAAAGGGTATGTGGAACCATTGTATAAATGTTAATTCACTTTGACGAATTACAAGATATTCTCGTTGTCTCCAGAATATTGAGTATTTATGCAGCAATCAGATGAACAACCGCAATAATCGTATTTTTGTCAAAATAAAATAGATGTATCGTGAAATTTTCTGTAACAGAAAAATCCTCTTTATACTGTCTGTAACTACCACTGCTACTACATTTGACAAGACAGGTTTTTCTACCAGCTGTGTTCATTATCATGAATGCGGGATCGATGATTATCGACTGCATATTTTCAGGAAATGACTGCGTACAAAAAGAAACTGAAGACCGGGGGACCTGGCGTCGGAGCCCCGGCAATCGCTGTGAAACACGACAGCGAGGAGGATGCGGAGGAGGAAGATGGTGAAGAGGATGACGAATAACGGACACAGTTGAAACTCTGGTCCATCACCCCGTGTCCTTGATATATCCCCAAGCATACCTCACCTACTGTACATACCATTGACCTTAGCGTGAGCGTACTTACACCACTAGGAGAACAAATAACTAACCACCATCCCCCTCCCCCGATTATTTACAATAATAATAATTAAAAATACCGCGATTATGATAATTATTTTAAAAATTGTATGTATGAGTGATGCGAGCGGAGATTGTATGAGTGACATTTGTATTTTAACATATTGATAGTACATAAAACATGTAAAGTGGTATAGGATAGAGGAACGAAAAGATTACCTTATTACCTTTACCCATAGCCCGTTCGATTGGAGGGTACAGGGACTTGAGAGAACCACCGCCAATCTACTGCTCTACTCGCAACATTAATAAGTGAAATCTTATTATTTTCTTTTTACTAAAGTTGTAACAAATAACAATAATTCTGAAGAATTTGTAATTAAGCATCGTGTTAAAAAAAATGCTGCCTTGTAATCGGTCCCTGTCCTTACCATTACATCCTCCCTCTTATATTCATTTTTCATCAATAAAACAAAACCAAGTTTACATTATAAATATTAATTACCACTACTATTATTATCGTTTTCGACGTTCGTTCGTTCATTTATTTTCTATTTCTTTTTTTTTTTTTCTCCTTACATACAAATTTTTTTTTTTTCTTTTCTAAATCATTTTCGTGCGTGTAATTACAATACGTTAGAGAAAGCGAGGTACATAGTGTGTTGTTTTGTACTGCCTTGAGTCACATGGTGTACAGGAGGCTGTATTATAATAAATTATTATGGTTTTCTCGTAAAGTTAACATTCCTAGATCCTACTATGTACAGATCCCAATTATTGAGATTTGAGCTAAAACTAAACAGGGCATATATTGCTGTTGTATCGTACCGAACGTGTACGTGATGAACAAGAGCTGAAGAACCTTGTGACCCTTGGCCATTTATTTGACTATAATTGTGCGTTAAAAAAGTGTGACGCCGATCGTTTAAAAAAATGTTATCTGCACAGTGGCAAGAAAGAAATCAATCTTTTGTTTTCACAGTATTGCGACCGCAACAGACTGAGTAATTAAACTTCGCACCTTGACTTCTTGGCTCAGCCGCAGTTTTAGCCGCCATTTACACAACGTAACTCTTCATTCTCCCCTGCACACTGTCACACAATTAATAATTGTATTATTACATGAAAGAAAACCGACAAAAAGAGGAAAACCTGTTTTAGAGGGAGCTAGAGGACGAATACTGTAAAATATGAAATTGTAATATTTTAATACTGATTTGCAGATGTGCATAATTTTAACATAGCTGGTTAAAAATGAATTGTACTGATACGAAAAAAAAATGGTAAAAGTCAAAAAAATAAAATAAAAATAAATACATCCATTTGATGGAGATAATAATAAAAACAAATATTGAAACTCATGACAGATGAATTCTCTGTGTTATTTTAGGGAATTGTAATAGTTACAAAGGAAAATGTTTGTTTTGTATATCTCTTAGGGATAAATAAACTTTTCAAAAAATATGTAAAATAATCTGTACTCGTATTAGACTTATATTGTTGGTAGATTAATTCGTAGCCAAACTTGCCCTTGCTTCATCCGTCTCTGAAGTATTGTGCCGTTACAAGAACTAAGCTACGAATTATTGTGCGCAATAGCAGAGCAATAGGAAAAATACATGGAGTATATTTTGTTTCGAGAGTCGCTAAAACTAGTGAAATCAATGTATTGAGACTTGGTCAGTATGCGAAGTAGGTGTAAGAACATTACGATTGTGAGATTCATGTAAACTGACGAGGTCACTTCAACAGCTAACTTCACGTTGTTGAAACGTTTTTGGGTATTCGGTGAGCTTTGCTCGATATAAAACATCGGTTCAAGCGATAAGGAGGTAAATTTTTACTATTCTCCTCTATACATACTGAAAAAAATGACGTGAAACTGTTTAGCTTGTAGGGCGAGGGCCGGCCTCAATTGATTCGTAGAGTTTGTAAAATTATTCTTCGGGATAACCAGATTTCGCATCTCGGCTCGTATCGACATCCACCACCCACGCGGGCATCTACTGATTTTATCAAAATATATGCGAGGCAGAGAAAAGTGGCAATTATTGACGCGATCCGAAAGATCGACGAAGCGTAACAAAATGGTTGCTTCGTGCCGGCTGGCTGACTGAGACGACTGAGAGATATCGAGTTGTCGGCATTACACGATAAAATTACGGAGGGTTCAATTTTGGTCGACGATCATAGTTAGAAACGTTGTAAGCACTATTGATGCACTTGATTCTTGTTTTTCGTCACTGCTGAATAATATCGAATTTCAGCACCTCGAACGCTAAGAATGTCTAAAGATATTCGTTGAATTCTAATGGATTTGCATGCGTTTCCACATTCATTCATTTCCTTGTGCCATTCATGCTGTATTAATAGAAATTCAATGCTTTTGTATCTAATTCTCTAAGCTCCCAATGGTCAATGTCATTCACATAATTGATTTCGCTATACTCGAAGCCTGGAGTATTTACGCATTTCTACTACTCAACCGTAGTATAAATACCCTCAGTTTATTCTGTTGGGCGTAATTTGTGATTGAGATCTTCCTGGTTTAATTGAGTTCTGCATTGAATAAAATCTTGGTTACTGACAATGAGACTGCGATAGAAACGATAGGAAAGTATTGCTTAGGCCACATTCCGTTAATGATTGATGGTCAGTGCTGACAATTAAGAGTGCGAAAGAGACAGAGCTAGACAACAGTATGGGAATGCGAAAGAGACACAAGACTGCTGATATGATTACGTGCCCACGAGACAAATCATTAAGATAAAACTAAGCAGAAACATACATTTAAACGGATCAAATTTTTTTACCCTGTTTTTTCCTGACACGTTACGGGAATATATGAAAACTCTGCCCTCGTAAACGTAGTTGATTGATCGCAGCACCAAGGCGTGATGCGGATAGGTAGGATAGTTATCTTATCTTTATTTGGTAAAATTTTCGCTACCAACACCGTGCGGTAGAACGTTATTAATTAATTAATCTTCGTAGCTTTGGGCAAGTTTTAATCTTTGATTTAATAGTGGATAGAGAAGTGAAATAGGTATAAATTCATGTTACTTACTTACTCAATTGAAATATCAGTTATTCGAATACACAGTCACGGGCTTCTGGACTTTGGTGATGGAGGAAAAGAAAGAAACTTCTGTCCCGCAGGAAGAAGGTAGAGACGAAAATGTGACGGAGGAGGATGATGAAGAAATATATTCGGATATTGAAGATGAGGGTGAACCCGACACAACCTGGTACACGATCTTACGTTTTAACAATGATTATAATACTCATTGTCAATGTTACATTTATATTCTTATCTAACTCTGAAGATACATTTCCAGAATATTAATCATGGATTTGACTATATTGCAGGCTAGGATTCTTTTACTTTTGCAATATTGAACGGCACAAAATCAGTTCAGAGCATCCGCAATGGGAGAGGAATGATATCATGAAAGAATTGACAAAAATGTGGAACAATTTTGACACCGAAACGCGATCTAGGTACAAAGAAATGGCAGTAAATGAACAGTCTACTTTCCTCGGCAATCAGCACGAACGGGTATGTACGAATAATGTATTAATCATTTTTGTTGTAATATTTTCGGAATTGAAATTTTTAATTACCATTGTTCATCCTAGCCAGTATGATATTGAAATACATTTTATTAAAACTTTTCAGCTATTGTGAGAATTACAGAACAATAATTGATGGCAGTCAAGTTTTGCAGACACAAAAACAAAAATTCTGAAACAATAATGAAGAAAATCATACATTTTTCACTGATAAATAATATTTGATTTTATTACTGTGCACTTTGAGCAGAATTTCTCTAGTTTACATGTTCAAGTTTTCATAGATTCCAGAAAAATTGATTGCTGGTTAGCTTTTTACTTTTTCTAGAATTATACACCAATTGCCTTGATCGTAATAAGTATTCGTAATTAAAACGTTGTGCAATTCTGAACACAAACTGGACAATTCGCCTTCTTCAAATACGTGGTAGAATCTAAGGAAATTACCACCACCTTTTCGTTTCCACGGAACGAGCATATCTGAATGTGTGAATTCCGTACGGTTTTCGTGGACAGGAAGAATTGCGCCTCCTTCGATAGTCACAGTTTCCCCCAAATCATTCAAAAGCTTGTCATGTTCATTTGTGCGACTTTTCAAGTAGGTGGATGCTACGGAATTCTTTTTTTGTTCCTTTGCCCAAACATAGATTAAACAATGACCTCCGGGTTTTAACACTCGTGTTATTTCGGAAATGGCTTGTTTTCTTCTGTCGATTGTGGAAAGATGGTGAATAACCGCTATACTGATCACAGCATCCAAGGAATCGTTTTTATATGGAATATGCAAACAATCTGCCAGTAATACTTCGAATCCTCTACCATGGCAAACATCAGTCAATCCAAAACTGCGGTCACAACCCACCTGAAGTTGAAGATATTAAAATGAAACGAAGATATCTGCTTTGGTTTACTACAAGCATAATCGGATATGGTAAATGTGGAATAGTCACAAGATTGTGAAATAATAGCGTAATTTTCTTTACGCCAATTAGAAGAGGCTTGCCTTAAAGATATCTGGTCTTCCGTGGAGATATTTTCCATTCCCACATCCAACATCCAAGAGCAATCCTCCTTTATCCAGTGATTCAATAAATTTTGTTACATTAGGCCAGGGTTTGTGTCGCGTTTCACTGAAATGGTCTGATATCTGTTCGTAAACCTAGAATAAAAATAATGGAAAATAGGAGAGGTTTAAAGATGGGTATGTATATGGTGTAAAAGTGAGCACTCGATGTAAACTTTACCTTATGAACGTACGTATTCTCTATATCAGAGGCTAAGTTATTATTGATAATAGTCGAGGAATAATTTTTTCGAGAGTCGCAATATTTTTCGAAACTACATCTGCAGTCACCACTGTGGAGTTTCCGAAATGTGAAAGAGGTACGCGTTGACCTTTGCAAAACCGTTATTCCGTCTTTGTTTCTGATAACGTCGTTGTGTCTTGGTACAATTCCGTGGATCCATGCGTATCGTGCTTCCCCTGACATAACCAGTAGCGATCTGGATGAAAGAAATACCAATCTTCGCTCCTCCCCACGTTTAAATTCCATCACACAAGGGGAACCCAAAGACAAGGAAAGAATAGTATCTTCGAACGGACTATGTGTATCTATATGAGGGGGAATACCTGTAATAAAACCAGTAACATTTATTCCTTGCACAGTCGCGAGACTCATCTTTGAAAAGGAATAACAGGAACTTGCCTTGGCCTGGTAAGTAACGGTTGATTGTAAGCTGATCATAATCATAGTTTCCACATTGGTGTTCCTTGAAGCGAGTTAGCAGAAATTTGTACGATTCTGGAATAGGAGCTATTGGATTGTCAGGGTCCACTTTGTTAGTGTCATATCGAAACTCGTATCCAAAATGCTTGACTTGTCTGTGCTTCAGTTCAGAGGGATTTGTCCCTAGAACAACGTACATGAGTATAAGAATCAGAGTTTGAGTATTCTAGAAACTGTTTTCAGTAAAATGTTATAAATAATCGAAGTAATTTATGGGATGAATTCTATTTCATTACAATATTTTAATATCTGAGATATGAGGTTGAAACTGATATTTGAAACTTACCTGTTTCTGTCCAGTCGAGAAATTTCAAAAGGAAATCTTCTTCCTCCAAAGTTATAAATTCTTCTATTAATCTCAACCCTGGTGGGAGAGGTTTATTCCACAAATCGTCATCTGCACTTGGAACTGCAAAGTATAATCTTTTCAATTATACACAAATACTAGATACTCTGAATCTAGATCTATTTCATTTCTGTTGAGTTGAATTGCAGCTTATGGCATGAATGTTTTCTATATTACTCATACCAATGATCGTCATTCGAATGTATGAACAAAGAAGTAAGAAGAAACCATCAAAAGAATTTGATTTGATCCATACCAGTTTCAGTAAAGGACAAATACAATGGGGTATTCTTGTCCTGAAATTTCAATTTGCCATGTAAAGCGTCGAATACAATCTGAGCATGTTCCTTAGTACGCAGTTTCAAAAAACAATACGATTTACCGACTGGCATGATTAAATTATACGATGGTACCAATTCATTTATGATGCTATCCACATCCTCTCTTCGCAATCCCGTAACCAGTCCGGCATTGCAAATCATTAGGCACTGAAAATGAATTCTTACATTGAGTAAACCACTACATAGCTAAGATCGTGAATCCTGATGCGTTATGATATTTGTCTCGTTATTGTAAATTATTATAACACTGACCTGCGTAGGTTCATCGCTGCATTTGATATTCATATCCCTAGCGAGTCGGTGCTGTGCTCTTCGCTGCTTTCGCAGATTTTTCACAGCAGGATTCATTGTAGACTATTAGTCAAATACACTTAAAATGAATATCTGAACGACCAATAGTTACTAGTAGTTATATTTTACTAGGCCACTATTATCGATAACCCAATGACAAGTGATTCCATCTGTAAGGGAATAAGAGAGGTTATGTTATGTTGTGGGAGAACAGTGTATCAAGAAGCAGATAAATTTTTTAAGGTTATGATGTGTTTTCTGTTTTCTGCTTGACTCTGGATACGCGTGACTGTAGACGACGAGCTCTTTTAAAATTGTGTACGAACGCATTCAGAGAAACTGGGTTAGATGGCTCTGGATATAAAACATGTATTTTACAGATCAAATGTTTAAAAATTGATGACACGATTAATTTTTTCTTTA
Source organism: Neodiprion lecontei (assembly GCF_021901455.1). Classification (NCBI taxonomy): domain Eukaryota; kingdom Metazoa; phylum Arthropoda; class Insecta; order Hymenoptera; family Diprionidae; genus Neodiprion; species Neodiprion lecontei. Next base: position 3,673,064 of record NC_060265.1, read on the forward strand.
AATATCAGAAAAAAAGATTTATCCAAATCGGCAATAACCAAACGACAACATTATTTAAATATTATCTCTTCAGTTACGGAAGTGGATGAAATTTTACAAAATTTCCGACGAAATATTCGATTCGATTACTTCTGAACTTATATATTTCTGCCAATATAACAATTGTAGTACAAAAGTGTAACGAAAGTGCATGTAGTGTAGATACCATCGAACAAATACCGCGGTCTCCGTTCAAAATACCGCGGTTAAGAATGTGTGCGCGAAGTCACCCGAACAACTCCGAGTCAATCCGAGCACGACCGAACCGGCGGCCATTTTGCAACTCTAGATACGAGGTTCGAACGTCGTGAAGTTCGGACGTAGCGTCTCGGTCGCCGCGGATTTAATTTTGGGGTACGTCTAACACATTAAATAATTGAATATTATCACGCCAAGTTGGCCTAATCGTTGCAAGTGCACGTAAATACCGGTTACACATTCGATGCAGAGCATATAAAGTACGATTTCTGCCGCAACAAACGTTCGCGACGTCATCAAACAAATTGCGTTCGCGATTCGGTTTTCCTTGTGTAGGCATTTGTTTTTGTTTACATTCGGAATGCTGTGTAGCTGCGTGCTGGTCACTTTGATATTCATACGCGAATATTGTCACCGGTACGACAATTCGTTTCATTATTTCTCTTCCTCTGTTTGCATTTTGCCAGCATAGTGTATCTACATTTTTGTTCCGACTTGTTATTTCGAAAGTTTGTCTTGATTGAATTTGCTGTGATGTAAACCGCTGTTTTTTGAAATCCACCATCATAACTTTCGGGTAATTATTTTCGCAGAGTGACTCCGATAGTGAAATATTGAATTAAAATGCAGTCAACAACGCAGTCAGAAATCAACGCCTTGACGACAACCCGGTGCAGCTGCAAATACGTCGGAGCAAAGTAAGCTGATGCTGTTCAGGCGCTGGGCGACGGGTGAGTCACATACGATCTTGTTTATCTTTTCGATGTGCATGATCGCCAGTCCTCATGTCCCCGCGCCACACTCATTTTCTCAGAGCATGGATGAACGATTTCGTATCCGACATACGAATCGGGTAATACGATAAGATTTTACGGCAGCTTAAGAGGTTGCTATAGCAAACTATATTATTGTGATTATTAGGAAACAGAAAACGTTTTTGGGTAGTGTTCTCGGCATTGCCTGTAGAGTTGCGTTCACTGCATTATTTTTACTTCAGTACTGCGTGGTCTTCGATAATGGCCAAAGGCAGTGATATTTTACTCTGTCGGTGAAGACAGATTTTGCCGGTCAATATTGTTCGAAATGAATGGATGTAACGTAAAATCGCACCTCATCTTATTCTTAACGCTGTGATTTTCATCCGTACCTTTACTCATCACCTAATACTTTAATTTCAAAATTCGATAACTGTTGACATTGAAATTAATAGGCTTTTCTGTCTTATCGACGTCGTTTATTCCTAGCATTTTGTGCAAAAATTTATAATCTATACATGTATCCTTGTTTCTTTCTTACATCTCTTTCACGAATGATGCGTATTTTCTGCTAATTGGATGATTGATACCGTTTGATTTCGGAAATTGTATTGCGCCGGTATACGTTTGGTTTGGAACGCTTGCATGTGAAGATTAATAACAATCACGAGTGCACGTATAATCAGATACGGTTTGCAGTAGCCACTCCATGTGTCGTCGTACATACAAGCGGTCCGTGTCGTTACATGAATATGATGAAGCAATCCGCGGCGTAAATGGCGAAAGTATAGTTTGAAGCGGAGATATAAAACGTCTGAGCAAAGCTACGACTGATTCAGTCAGCGCGGAATCGTTCTTAGCGAGATATTCGAAAGCAGGCGGAAGATTTCGTGCAATTTTACATCCAGTTTGGTGCGCTTTAGGTCGATTTCCATCTTCAGAGTATTGAAAAAGAATCCTTTCTTCTTGGACAGATTTGATCAGAAGTAGAATTAGAAAATTTTAGCGAGTGGAAGGTCGATCGAAAGTGACGCTGACGTTGTTCTTATAAACAATTTAGTACAACACACAGTGAGAGATTTTTTTTTTACGTGAGGGGAAACAATATCGTGTTCCACGATGAAAGAGGAGTGGAATAGCTTGTGGTCGGCGGCCTTGGCTGTCCTTGGCTTACTTGGTATATTTTTGGGGACGCATCTATGGAGGAACTTTACAGTACTTTGGTATTACAAGAGTTTTAATGTGCCGTACAGCAAGCCAGTATTCATATTTGGCAACATGCTGCCGATGGTGCTGAAGAGAAAATCCTTCGCTAAATTCATCAAGGATTTATACGAAGAATTTCCGAATGCCCAGTACTCCGGTGCATTTGAATTCACAAATCCCGTCTACGTTTTGCGAGATACCGAACTGATAAAATCGGTTACCGTTAAAAACTTTGATCACTTTCCCAATCACAAACCCTTCGTGGACTCGTCGATGGATCCTCTTCTCGGTGGCAATTTGTTCTCCATGACAGGGGAACGTTGGAAGGAGATGAGGTCCATAGTTAGCCCGACGTTCACATCCAGTAAAATGCGCGTGATGTTCGAGCTGATATCAAAATGCGCGGACGACTTTACGGATTATTTAGAAAAACAGCCCCGCCCGTTTACCGTTGAAATGAAGGGTCTCTTCACGAGATATACGAACGACGTGATTGCCACGGCCGCATTTGGCATTAGCGTTAATTCTTTAGAGAATCAGGAGAACGAGTTTTACCTCATGGGCAAAGACGCCACAGACTTTAGCGGCCTGCGGGCTGTTAAGATGTTCCTGTTCTCCTGGAGTCCCACACTGATGAGGTTATTGAGACAGACCTTCGTCTCGCACAAAGTGGCAACATTTTTCCGCAATATAGTCGAGGACACGATATCCACGAGAATTAAGGATGGAATTGTCAGACCGGATCTGATTCATCTACTGATGCAGGCCAAGCATAAACAGGGAGACGAAAAACTCTCCATCGACGAAATTACAGCGCAGGCGTTCATTTTCTTCTTCGCCGGTTTCGACACCGCTTCGACACTGATGTCCTTCACCTGTCACCAGCTGGCCGTTCATTCCGATATTCAGGATAAACTGATCGCCGAGATCGACGCCGCGTTCGAAGAGGAGGGTGGCAAACTCTCTTACGACAAAGTCAGCCAACTCAAGTACCTCGATATGGTCTTGAACGAAACGTTGCGCTACTATCCGCCTGCTGTATTCACTGACCGTTTAAGCGACCTTGAATTTGAGTTGCCGCCGCCGAATGAGAATGGCAAACCGGTAATCGTCAAGCCCGGGACTCGAGTCTGGATTCCGATATACGCCCTTCACCATGACCCTCAATATTTCCCGGACCCTGAGAAGTTCGACCCGGAGAGATTCAGTCCGGAAAACAAGGGAAGCATCAATCCTTTTGCTTACATGCCATTCGGCGTCGGTCCCAGAATCTGTCCCGGAAACAGGTTCGCCCTGATGGAGACCAAGATCGTGCTTTGCTGTCTTTTAAGGAAATTCCACATTCGCGTCGGTTCCAAAACCCACGTTCCTCTAGTCCTCAACAGAAAAACCCCAGCCATGGCGGCCGAGCATGGATTTTGGTTGGATTTGGAATCGAGGAAACCGGCAGTTTGTTGATTTTGCAGAAAATATGGATTTGTTGAATTGTGCTGTATATGACGAGAGATGTTTAATTCAGTGAAAGAGATTTCACGGTTGAACTGCCGCGAAACTTGTTTTAATTTTCTTGTTTATTGTTTTTATTTTATGGTTACAAGATGAGAACCGGTTGGTAGAATAGTTAAAAAAGAAACCTACAAACCACGCTGTATATGTATGCAAAAAAAAAATCACCTTGCGTAATTCATTGCAATAAATACTGCGCCATAGAGTTAAAATAATTTCTTCTCTTCCATGCCTTTGATGTAAACAATAACACAGTGAGTGATTGCTTCTTGTGAGTGATTATCCGATATCTTGTCTGTAGAAAAAGATTTGATAAACTCATATCACGTGGACAGTAATGATAAGATTTTAATTCAGAGTCATTGTACTGAAGCCAGAGTTCGAAGATAGCAGTTGGTTACATAATAAACTTTTTTAAGTAGCATAATATTCGGCTCAGTTTAACTTGTATAATCATGTAAAGATTTTCTGTACAATTTGGTAAAATTCAGATTTTCAAGTTTTGCTAAATTATTTTGATCGGCGACCTCGCGTTCGGTATGTAGTTAATATCCTACCCGGTAGCTTCAGCGTCTTTTAGAGAAGTCAAAAGACAAACACTTCACCATTCCAAGGTCTCTGTCCGTGTGCTGTCATCAGAGTATAATAATGTGAGCAGCTCGAATTATTATTAGCTTTGACGCGTATTTTGAATTTCAGATAATTACCCTGTACGAGAGTCTGCGTTAATCGCATACTTGGGTGAATTTGTAAAAAATATATAAGTACATGCATAATGCATATTTGATCACCGGAATACCGTAATATCAGTTAATTTATTGTTTATCATCCAGTGTTCGCAGTTTCTTGTTATTCGGATTCTGAGTATAAATCTGCAGTCCGATACTCGAGACTAGATGTACACTTGACCATTGCATGATGTTACGCAACTGATAGTTTCACTTGATCCGCATACAGAATGTGTCTCACTTGTCAAGCGTTAAGTGGCGAGCCAATTAATCGAGTCTGTGTTTCGTCCGTGTTAACATACATACCTATGTCTCTTACATATTGAAGACCGAAAAACGGATCGTGATATTCGGTCATATTATAAAAGTTGTCATGATAGTCTTTGCTGTATCACCCTATAATTTGCGACAACGTGTGAAATCGTTCACTAATCAACTGAAAAAAATATGATTGAAATTGAAAGCAAACTTCACATGTACCAACGAATGGTGGTTAATTGACGGTCTTGATCATTGGTAAATTCACTAGAATTGTAACAAACAGCCTGGCGTGTTCTGCGGGGCGGGTGGGGGGGGGGATCAGATTATTTTGGCCCAAGGAAATGAGGAAACTATCATCGAACGGATAATGAGACGCAAAGAGGTTGTGACCGACGATGAAACGGAGAGCGGAGAAAGTGTCGAGGAAGAGGTTACCGGGAGCGATGAATCTATACCGGCGAACTCCAAAAAGGATCAACTCTTTGGCATACCCAATTTCGAATTCTCTTACAAACGATTACCCAAGAAATGCATCAAATTCTCGTTCCTCTGCGTAAACGGTGCAACGTTCGTAAGCAGCAGAATATTGCTTGTCCCGATATGCACACTGTTTCAGACATTTACCCATTGCTCATGGTGGAGATTTCGAAAGTACTTAAATCTTGGATCATATCACAGTTTTCAGGTATAACAGCCTTCATTATATCGATATGGATGCTGGCTGACACAAAATTAATGTCCAGACTTGTCGGTCAGCGACTTTTTGTAACGATACTACTTTTCGTCGGTCTGTTGACGGCCGGTATTTCTTTCCTGGGTATTCTGTCGATAGTAAAGAAAAGGAGAAGATTTTTGACCATCGTGAGTCTTATGATTATCTACAGATTATATGGAGTCTGCGATTATTTCCGTTGCACAATTTGCTAATGAATCATATGTAATTACAGTACATATCGTGTCAAGTGATATCTTTGTGCGTTATCTTCGTTTGCGCGGTGATGAGCTTTTCATTCTTTGATAAAATCATGAGAAAGCTACGCGAAGATATGGTTAACACGATAGTCAACTACCATTCTTTAGATTGGGTTACCGAAGCCTGGGACAACACTCACAGATACGTAAGGGATTCGTGCAACAAAATGTCCATTGATGCGATGCTCGGAAATACGAAAAATTCAACAAAATTCTTGCAAAAATCCATCAGGGAATATGTATTCCTCTTTTTCTATGTCTGTTTCACGTTGAGAAAAATTCTGGATTTTCCGTCGGAAAGATCAGGGAAGAGTTGATGAATTTTTTTGTTTCTTTTTTTTAATCTTCCAGCCAAGTGCTAATATTGGACTAAAATAGACAATAGCACGATTTTAATGACTCCCAATTTTGTGTTGAACCACTAACAGCTGCTATGCTGCGGAATCAGATCGTATCGAGACTGGGCTCGCTATAACATGAAAATTCCTCAGAGCTGTTGCTCCTCCTCCATTGACAAGGTAGAATAATTTCGAATTTACATGCGAAAAATTATCGTCGAACTGGAATTAACGCGGTAAAAATATTCCAGTGCCTTATCATGACCGAAGATTTGGCTTACAAGTCCGGCTGTTTGAAACGCACACTTATTCTACTCAAATCGAATGTCCATACGGTCGCTGTGTCCGCGCTGTTCATCTCGATCACACTGGCAAGTATACAATATAAAAAATTTGCAAAGTAGAGAAAAAGAACTTACCGTCGAAGTGTTGGTTCGCTAATTCAGTCACGCGTCAAACTTTTTCACCAGTCATTTGGTTATTATTGGTATTTGCAACAGGCAGCGGGTGTCTTTCTGGCCGTTGGTGTGTGCAAAAGATTCAAGCTAAACAGATCGCCGGCTGTCTGACGTTCTTTGTAAGCTTTAATTATATTTGCAGAGGTGCGATTGACTTGTATGTTAAAATCAGAAGTGAAAATGCAAATAATGTAAAACGTTATGTATTTATTATCATATATAGATCATATATTTTCTGAAAACACTTAATATATCATACTTATAATAATATATCGTAAGTATATCATTGGACATGCTGGTTGGGTCGTGACACTGCGTCTGCCTATCGGCAGTGGCTAGTGCGTATATGTATATACACATCGGTATGTATGCATACAAGGTTCGAAATGGAACGTAAATTCTTTCAACGTATATTATAATAATAATAATATACTCGTGCGTGACGCCTAAAACTTATATACGAATATATGAGAAAGATATATTACGAATTACTATTTCTCTCTCTCTCTCTCTCTCTCTCTCAATTTTGACTTTGACGTAATTATTTTTTCTTCTCTTCTCTTTGTTATTTTATTAATTTTTTTTTTACTACCGAACTGCAGACGGGCTAAATTATGCTGCTGAATTGCCATCGATCTTCGGAAAGTGCCTGTGTTATAATTATGCAATGGGTGAATGAAAATTGTGTGTATAAATAATGAATTCGGTCGCGTAAAACGTATTCGATTTTCGCGTAGCTGCTTCTCTACATGGTATATATATATATATCAATTACGTGTATTCTGTACATACACAACGTGAATTAGTACAGGTATATGTGTATATATATATATATATATATATTGACATATCGGTAAATTTAATTATTTACGTATAATCATTTATTTTTATAGTATAAACTCATACGGATTTAATGTATTATAGGTATATGTATAGTGTAATTGTGAAGGACACAGGGCTGGGCGCAGATCAGGCAGATACCATTCAGTTACAGATATATTATATCATAGCAAACATCGTGACTATTTACAATAAATACAGTTTCGTTAGATTATATATATAAATAAAATATAATATCATATTATATTATATTATATTATATTATTAGGTATATATTTATTATTTTTTTCTTTTTTGTTTTTTTTTTTTCTTTTTCTTTTTCCATTAGGTTTACAGCAACACTCGACAGTAAACAATTAGATCAGCGGCAAAATAGCGTTAATCTACCTAGGTAGTGGTCGTAGCTATAGCGTAGCCGAGCTGTGCGCTCCGATTCAGCTCCCTTAACATTATATTCTTTTAATTAAATCAATAATTTATTTATTAGTTTATTAATCAAGTATACGTGGATCAGGGTCTAGCTACAGTAGGCCACCCTATTCTGTTCGCATTCTACGTCGTTAGGGAATAATTGGAATTTTCTTCTTCGTAAGTTTTGCCTTTTATCTTTCGTAATTTTATTTTACTTCGTTTTCTCATTAAATGCTTTAGTTCAATTTTAGCAATTAAAATTCTTCCCCATTTATTTAATTTTCCTCATAATTTTATACACATATATATATATATGTATATATACATATGTGTGACAAGAAACAAGGAATTGTCACGAAACAAGACGAACTTCATGGAAGTTAAAAAATGATCAAATTTAATTAATTAATTAATTAATTTATTATTGGAAGCGGGCGTATTTTATAACCCATCCATCTACTATTATATAGGGCGACGACGATACCGTCACTGCGTCGCTGTGTTTATATAATTTGACACTTGATATTATTTGAAAAATACTTTATGCTTTGAACGCTTTTTACTTTTGTTTTTCTTTCCCATTCTTTACTTTTATTTCAAATCTTTTCTTTTTGCCTGTTTTGTTTTATTTTTCGTTTAATATTATTTTCAAAATGCATTACAAAGCATGTTATTATTATTATTATTATTATTATTATTATTCTTATTCTTATTCCGAGTCTTATTCTTATTATTCTTACGCTTATTATCATCAATATCATCAATATTATTATTATTGTTGTTATTAATATTATAAATATTAATTATTGTTATTATTATTATTGTTGTTGTTGTTGTTGTTGTTGTTGTTGTTGTTATATCTAGTACTGTGTAATTTTATACATCCAATGGTAATTCATTTCTATTCCAGTTACCTATTCAGACATTGTACAATAGGTTGTGGTTTCCTCCTTCTACGCAATCTTAGTAGGTATAATGCGTTACGCAAGGAAATAGTAGGTCGTCTTGTTATACTATTGCGTATGTATGCACGTACGCGCGTACGTCATGCCGAATGTACGGTGGGAATTCTTTTTCCTCTCGAGTACGAGGAAACAAATCATACCGACGAATGTACTGTAATAAGTATATTGTGGATGCTAATCACGCAGTTGTGTCAATTCAAATCGCGGGTACATATAGATATGCATACATGTAACGAATGACGGGCTTTTCGAAACAAGGATTATATTGTTGTATACACGCGGATACATTTATTTAGCGGTATAGGTTGTATATTTATTAATTCGCGATGGTTATGAAAATGAATAGTGCGCGGGAGACGAACAAAAGTTGATTAAAAAAATACCCGACGTGGGTATTTCGATTATAGCCGGCCAGCACAAATATATATATATATATGTATATATATACACGTATAGGTATAATACATGTATATGTGTATAGGTTTAACGAAGATGCATGTACCTATTACAAGTATAACGAATCGCGTTTTATCGTTATTAGACGTTGTAGGTTTCTTTCGCGTGAAGGTGGTTATTTTTATTTTTACTTCTTCGTCTTCAAATTTTATCAATTTATTTCTTCATTATTATTCAGGTATATGTTATGTATAATGTGTATTATATGTTAAGTATATCTATGAAAATTTTTCGCAATTCGACAAATCTTCAAATTTTTCAAACTATACAACACTAGGGTACAACACATCCATTGTTAAAAATATGTCAGCTTCGTTTAATATCCTTTCTTCCTCTCTCTCACTCTCTCCTTCTCGCAGACAATCATTCACTCTACATAAGCATTGCACCGGTTCTCCGCCCAAGAAAGCACCACTATAGTACACCACCATCTTTAATAGTAATTCACTTCGTATAGTTACATATATATTATCATTTAATCCCACCTGCACACACCTAAGAATATTCCTATGGGTTTTTCAGTTTCTTTTCTTTATTTTTTCATCAATTTGTTTAATTAGGGTTAGATTAATGATAATGCAACGTCCATTCAGAGATTACCTCTATATTATAATAGTATTACGGTACATCGGATATTGCTGACGTAACAAATGTCATTATTATCATCATCATCATCTTGATTTGACTTATTCGTCGCTTGAGGGGCCATTCACTGTTGAGAGTTTAAACACACAAGATTTAGTCATCATTTTCTCTCGGTTTGACGGTTTTATAAACTTATTTCTTTTCAGTTTTTCCTTTCACTCTTATCTTCAATTATTGTGTTTCTTGCTCTTCGGTTTTGTGGTTGCTTTCAATTATTTTTACCCATATTACGTCGTATAATAATAATACTATACCGTATATACGGTAAAAGTATTTATTCTGGTATAACGTATATTATATAATATATGTGCAGACACCTGTACATTTACCAATTATACCATAGTAAAATATTGTATATATGCAATATGTATACGTATTTATATTTATATGTATATGTATAATATGCATATGCAGTACGCCGCGTCATTTTATAGGTATAGCTTATTACTATTACTGTTACTATTACTATTACTATTATTATTATTATTATTACAAACGTTGTCTCGTATCGTTAATTACTTTTTTTCTTCCTCTTACGATTCCCCTCTGCTCTTTTTCTTCTTCTTCTTTTTTTTTTTATAGCTTATAATATGCCGATGTAAAGCTATGTATTGACTAGGTTCTCTCACTCATCCCAAACTCAACAGTAAATGGCCGCATGAAACATTTGACTTATTCATCTAATTACCTTGTATGAATGCATCTCGACCTGTTTGTCAAATCTCTTCTTAACCCCGTCAACCCCACTTTCCCTCATTATCTTTATTCGGTCGCTTTCATTATTTTTCTTGACCTTATCATTATTATTATTATTATTGTTTTTGCTGTTGCTGTTGTTGTTATTATTATTACTATATATCTATATGATACATCTTATCATTTTATAATTTTCATAAAACGGTGCGTTAACGGGTTTGACAAATAGTATCTGTCTTATTATCCATTTTACATGAATTATTTTTTTTCACGCTGTCGTCTGTTTGAATTTCTCGTAACATTTATACAATCATCGATATACTTATGGTGTTTGTGAAATATGTCACCTGAAATATCGTCACGTTATTAGTCTTTTCAATCTTCAACAAAAATCTTCCCCTTTAACGTCTCATCGCGCTGCGAACCGAGATCATGTACCTATGCGTTGTTATAAAATTTTTTTTTTTTTTCTTTCGTGACTTGGCTTTTCCTTTTCTTTCTTCGTTTCACATTAAATCCATCGGCACCATTGACATCGACGACGACACGGCAAGCTTATTGGCAACAATAAATGAGACAGTCATTCCTTGCTGTATAGTTACATCGACGTGTCGTTTTTTTTTTTTTTTTTTTCGTTTTTCATTTTCTCTTCAAGTGCTTTTAGGTTTGGTTTTAATTTCGCATATTATAGACCACGGAATTCTTAAAACTCTTACCACTATACACCCTATATATTTATACATAAGTATATTATAATGTTAGTGTTTTGGCATCTTTGAAATACACAAATAGACTTTGGTATAAAATTTTTTTGAAAACTTTTTTCTCGTAATTTTTTTTTTATTTTTTTTTTTATTTTTTTCGTTATTACATTCATCTTTTCGATAGTGTTCTGTGTGCATGTAGAGCGCAGCTGAGCGTACAGCGGCTTGTTTTTTTTTTTATTTTAATTTTTTTTTCTCATCGTTCCTTTATCAATTTAACTTTTTTCAACAGTTCATCGCTCTTTTTTCAGACAGTCCGTTGCATACATAGGTTTATTTGGGGGAATTTTTAGTTTACTTAATTTCTTTTTAATTTTTTTTTACAATTTTCAATTTTATTTAAAAAATCTTTTTTTTCTCTCCCACCTCTTTTAAATATAGGAATTACATTCCGAATCAACAAAAATGATCGAGCCACCAAAGTTTGCACGCCGGTGTCCCTCTCCTCCTGCGCCTCTTCTTACTCGACGGATCCACCGCCTTTTTGACGAACTTAATGTTGTAAGGGTCCTCGGCTAGCTCGGGATATATTTGCGCGTCATGGATGTATTCACCTTCGTAATTCGATGCGTAGCCAACTTTCAAAATCTCTTCTTGTTCCGTTGCCATCCATTCGACGGTCGTCGGTGTGTTGCTTCTGAGAGCTTCCCTCTCGCGGTGCCACGCCTTCCGTCGGGCTGTGGTCTTCGCGTGATGAAGAAGCCGTTGTTTTTCCTTTTCCGCAGTCGTTCCGTATCTCAAGTTGACAACAGCGCTCGCGCCGTGTATTTTCACGTCGATTAACGAACTGCTTCCGCTTCCGTTCTCGTTCTCGTGAAAGGTCGTATTCACCTGACCCCCGAGACGTTTCAGCTGGCCCCGGTCTTCGCTTGCTCTCCACACCTCCTCCTTGACGAAGTACAAAGCGTCCTGCTGTGTGCTGTGAACGACGAAGGTGAACGGCAGGAAGTAGGACCTGTTGAATACCGAAGTGAACACGTCCTTGTATATCGCGTTCGCCGCTGGTACCGAGGATACCACTGCTTGTCCGTCCGACGTTCGCGACACTAGGATACCCTTTCCAAATGGCGGATCCGACGCCGCACCCAAACGATTTGGTGCCAATTCGATGGCGTCCTTCTTCAGGGCTGATCTAGGCGGCGCTGACAAACTCGCAGCGTCTCCAGAGTTCCGCTGGTATATGTGCGCAAGGAAACCGGATTTCACTCCCAAATTTCTTGCTCTTTCTTTGCTGCCGAATATAGAACTGCTCGGGCCGAATGTCGAACCGACCGGACCCCCGATAAGCTCATCCGGGAAGAGCTGAGGCGCTAGACTCTTCAGATCGTATCCCAGGTGAGACAGCCAGGTCAAGTGCTCTGGAAAAATTGTCAAATTCACGATGAAGTATGAACGGGTTGTGATTGAGTATTGCAATGTCACGTCACGTTTTTTAATTAAAAATTAGCCATGTTTCTTACCCGTGGGTTGATTTTGCTGACTCGTGTGCCTCACGTTGATCGGATCGTTGCCGTTGAATCGGTAAAGGTTGAGGTGCGTAGGTGTGGCTACTCTGTCCAGTACGTTTTCCCACAAGGGTGACATCCACTTTCCGATCAACGGATCGTAAACCTTTCCATTCGGCATGTGGACTAGAGCGGTGACCTGTTCGAAAATCCCCCGAAAACGGTGTGTTAACAGATATTCAAATGGAATGGTAATATTTCTATCGAAACTACAATCGAACATCGTTACCTGGTCCAACAATCCTCCGCAGAAATCTACCGGCAGATAAAGATACGGGTTCGAATCGTAGACTATGTGTCCGTACGGCGATCTCATTATCTCTCTAATTCCTTCGCCGTATTGGTTGAATATCATTATAGGTGTGCCGCATTGATCTGTCGCGATGTAATACTTGTGACGATAAACTTGGGCGTATATCAGGTGCCCCCTGTCGTCGTAGACGAGCGACATAAGCTTCGCGTCACGGGGGCTGTATATTTGGCTGACCTCGTGAGGCCTTTGTTGATTGTTGTAAAAGAACTGTGTCACGTTTCCGTAATTGTCTTTTCTCGTTGCAAGGCGATCGAGGTGGTCGTAGTAGTAACGCACGTCGAAACGACCCCTTTTCATGGCTCGAACCAGAAGCCCCTTTGCGTTGTAGTTGAAGCGTTCTTCCCTCGCGTTTTGAACGACCAAACCCCTGTTGTCGTACTTGTAGAGACCTTCGCCGAATTTCACTATCCTATCCATCGCGTTGTACTCCATGGGAATCGTATTTCCACGGTAAGTTAGAGAGAGCATGTTTCCGTTGTCGTCGTACTTGAAACCCCAGGGTTCCTGGGCCTCGACACCCGTCAATTGACCGTCGTAGTCCCACGTGTAGTTTTTTACGTTGGTGAACATATTCACAGCCACGTTGCGAGTGTAAGTTCTCGTCTGATTTATACGCCCTCTTGAATCGTGGTTAAATTCCATCCTAAACACTTCCATGTTGTGGATGGTTACGGTTACTTGGGTCTCTAAAAACCTACCGTCGGTACTGCGAGAAAATAACGCCGTACCATCGGACACGGTGGTCTCGTTCATTTTTGGTTTGCCGATTTTAAACTGTCCGATCTGCTCGAGGGTTCCTGTTTTCGGGTTGTAAGCCATCAGATGCTGCGGCAGAGTGTGACCTCCGATTCTTCCCTGGACTGCTGTCAGTCGGAAATTGTCGTCGTATTCGAATGTGAATTTTGCGTTACTTAGCCCTGTCTTTGCCCCGAAATCGATCCTTTCCTCTATCAGAAGACCGGCGTTGTATTGGTAGTCCCATTTGTACTCGACATCTTTTTCCGAGTGTATCACTTCCGAGGGTAAACCGTTCTCTGTGTATATTATCTCGCTCTTACCGTCTCCGTGAATAATTTCGGCTATCTGACCGGAAGTGTGATATCTGTAGACAATGCGAGCACCGTCCCCGGGGAAAACAGTCTGCAGGAGGTTTCCGTCGTGGCTGTAATGTTGTAAATAAGCCCTTGAACTTCCGGGAGGAGTGTAGGTTACCCTCAAAAATCCTAGGGAAGCTTGACAGGAGAACGAGTGTTTGGTACCGGATGGCAGAGTAACGTGACGTAGCCCACCGTCGTCGTCGTACTGAAGTGTGAACCGTCGTGAACTGGCCAACGTTATTTTCGACAACATATTGTAATCGTTGTACGTGTACCTCTTGGTACCGTCCTGGCTGTTCGTTACCTCCGCCAAATGTCCGTGGCGGTCGTAGCTGTATGTCTCATCGGACGCGCCCCATTTCCAACTTTCAATACGGTTAAAATTGTCGTAGGATATAGTGAGATTGTAGCCGTGGTGATAGGGCTGCCAATTGAGTGGCAAACCGGCCGGGTCAAAGGTTACGGTCAATAGCGGGGTGCGGTTTTTGTCGTAGAACGTTTCACGGCTGAACGCCTGCTCGAATTCAACCCCTATTACCCGGGTGTCGTTCACCCAAATTTCTCTATTCAACGTCTGCTGGAGGTGACTCACGTCACCGACAAGATTGTACGCTGTCGTCATAGTGTTGGTCAATTCTCCAAGGTTCATTACCTGGTAGCTCCACATTGGAAGCATTTCCGCTTCCACTGGCAATGCGGCTTCTAGTAGTGGATGTTTGGCTTTAGCCGCGCTCAACACTGATCCACCTCCTGGTAGAGAAAGCGTTAGACTGCTGTTTGTGAAGGCTGTCGCCACTTCCACTTCGGTTCCTGGAATTAACATGATTATATCGTTTATCCTTTACGTTAAATCTATTCAACAAGTAAACCAGATTACAAACCATCGGTGATTCGAAGGGTCTTGAATTTATCGTTCTTCATGATCATTTCGAGATACCGTTGCTTGTCTCCTTTTCGGAGCGCCTGAAGAGGTGAGGACACCTTCACGGACAAACCCTCGTTCTTCGATAGGCCAGAGCTGAGTTTTAGTTTTTCACCGGTCGGTAAGATTACGTCGGTCACACGACCGAGGTTGTCGTAAGAGTACATGTAGGTCTCGCTTCCCTGCAAGAAGAACGAAAGGAATTTATTTCAGGTTTTAGGAAAGTGTATTGAAGCTTTTCCGTGCAACGCTAATCGACACTTACTCCAGACCGACTGGTGAGCAGACCAGTTGAGCTGTCGTAGTCAAGCGCGATTTCGGATCTACCACGTTCCGATAATTTTACGAGGAATCCGACCCCGGAAATTTTCAGTTCAGACTTGTGATCCTGAGTATTTTCAATGGAACTGACAACGTTGCTGTAATCCCTCAAAAACTGTATTTTATTGCCAGCACTGTCGGTGACGGTAGATAATTTTCCGAAGCTCGTATTTTTGCTGTACAGAAACGAGTATCTCGTTTTTCCCGAGGTCAAATCTTTGGTGGCGACGTGCTGACCGTAACGGTTGAACACGTAAACTTCATTCGACGGTGGAAATGGTATGTGAAATTCTCCGCTCTCGTCGTGGTTTGGAAGATAAGGCTGCAGTGCGAGGATGTGCAGGCTCCCCTGATCGGCGACGTGCAAAACACCGTCGGGAGATACCGCCAAAGCGGATATTGCTAGGAACTTTGCGTTCGACGACAAAAGTGTTTCGGTGCTGCTCGTGTCGTCGGTACAAGTGCAGGCGTCCATTACCTTGGTGCTGGGGGTGGTGTTGTTGCACTCGCACTGCCCTCGTAGTCTCTCTTGTTGCTGACCAGCAAAGTGGTACATCTTCCCCGAGGAGTCGACCATCCTTATCGAATTCACTCTGTGCGAGTCGCTGTCGGCAATGTACAACTCTCCGGTCGGACTGAAGGCGACGGCCAAAACTGACCCGAGCACTTCGTCCGGTTTTTTGCCGTTAACGGGCGTCGACGAGTTGATATTCGCGTTACTCGTGCAGTGCAGGGGTGTTCCTGCTACCACGCGAACTTTCAAATCACTCGTCAGTTTTAGCACCAATCGGTCGTCGATAAAATGTAACGATCCGTCGAGGGGACTCAGAGTTAATCCCGTTGGCCACTGAAGTTGTGCTTGATGCGCTGGAATGGCCCCCATGCACGGTGCGGGTGACCAGTGGTTATGGTGACCGTGGTGGCCAACAAGCGTGTGAATTATGCCGCGCGGATCGACGGCTCGAATGTTTGTGCCATCGGCAATGTACATGGTTTTGTCAGCGGCAATTGCGATACCTGAAAATCATTGTTGACGCGTTGAAAATCTGGACTTTCGGATAAAGATGCTTCGAATGGGCAATCAAACGTCGAGTAAAACTTACCCTTGGGATGTGCAAGCTTCGCGTGAATGGCCGGACCCTCGTCACCGCAGTGCCCCTCGTCGCCCGGAATGCATCTTTCGCCACTTCCGACCACTATATCCATGTTTATGCTAGGGTCATCAACTTTCTCCAGAGACAGAGCCCTCAGTATTTGGTGCTTCTCCGGGTCACTGATGTAGAGGTGACCGTCGGCCGGTGAAACGGAGAGATAATACTGGTACGCCACTTGGGTTGCACTGAAAAATATATTCGTTTCATCCCATTAGTCATCGAACAACGGTGTGGCAATCGATTCGACTATGCGCGACGACCAACCTTAGAATCAACACCGTGTTCACATTTCCGTCCGGAGTGATTCTTCGGACAAGATTGAAGTCCCCAACGTATATGCTTCCGTCCGGTCCGCTTGTCAGTGCCACGGGGGTCAGGAGTCGCGCATCTTTGGCCGGACCATTGCAGTTGGTGCAAACTAAGCTTCGTTGCAATCCAGTGCCCATAACAACCTTCACTGTACGCGGGTATTGTTTGAAGTGTAGGGTTGACCCGTCTCCCTTCTGCAGTATCCCTTCGTGGAAGTTGTAATGATGATGAATGTCCAGACCCCATCCGCCAACGTCGGATATGTCAACGTCAAATCCGTGCAAAGTTGCTGTTTGCGTTTCCCAAACTACCGATTGACAGCTCGAGTGTTGGTAACCGATAGAAATTCTAGCTTGGGCTACGCCGTACACTTTTTGTTTGTAAACGTTTCGCTTATTCCAAGCAAACGTGTGCTCGAGGTTCGGATCTGCTTCGTACGTTTTAGCGTGCAGCGAACCTTCGATTTCAACGTGTACGTGGACGTGCGTCAGAGATTTCGGAATGAACGGTCCTGTCAGCTGCATTCTCACCGTTGACATGTACCCGGCCGCCTGACTGCTTTGATACATCAGATGGAGATTTGAACCCGGAATGGCTATGCTCTCTTGGACAATCTACACGGAATTAGAAAAGGTGATCAGGTTTTTTTTTCCTCTACTCGATGCATTGAAAATAATTACATGGCGTAATATCGTTATGGCATGAAGAAATTACCGCAGACGAGAGATGAGCGTCTCTTACCTGGGTTTCCGCGAATACCAAACTTTTTCCGGGCAAACCGCCAACTTTTTCCGGCATCCACGTGCCGACGATGATCGGTCGTAAGATCTCATGATCGTGTTCCAGGCAGGGTCCACGTTCGCCAAATAGGCCCATCGAGATCCCTGGGAAGCCTATTATATTTTATGCGGTAAATAAAACGAAACTTAAACATTCAACACTGACGGACGGACGGAACAAAGACAACACAAGTTGACCATGTCGGTGTTATACAGTAACCGAGGAAGAAAAATCTTCTTTGGTCAATGTCGTTGAGGTGACGAAGAGAAGAAAAATTGGCTAATAACACGTCGAAGGCATAAATAATTTTTTTTCTTTTCTATTTTGAAAAAACACACGAGTACCAATTTTATCCTTACCAACAGCAGGACTGGGGGGTTGATTCGGTCTGTAGGATTCGCTTTCTTCGCTGAGCGTCATAGCTACCGGAGGTAGAACAACGATTTGATTCCACGGGGCGAACACCGTGCGAGTCAAAGGCTTGAAAGGACTTCGTTGAAACTGCAGTGTCACGGCACCTCCGCCGTTCACGAGGACGTCAAACCTGATCGAAAGGTATAAAGGGTATCGTTTCTGAACGGTGAATAGACGATTGCCAAATCATGCATACACCGCGTTTGTGATCCGGTCCTAATTCGCCTGATTCGCGGATATTGAATATCTATTTAATTGAAACGTAAATCGATATTGGCTTTCGCACGGTATAAAGGCAGAGCTCGAGAGAGAGGCGCTATGTGTATAACCCTAGCCTGTAACCATAAGGCTAACCTTTGTCAAGCCCAGACTACCTGACACGTGCATATAACATGAATATTTAGACGTGATTTGGTTGGCGCACGGGGAGACAAGTCACTGCTACGGAGTTACGCGGAGTAATTAACAGGCTTTCGACATCATTAGCTCGAGCTTTGATGTGGCTTGAGATCCGTCCTTCTCGTCCTTCTCCGACATTCAAGGATTATCCTTGCCATACCGCTCTGCGACACAGACGCAGCCCTGGCGTTAGTCCCTCTCCCCACCCCCACCCCCTTCCCCTCCTCCTCCCTCTCGCCCCGACATCCTTCATTACAATGCAGCTCTGATCCTATTACCGTGTGTGCACAGCTTAAGAGCTTGGACTGATTCTAGTATACACATGATATTATATATGTTGGTACGCGGAAATTTCGTTGGTGGGTGGGTGGATTTAGCCGAGGTTTGATAAGAAGCCGCGGGTATTAGACAAAGGCTTACCGTACAAATGATCTTCGAGGTGGATTAGACAGTTTGAAAAAGTACGAATACTCGTCAGGAGGTGCCGATTTGTACAGGTTTACTACGCGATTCCGTATAACTAGACTTGAAATTTATGTTCATTTACTACTCACCATCCGCCGGCTCTTGTCAGGGTGAATCCAAAGCGCGAATCCCTGTCGACCGAGACTCGGATCCCTACTATTCCGAGCCCCTGTTCCGTTACTACTTGACCTCGCATCACGGCGACCCGGCTGTTACAAATAAAACGTACAGCGATGGCCATGGAATTAAACGTTAAACGAACCCGTTAACAATGCGAAAGCTGATTCCTTGTCGAATGTAATCCGTGATATTTGATTCTCGATTTAAGATCGCGGGGCGATACCGCATTGGTATAATCATATTTCTGCCAATGAATAATCGGTGGTGAAATTAATCCGACACAAGAGAGACGAAACTTCACAGGGGATACGAAGGTTCAAAAACCGCCTGTGAAATCCTGACGCGATTCCGCGTTGCGTTTACACCCGTCAATGGTGTATTATTGTACATACGTGGGTCGCTAGTGCAGAGCGGTGAGTAAATTTGTTTCCATTTTTGAGACGGAATACACACGCGAAATCAGCTTCCGTTTGTTAATGGCTCAATGCACATTGAATATTCTCAATTCGCTGCCAATACGATTGGGTAACCTAATTTCAAACGGGTGGATTGAATTCCCGATGCAACGCTGCGGGCGTTCCCCACCCATTCCCGCCCCTTCCTTCGCTGACATGGGTCGGAATTGAAAAACAATTCAAGAATTGATTTTGTAAGTGTCGGAACAATTGGCATGTGTATAATATCGTTAGCAAGTGAAATCTCGCTTATATATACATCTCCGTATGCATATATCATGTATGTATTGGCAACGAGTGAAAATATTCAAATTCATTAGTTAAATAACAATTCTTTCGAGCCAGGGTTTTATCAAGTATACATATACATATAATATATTTATATATATGTATATGTATATCGAACGCATGCAGATGTCATGTAATGTGTTGACGTAAGTGTATGAGTATATATATATATATATATATATGTATGTATATTCTATATATTTTATATATATATATATATACACACATGTAATAAATTCAGGATTGGAATTCTGCAGTATAAATTGGAATGTTAAGCTGAATTTGAATTTGAAGCAATCATGTGAGTGAGTGAGTGAGTGTAGGTGGTGTTGGTGCGATGATTGTTCTGTGTTTTTGCATCTGTGTCCTGTGAGCTGAATATAATGAAATTATAGAAAATGGTGTCGTGGGTTGTACATATGTATATACGTAGTTTGTCGTGAGTATATATGTGTGCAACATACATATCCATACGCAAGAATGGTTTTTGAAGCTTATACAGGTTATCGTTGTCGGGTATGTAGAGAATATACGATACACATCCCCCCCCCCCCACCCCCATGAACGTATTAGGCATATATGCATATGAATATGTACACGCGCTGGGTATAATAATACAGTATAGAGTATCTTAAAAGCCCCTAAGGGACTGTATATATAGGAGGATATATGGTGTTTTCTTGGAGGATCACACTCCCCCAACGTCAAAAGATCGTTTCGTTAATATATTCCGCGTTAGCGAAAA
The DNA here is from genome assembly GCF_021901455.1 of Neodiprion lecontei. Taxonomy (NCBI): domain Eukaryota; kingdom Metazoa; phylum Arthropoda; class Insecta; order Hymenoptera; family Diprionidae; genus Neodiprion; species Neodiprion lecontei. Next base: position 3,693,589 of record NC_060265.1, read on the forward strand.
ATTCAACGTTGGATCCGTAGTTTGTATGTAATAACACGGAAAGTCGACGTTGCTCTGAAAAATTTGTATGTATTTAGAAATTGTATGAATGTTTACGATAAATTGCATATAATTTTATCCGCACTCGGTAAGCTCCGTATTTGTTATTACTATAGAATTATAATATTTGATATATCAATCGATATATATATATGTATATATATATGTACGTATACATGTTTATACATGTGTTGGCGATAACTCGGTGATCAAAAGGCGGAGGGGTGCCCGATCCTCCAAGTACGAGCACAGCAAGGTGGCAGGCACTGTCGTCACTACTATATAATATAAAATCAAATAATAATAATAATAGTAACATAATCCTCAAAACACATTGAGATCTTAAAAACAGACACCAACCTATAAATAACGGAAATTCTTTCATACGATCGAAAGAAAGAGTAGAGAGAGAAAGAAAAAAAAAGTTAAAATAAATATGGATCCGAGAAAAAAAAAAAATATTCGATAAAGAATTTCGTACACAATTTAGGAAATCTCTCGGTCTATCGCGTTTCTTTGTCGACACACTAGTGGGGGAATAAAGATTTGAAACAACAAGAAAAAAAAAGTGGAAAAAAAGGGTTCTCGCGACAACGACGTTATTCGATGAACTGTTTTTAATTGATTTGATCGCTGATTTAGGATTTCGTTCCAAATGCCATAGGAAAATATATGCAAGACGGATCCGAGTATAGTAATTTAAATATTGACTGGTATTCGAAAAATTAATTTAAATATGGGTAAAAAAAAATTAATAAATAAAAATAACAAATAAACGGCGACGAAAAGAATTGCGTACAGATTGATATTTATCGGTAGGTGTTTATTCTTGTCTCTATAATTGAGATACAAAAAAAAAGTTCTTATCTTCACTTCTTTTTTTCTTTGTTTAGTTCGTATTCTTTTTTTTTCTTTTCTGTTTTTTTTTTTTTTTCTTTTTGGTTGTTTTATTACCGTTGGGTATAGATGGCATAGATAGGGTACGGGGGCGTTGTGCGGGGTGGCTTAGGGCGAATTTTTTTGGATGAAGGAAAAGACAGACACAGGGTTGCGGTTAATAGGTTGACGGGGTACGGTTAGTAATGGCACATAGCAGACAGTGATACAGACGCAGACAAAGGAGACGGGGCCTTGATGGGGTCTTGGGTGTTATTTTTCCATTTTTTCTTTTTTGTCATTATCATCATCATCATCATCATCATCATTATCATTATCATCATATTCTTCTTTCTTTCCTTTTTCCTTTTTTCTTGCTTGTTCGTTCGTTTCGGTTTTTTTTTTTTTTCTTTCGTTACGTTATTATTTTGCTTCGAAGCAAAAACACGTTAACGTTATAAATTTTCTTTTCTTTCTGCAGATTTAAACTAAAACTAAGTGAAAAGAAAGTATCTTTTGAAATAAAAATAAAAAAAAAAAAAAAAACGAGTAAAAAAGAATGATAACAACAACAACGACAACAAGAAGTAACTATGCTGCGTGATATATATGCATATATCGTGTTATTATTATTTTTCTTTTATCGTAAAAAAAAAAAAAAAAATAAAAAATAATGAAAACATATAATTTATATACATATAAACTGTATATCTTTGGTTTAATATACGCAATGTAAAGTCAGCGGTGTATGTAACTATACATAGGACGTTCACTATAGACAATTTGACAGGATGTACAAGTGCAAGCGTGGCAACACAAACAACACAAGACCAGGGTTTTAATGGTATAATGTAACATACTTATGTATATCTATTATCTAATGGACAAGAAGACAAGACAAAAAACAAAAACAGCCTGACAACAATATCACAGACATCACAAAGACAACTTTTACTTTTTCTTTTCTTTTCATTGTTTTGTTTGGAATGTGAGGTTTTTCCTCTTTTTTCTTTTTTTTTTTTTTTTTTTTTTAATTATATATCTACATGTGAATAATTTACGCTTCTTCTGTCATTGCTTTATACACAATACAGTGCCGTAAATTTTTATTGCAAAGCTATAGCGATTGAAGTATATCGGAAAAAAAATAAAAATTTTGAAATCCGATATTTTGATCATCTTTTATCGTTGGACAATTTTTAACCGTACTAACGAAAAATATCAATGCAAGTTTGTATTGCGTACATGTTTCAATGACAGTGGAAGGCAATATTTGTCGTTTTTTTTTTTTTTTTTTTTTTTTTTTTCCAGATTGATATAAACTGATAAAAGACAGTACACACGGGGACAATGAGATCAAGCAGATGATGAAATATGAAGTAAATAAATATGAAGTAAGAGATAAATTCACTAAAAGTTTAAACGAAATAAGGAAAGAATATTGAGTGAAAAATTGAGGAAATTGAAATGATGACGAAAATCAATGAATAGGTGTATATAATAATTGTTGGTGAGGAGGAAAATTTTTTACAAAACATGTATAATAATGTATAATATAAAGATGATTGTACGAGCGACGAGCATAGATGGCTGGACATGAACGATTAGCGAGAGCTGAGCTGCAACTTACCGCGGTGTAAAGTTATTCCAGAACTCACTACGTGTGGGAAAACCAACGAGAAGAAAGGGCGTTACGTTACCACGGTCACAGAACCCGCGGTGGCGGGTAGACAATGCACACACGCAACATTGCACACGTATTTCAATATATTAAACACATATACGTATAATATGTATACACACGGTGGTAACATGTGTTAAACATTTTCTACGTATATGATGTATAATATATACATTTACCAGCGATAGCAAAAACATTGATTCAAAGGACAAGAAACTAAAGAGAAAGAAAAGAAAAAAAAAAAACAAGAAATTAAGACAAACTTCTATATATATACATACATATTTTGACGGTAATGTATATACGTATATATATATATTTTTTTTATTTTCATTCTTTTAATCTGTATTTTATCCAACAAAATCATAAATCGAGCATCTTTGAAATTGTTGCGTACATTTGGCAAGGTCGAGAAATTCACCGATATTAGAAAAAGTATATCGATATTTTCTTTTAGGCAAATATACAATTGTGATCGGCGAGTAATTCTTTGAAAATTACCAACAGTAGTTACATGTATATATGTTTATATATAATATATAACGTATATATACATATATTATACATATTTATCAACGTGAACAAGGAAAACGATTATAATTTTAATGCGGTTGCAATGTTCTGTATGGCGTTACAAAAACAATAGACGTAGACACACACTAATCAAGCGTACCCATCATACATACGTCCATTTGCTCACATGAATGTACACAGTTATTCCCAGAATCGTTCAACATAGAGTGGTATACATATGACAGACACAAGTTGGAAACTACATGATAATAACATATTGATAATAAACACGAATAGCTAGCGTATCAAACCAACTGACTGACCATTATTATCAATTTTACCATATTACGCCTGGCCGAAGCGACATACTATTATAGGCGGAAAACTTTGAGGGATTGTTCAGAAATTATTTACCGAGGACAGCCGTGAAAATCCAAAGATTATTTAAATTTTGCATTGTGCGAAAAAATTTACGACATGTACAATTTCTTTTATTCCCAAGTCTGTCAGATCAGTTTGAGAGGTGAATTAGGCACAGAAAATTTTTAATTGTATTTAATTTACTTTTGACAAAGCTTTTGTTCGACTTTACTCGATAGGCGCGTTGTTCTTACTCTTTCGTTTTCGCTGTATAAAGTTTTGTAATAATTTCTTCTGGATGATTGCTCAAAAATGATAGTTAAATGATGAAAAAATAAAAAAAAAAAAATATAAAAATAAAAAACAAACAAGAAAACAATGATCACGAACTTTGAAAGACAGGTTAAATATCTATAGCGCTTTTTAGCTGCTACAGGCCTTGCAGTTTTTTAAATATGCACATGTATATAACGCAACGCAGAAAAGGACAAAGAAAATATGAACGTAAAAATGAAAATTAAATAACTGTGAATATTTCAAACTTGTGTCTACCATACTAAAAGTATTACATAATAATTTTAATCATGATTCTTTTCTTTTTCTGTCTTTTCTTTTTTTTTTCTCTCTTTCTTGCAGTAAGTTTGAATAAATGGCCAGTATACGAGAAATGAGGCAATTTTGAAAATCGACGTACGTACGCATACAGATACGTGTTGAACGTATATACATATATATACGTATATATATATATATATATATATACGTGTGTGTATATATACATATATATATATATATATATATATATATGTGTATATATATATATATATATATTTATATACGTATGTGCGTAAAAACTGTTTTTCTCTCGTATAGAATAATTTGAATAATAATAATAACAATAAGAATAATAATAAGCTATTTGTCTAACAGTACGAAAAAAGAAGTAACTAAGAAATCAAAAGCAGATCTATATATATTATAGATATATTTGAAATGTAAAGATTTATCATCTTTTATATAAAATTCGAGCCACTCGAGGGGCTCAGCTGTGGGTGAGATTGATGGTGTGGTGGTGGTGGTTTTTGGGTAAACACATAGGGTTTAACACTAGACAAAATACACGAATCCCCCGAATTTCTTTTCAGACAACTACGCTTCAGTCGTACGCTCAGGCCATTGCCGTTCAAAACACATTATACCACGCGATATTTGTAATATAAACGATGTATCATACTGTACGCACCAAGTGACAAAAAGAAAATGTCGAAGGAAAAAAAGTTGAAGCGAACAATCTACCTTTCGCAAGTTAATATCGCGTTGAAACAAAACGATACGAAACAAAAAATATAATTACAATAAAAGAACGACTCTCTCGCTATGTTATTAAAATTTTTCGCAAACGGTAAAGTATGACATTCGATGGAGAAATATAATATGTAGGTATGTGTATATGTACGTTTCAGTGGAAAAACTTTCGTTGAAAAAGTTTACTTTCCGAATCGCAAAGCGACCCATGAGTGTGGCTTTCTGGTACTCTAAATGACGGTATTTTAAATTTAACAAAAAAAAAATAATTTAAAGAAAAAACGGTTTTCTTTTTTAAATTCATTCCAGAGACGTGTTTATACTGTTTCGACTATCGCACTTGATACGAGTATATACCTATGTATGTATCAAACCTTGCAGTAGGAAAATTGAAGTTTAATATTTGCCCAGGGTAATGGGCACGTGCAAATATACTATTAATAGTTGCACTCGCGATTTAAAGCTGCAGCAGTGCGTTTAAACAGCTCATTCCTATATAACGTGTGTGGATATATATATATATATATATATGTGTGTGTGTGTGTGTGTGTGTGTGTGTTACACGTATAAGAATTTTGAAAAATAAGTAACGATCAACAAGTAAAATGAAGAGAGGTATCGAAGTACGTTACGTAATTAAAAACAAGTATTATATGTATCATATAAAACAGCAATTGCGACCAAGGATAGACCGCGAACATCGAAGATAGGTATGATGCATGAACATCCAAATTTGTCTAGGTAATATTTAAATTTTCTTTTTCGTTGTACGTAGTTTCAAATGTACGTTTCGCAGATCGCTTTGAAACTTGATAGTACGGGTAAAGTATAGATATAATAATAATGTTTTGTTCGGCAATGTGTCTGAGGTGGTGAATTAGCGTAGATCTGATATTCGGGGGAGGGAAGGGTGAAACACGAGGACCAGGATCACGGGATGACGGTATTGCGGCGGGGGGGTTCTCGGGCTTTTCGGGGTTAGGGTTTTGCGGGTTTCTTCACCCACTAGACTTGCGGGCTCACCCATGACATCCTCGTGGTGTTTCAACGCGGTTGTAACTCACAATCGGATGCTAAGCTGCCCTGAACTCTAAATATCTTTTCTCTTTTCTCTTTTCCATCTTTTTCTTTTTCGTTTTTTTTTTTTTTTTTTTTTTTTTTTTAAATTCCTTTTTCCCTTTTCAAATTTCATCTTTTGGGGCTATCAATTTTTATCCAAGGATAAAACGTAGCGGATAGTCAATGTGATTATATATTGACCATCGTTTTGTATCTATATCCGCGATGAGGATTTCGATATGCAACACTCAATATTACAGTCGCGATATCACGTAAAATCACATCGCGAAAATATACTGGTTTTTTTTTTTTCATATCTGCGCCGAACAAGTTTTTCTCTTTAATCGAAACAAACTGTTTTCTTTTTTAATCTTGTTCCGCGTCGTGAAGCAAAAGAGAGAGAGAGACAGGGAGAGAGAGAGAGAGAGAGAGTGAGAGAAAATACAGAGCTTTAAGAAATTCAATAGAGTGTGGAATATATTATGTAAGTAGCTTGCGATAATTTATCGTTTACAAAACGTCCCCATCGCGAATAATATACATCTTAACATGTCGGACAATATTTTTCCAACGGTTGTGAGATTTTTTTTTTTGTTTTACGATAAATTTCTACACATTTAAAAATGTAATAAAATACAATGATTTTTACTCGCTCGAATACAGAGTGAAATATATTGTCTGGCTTGTTTGATCGAAAGTATTATTCGTTCGAATTATACGAGATTAATATCGATACAACTATAATCAGATTGAAGTTTTGATAGCTTAAAAGAAATTGAGTTTCCTACCTCTCGCTGTACTCGTCCATATGCGCGTAGCTCTGGACGCTGTTTTCTTCGATAAGGAATTTAACCCTTTGATAAAAGGATGCTGTCACGCTTGGCGGCTGTTTTCTCAGCAGTACTTCGACCGGATCGTTACTGGCCAAACACATTATGTGATCGGAGCAGGCGTGATGCGAGCAACACTCGCTGTCCGAACAGTCGACCATTCCGTCTGCAAAAACATGATCGTGCTTATTTCGAAGCTTACACGCAACATCGAGGAACGATGGAAATGTTGAATATATATATATATATATATATATGTATAAATATATATTGTATGTAGGTACGACAGAATCGCCCGCTGATAATTCGACGACATTTGCCACGTTCCATTTGGCCCGCGCGAGTTAGTTTCAATTCAGGGGATCCGCTATCGCGCCAATTGTCCTTACATTCACCGTCTTCCCCCGACGGATAATAATTGGAGAAACTAAAACGCGAGCATACCTTGGTCGTTGTCGAGGTCGTCGTTGCATTCCATTTCAAGACGAATACTGCAGTCTCGTCCAGCCCATCCGATGGAACACTCGCATCTGTATTCTCCCTCTTGCAGTGTGCAGAGACCGTGACGACTGCACCCGTTCTCGCATCCGGCTGCATTTTAGTCGCAAGGATTAATCAAGCTTATTTCGTACGATGTATACATAAAGGTACAAATTCGCGCGTCGTTCACCGAATTGATAACGAAACGTCGACGGTTCGTCACCTCGAAACCTTTATTCACACACGACAAGCTCACGGCGTACCTAATATCGCAAAATCAGAGGGGTATTATTTCACTTCGGTAAAGACTTACGCAACGTGCAATGTCGACCGTTCCATCCCTGGCTGCAGACGCACGTTCCATTTTTGCACTGACCCTGATCGGCGCAGCGAACATCGCACGGCTTCTGATCGCACCTGGAGCCGGTCCAGTCGTCGTGACACCTTTGTCAAAGTCAAAGCAGGCGTGTTTGATCGTCTCACAACCGTCGCATGGCCTTACGGTCTCAATTTATGGATAACTATGTGGAACCTACTTGCAATGTCCCTGTTCGCACGATCCGTGAAGACCGCAGTCGAGGCCGCAGCTTGGCTGCGAACAATCAACACCGGTCCAGTGTTCCTCGCAGATGCAGGATGCTGCCTCCAAATCGTAAGTTCCGTGGTCCGAGCACCCGGGAAGACACTGATACACCTGCTGATCGACCTGGTTGCAGCGTTCTCCCTGCCATCCGGCCTTGCAGTAACACTTGCCGGAGACGCAGGTCCCGTGACCGTTGCAACTCGGGTCTGGACAATCGGCTGCGAAACGATCACTGGGTTCAGGCACATTTGCACCATCTTGGCGTGCGGGATATGGGAAATTACGGGGACACGTGGCTCTGTGGCTAATTTTAAGTGATTTCTTTTCGATCGTGAGGGGCTGCGCTCAAGTTTGCTGCGCTTTGGTAGAATTAAAGTCAGCTCTGGATTATTACCGAGTTTCGAGTAGGTACGCGGGGTTAATTGAGTTCGGTTGTTTTAATCGTTCGAGTTCACTAAGATTCTTCTTCTCTACGTGACTCGATCGCGGTTCGAAGTGGCTCAAGGTATTCCGTATCTTCGCTACGTAGCTAATTGAGGCTGGTTACTTGCGCGAATCGGATTCACGATCCATTTTATACAGGACTGTGAAGCAGCCAGGATATCGGGTCATAGATTCAAGATTTAGGTACCTATTCTCGAAACTACGGAGTTGAATTTATCGAGAGAAATAAAAAAAAAAAAAAAACGTTTCGCTTCGACAGGGTATATTGTCAGTACCGAAAATTCAACTTGAGGGATAAATTTTTACGCGATATTGAATAATTTTTTTTTCCTCCTAGAAAATGTTTCGTCACAGCATTTTCATTCTACGTATAGTATGTATCCAGATTCGGGGAGAAGATGGAAAGTCAAGTGGGGCGCCATCCCAAGTGCTCGGAGTCTTTGTACCTGAACTACTCGGCGCAGAACGACGACCGCGACGAGAAGTTTTAGCGCCGTTGTATGGAAATAAAATTACGGCAAAGCTCTTTATAATTTTCCTTTCTATTTATTCCTCGCTCCTGCAGCACCGCAAAGTCAGAGTAATTGCGCTCGCATGCCACGCGTATATAATGCATATAATAAGCTGGTCTTCCATTCACGAAATTGCAAGAAATGTGTGTCGCGATTATTTTCTTCTATCCTCACTTTCTCGAAACTGTAATGCGTCTTATCGAGGTTTGCTGCACAATGCATATACATATACATATATATATATATATATATAACGATACGGAATTATTAAACCTCGCTACGGCAGTTTTCCGCTATAATACGACGATGCCTCGACACACCCATCGGACTGTTTATCCGTTATACGATACGGCCGATGGCCGAGCGGTCAACCGTTTCTATACGACATTATTTCCTCCATCATTCCAATATTCCCGGTTATATGTCCCGCGGCTGAATTGGCTAATAAAAAAATATTACGTTCGGTGTGGCGGGATTTTTGAAATCCCGCCGCGGTTTACTCCGCGGATATTTACCATGCACAAGGTGAACGAAACTGACCCGATCATACAAATGCATATTGCATAGCGGAGGACGCGTTCAGCGGTTGATCTTAAGCGCGGCTTGCCGAGGATGCAAATTTTCCACCCACCCAGCGGCCCGTTTCTTCGTAGTGAAATGCATTGCGCGGATTAATTATAGGTAGCCAAACAGGCTTGGCCGTGTCTCGTTCCGTGAATACAGCTCGTATATTACAAATATCTTGGAATCTCCCGCGACTCGGAGTCGGTCGGGCAGCCGCCTGCTACGGTGAATTAATGGTGCTGTGACAAATATGAATAAATAATACACTCACTCGGGGCTCAGGAATAGAAAGCTTGCAGATGGAGGCAAGAACCTCCGAGTCGAAACTGTGTTCCATGACTCGACGACGTCACCTCACTCATTTAACCACCCCCATTAAGGTATATCTGCGATCTTTAAGCTACGCCGGCGATTAAATTGCTGCGGTAATTACCTCGCGATGCGATATTATCGTCGAATCTACTTATATACACACGTATACATCCATCTATGCGGATTTTTCTTCGTCTAATTTCCACCGTTTTATTTATTTTATATTAACTTTTTTACATGTAACCCGCACGCTCCGCGCTCTCGGATCCTCGGGCGTCGCGTCGTTAATATACGGGATAAAAACGACGCTTGAAGTTGACACAGCAGCCCTTCGCTGTATGATATACCTACCGGGATAATACCGAGGCGAGGTTTTCACGTGTGTGCCGGCGACAACCTCGCGACGTGAAACTACCTTTCCCCTGTCTTTTTATAAGGGAAAGGGGAGCGGTGTCATATTTTTTAGACGTCGTTTGGTTTTAGGACCAACTTTTATAATCCCGGTATAAAGGTTGCAGACTGCCTGCTTTTCCCTGCCCGGTCGTCTATAGCTTTACCCGCGCTATTACCATGGCGGAAAAATGACGACAAACCAACGACTACGAAAGGTCGATTTCCAACGATCTGTAAGCTATAGTTCCCGGTACATGAAAATGAATTGCAAAAAAGTAATAAAATATTCACGCTATGTATACTGGGTTCGATTTTACGGGTTTTATTCTTTTTTTGTTCACTTTCTCTCTCTCTCTCTTCTCTTCATCTTGCTTTTTATTTTATGCGAAAAGAGTGTACAGGTATCGTACGTAGAAGGCAATTTGTCGCCTCTTTGCAACCCACCTCGCTTTTTGATATACGTGCATATTAGCATATTACACTTGCGGCCAAAGTTGGCTGTCCTGGGTCTTACGACAAGAAAAGTGTACTACCCGTGGTCGACTGCAAGGAAAGCTCGATGCACTACAGGATGCAGTTTGTTCGCCGAAAGCAGAACTATGCATGTGGTATTATACACTATAGAACCACAACAACGACTGTGAAATTATTGTTCTAAACTTGAGGCTACGGAATACGCCTTTAACCCCTGCTATTGCCTGCACCAACCACCAAAATTCTACGACTATCGCGACGAGACAATGGACCTCGTAGTTTCACACGTCTTATTATGCATTACCTGGTAGCTCGGTAACACCATAATTTACCTCCTTATTTATTATATCGGACAGATGCTAAGGCCGCGAGAACAATGCCGTGCAGCGATTCTCTATAAAGTTTCACGCACGATTGTTATCCACGTACGTACCTATTTACCATATATGCCTATTTATACACCGCGGAGAAAATTCGTGTCCAGTTAAGCAAAGAGCGTCCGGTATTCGGATATCAAGTTTGCAACGTTTTATGCCGCGCGTGCGACATTTGAATAACGTCAAAGAAGTTGTCAGGGGTTCGGTTTCCGAATGTCAATCATGGCTAGGAACTACGAGGGGTCTTGGACTCGTTGCAAAGCTACTCACGCTCGTTGCAAAAGATTCCCTTCCATCCGGCGCTGCAGACGCACGACCCTCGCACGCACTGTCCATGCTGGTTGCAGTCCGGGACCTGGCAATCGCCCAGAGGCACGTCGCACTCGGCACCCTTCCATCCATCTTCGCAGTGACACACTCCACCTCCGTACTGACCGTGGGCCGAGCAGAGGACCGGACATACGCTTTTGCTGCAGTCGGCACCCTGCGAGGAGAGGATCGGAAAGATCGAAGAGTACAGAGGGACAGTCGAGAGACAGGGGGAGAAGTTGACGGAAGTCCGGTAGCCAAAGGTCAGGCGTCACTAACCTGATAGCCATCGATGCAGTCGCATTTACCGAGGTAGCAGGAACCCCGACCTGAACAGTCGTTCGGACAAGTGGTCGACATGTCCTCGGCCTCGGTGACGACCAGGCTGACCTTATGCGGCTGAAGCTCGTCGTTGTAGACGGAGAGGAACCAGCGACCGGTGTCCAGGAACTGAAGGAGGGTCACGTTCACCAGCATCGGTTCGACCAGCGATCGCTTTGCCAGGACGTTCCGAGTCGCTGATGGCTGTTCGGCCTGGTAAGGGTCACCCGAAACGCCCTCTTCCGATTTCATAAAGCTCACGGCGTCCGCCGGGACGATTTCTCGTTTCAGTCGATGGTCGACCCGGCCGCCCTTCACGAACTCGGCAAAGTCGTACTGCGTTACACTGGGCGCGACGTTACGCCGACCGTAGACAGCGAAGTTCGCACCCCAGGGTAACGTAAAGTTTAGACGAATAAAGGCTGGCTGTTTGTTTCGGAACTCCGAGTTCCAGAAGTGATATGGCGGTATGACGGCAGAATGAGCCACGTTATAGGCACGCAGCTCGAGGACGGCTGGCCATTGGGCGGACTGCTGGATCTGCGGGTCGCTTTGCTGGTCGCCGATGTTGTCCGCGGCACTGGAGTGCTCCGCTGTGCTCGTCGGTAGAGATTCTGCAGGGATCAGATTGACCGGGTGACAATATTGCGGTGTTCGAAATTGACCTGAGACCGCTATTCGCCAAAGTGCAATTTATCCTTTTTTTTTTAGAACACCAACGAGGATCGCAATCGAACTCTTATACGGTTTACTCGACGTTCAGTTTCAGCTGGTCGTGGTAGTTTGCTTATTCTATTACATCTACGAGTGTAGGAACACTTGATACTGCAGCTAAGCTCTTACCTTCTGTGGGAATTGGCGTCGATATCGGATCGTGCATGTGCGCGTTCTCGTGGGTAACAGCTTTTACGTCTTGCACGAGGATACAGTTGGTGCTGTCCATCGGTCGCATTGAGCTGACAGCTGGAACAGAGAAAAACGTGCATGTCGAGATCGGTCGAAGAAAAAGTTTCTCACAAGACTGACTGATCGTGAGACGAATATTGTAAGTTGCCGTCTACGGTAAAGTAAAAAGCCTCGCAAGCTTTCGACTCATTACCAAATAAATGACTGGCTCAGCAACAGACCGGTATTAATTAATCAGACGTGGCAAAGAATCAAAATTATTTTTCCCAGTATTCCGACTATCAATCTTTACCACCGAGAGCTGTAATGCGTGAGGTCAGGTATTCAGATTTTTCATGCCGATAGCGATGGCTAAGTAGTTCCGACGGGACAGGTGTGCACTCGTCACTGCGTAAAAGTCTGACGAGGGAGGTAAAGGGAAAACTTGGAGACAAATGAAGGCAAGATAAAAGTGTTGAATGACTTTGGAGGGGTGAAGAGATTAGCCTGGCAACTGATCGATGGCAGTCGGTCGGCTCTCCGGGCCGGAGCTTCGTTGCGTTGGTGTGTTCCTCGTTGCTAGGTCGGGAGTATTCCTCCAGGAAACATTGACGAGTTTTCCGGCACGGCATCGGCATCCCCTGCTACCTTCCCTCTACCCGATGAACCGTGGAACGGGGGCGAAAGAGGAGAGTTCTTGACGGATCATCGCTAATTTCGAAGGCCAATAGGGCTTTCCGGTAACCATGGGTTATTAGCCCTCTCTCACTCTCTCTCTCTCTCTCTCTCTCTCTCTCTCTCGGAAGCCGTTGGAGTACCGGTCGTACACACGGATCCCGAAGGATCGGGAGTACGGGAATGACCGGCGGTACATACTTCGCGTTCTTCGCCGTCAGATTTTAGTTACTCGTACATCTCCTCGATGGGGATACTAATTAGTTCGGGCTTTCTGCAGCGGAGATAAAAGGTGGGCGGAAAAGCGTGTAGTCGAGGAGAGGAATTTTTTCTTCTTTCTATCCTTATTCCTTTTTGTTTACCCCTGAAATACAATGGCGATTCGCAAAGAAGCTCGTTGATCGTCGTCGCCGTCGCCGTCGCCGTCGTCGTCGTAATCGTGCCTGCCTTTAATAATGAGAAAATTTTTAATTTTCACGAACAATTAGTCGCATCTGCGGTGTTGAGGTAATCTTTCGCTGTTAACTGTAATTATTATTCGCCGTGGTGTGGATTGGCGAGGGCAGGCTGCCGGCTGGGCGGGGGTTTGTACAATTGCGTTTGCGGTACCATCGCAATTTCAGTCGACATTAATTCAAGAGGTTACCTTCCAAGGCGTAACGGCTTCAAATTACCGGCTTCGTATTTACAGCTTACGTTGTTCTCCTGCGATATTCCAACTCCTTGTTCCTTCCAGTCCCGTATCCCTTTGCACGGTTTCTTACTCCAATTTTCTCCCCGTTTATTAGAGGGTGGATTTTCATGGCTACTACTAGGTTCTTCAGAGTCGCTGTAATCCCACATCCGGATTTATAATCCTGTCTACGTATCGGTGAGGTTTATTGTACACACCTATACAGGTGCGTACTATATAATCTTGTATGTGCTAGGTTGCATGGTACAAGTTTCTATACATGCACGTATTTTACCCATACACGCCAGGCGATGGTGATTTGGCCCAGAGCTTGGCAGGGGCTATTTCACCGTAGAGAAGACTTTTATATCTCTCCTCTTGATATATATCTTTAAGGGTTACATGTACCGTGTGTATTTACGTGGATATACCCACATAGGACGCGGAGGTATATCCGCGGATGGACGAAATTGAGTTGCACCGAACTGCGAACGACCTTATTTCTCGTCGATTCGCGGTTGTGGTCATCCCGGTGCGGTTGATTCTACGCGGGAAGTTGGCTGGTTAGGTTTCAACCCACGTATCGCGTATTAGGTCGTCCCAAACCCAATATATATATACATATATATGGACGGGGACAGGTCAAGTTTACATCCAAGTGCCGGAAATTTGAAACGCTTTAGCTATCTATAACGGGCAAAACGTTCGCTTATGCCTATCGAATCTTGAATGACGGACACTGACGATGGAAGAAGAGGAGGAGACATCTGGAAGCTGCCATTCTCTTCGTTCTTGGCTCTAGGTAGATGGTCAAACGAATGATCCTTGTGTAATATGTTAGAGGTCAGTTTTCTAATCGTCTGAAATTCCATTCGAAAACAGGCATTACGCGATGCAGGGACATGTCTTTTAGCACGACCAGGAAACGAGACGTATCTGGCTGTTGAACTTTTTCAATTATTTTCCCGGATATCAATGGAGGAGCTCATTTTCCGGGGTGAGTTCCTACCGCGGGGATTATTCATCGCTTAAGAGGGAAGAGGGAAGTTTATTTTCTTCTTTTTTTTGCCTTTCTTTTCCCGCCCTCTTTTCCCTCACTCATCCACTCGTCCCATCCCCCCTCCCTTCCTCCGATTTTTTCGCATTTCATGTCGACATCTCGCCCGGGTCACAGCTCATCGAGGATAGCTCTATATGAGGAAGGTTCTACGGTATAATCTCGAGTTAAATTCTCATTTTTCACCCGCATGACGATGAGCGTATTTATTTGGCCGAATGAAAGACAAGAGGGGAGAAAAAAAAATTTAATTAATTAAAAAACGTGGAAAAATACCGCAGGAGGTGCGGGTCGAGGAGCGAGGCTCGGTGAAGTCCTTACGCGATTTTGCCTTTCCGTGAAACCCGTGCACATCTCTGTACACGGTCCTTGATTCGCGCTTGGAGAGCGGGCTTTGTTCCACTTTCAATTTCGCACCGGCTAATGCGAACGCTTCGCGGAGAACCGAATTCTGTGAGCCGAGGTAATCTGTCCGCGCGGGAAACGCAGCGGTCGTTCCGTCGTACGCATCTACTCTATACTCGTTGCCCCGTAGTTTCGGGATTTTGCAATGGAGAGCACCTCTGCTTCTCCACTCTCGGAGATCGAGCCGGACTTGTTTAGAGAAGCGAGTCTCGTCGCGGTAGGCAGATTGGATTTTCCCTCCTTCCTGCACCGCTAGTGATTTAGCGGAATGCGGAAACAACAGATGTGCAGACGCGTATCCGGAGCGGCGGTGAAGGGTCCGGATCATCGACAGGCCCGCTATCCGTAGGTACGTTAAACCCTCGACCCTCCGTCTCTCCACTTTGCGGAGGTTGAATCACACCCTGCACTGTAATCTGGACGGCGGACGAAGGAAATATTCGTTAAAATTTTTCATGAAAAATCGTTGTTGTTGTTGGATCTTCTTTCATATTCCGCACAACGTATAATAATGTCGCTTGGCGGACTGATATTACATGCTCTTGATAATCGCAACTACCTTTGGCCCAGTTTCAATGGAATCTCTTCACCGAAACTCTAGACTTCTATAGATATACATTCTGCGTCGCAAACTCCTGAGTTGGTTGGCAAGGGTTTGACTCGAGTCTAGCTGTCTCTCAGGCAACGTAATCCTCGTTTCAAGACAATTTAACCGACTATTGCCGGAACGGCGATTCTTTCACCGCCCCCGGCTCCCGAGTAAATCGATAGTATACGGAAGAGCAGACTGCTGTAGGGGTAGGTATGTGTAATCGGATTTCGTCGAAGAAAACGAGCGCGGACTAGTCTTTTACACCGGAAATAGCCGGCTACTCCGTGACCTGGTTTTACTTCTTATTTTTCTTCCACTCTTTTTCTGTCGAGAAAAGAAATTGTATTTATTATGTCCCTTCATCGTTTGATCGATTTCACTCTGTTTTATACTATACTGATATTGTGTTTTTGTTCGCGGTTTCCGTTCCCAAGATAACGGAGGTGTACATACACATGGATTTGAGCACTGTACGAGGAAATATGAGAAAGAACAATAATAGAAGGCTGTTTCGTTTAACTTTAACACTTTTTTAATCATCGCTAAAACTGGGGCAGAGTTTTCATTCTCCGAAGTTAGAACTAAGAAAGTTTGGTTAGCTAGCCGCTACAGAGGATTTAGAACTCGGCGAGAAATTGATAAAAAATGTATATTGTATAACCTACGTAAGCTACACTGCACCGGAAAATAGGTAATAGAAATTTTGAAGTAAATCGCATTCATCAACTTGGGTGTAGGTTCGTTACACCAGCCCGAATGTAGGATGAAAATGATAAAAAGTTGAGGAAAAGCGATTTCGCGCAAGGAACCTCGTTCGAGTCAAGTCGTGTAATCAATACCGTCCGCCGTTTCCTCGGTTTCCTTCTCTCGTCCTCGGGAGATCCCTAATGATCGTCACTGCGGAGCGAGAGTTGGTAGGACGAAAATTCAGCCGCAATCCCTCTGAGCCATTCTTTTCCCGGAAAATCCTCCGATTCTTCGATCATTCGGCATCGGCCCCTATTTCTCCTTTAACCTTGGAGCCGATTCTTCGTTCGTCACTTGGTCAAAGAGGAACTATCAATCAGTCCCCTTATCGATACAAGATCATCCGCGGTATTGATTTCTAGATTCATGCGGTGTATATGTACGAGCGGTCAGAGAAACCGCCGTTCGCCACATCGCTTGGGAGTCAGGCACACGTGCTGCTGCTGCTGTTGCTGTTTGCCACTTCCAGCCATCCATCCTCTTGACTTTCCACAACCCCCGGATGAGAAGGCCAACCCCGTGGTGCGCCTTAACCGAATAAAGCCCACCACTCGGCGCGTATGAGCCATTAGCCGTGTATTACCACAGCTTTTCTCGCCGGCTGAGTTATAGGCCCCAAGGACCAGACCCCGCCAGCCATAATATAAAAGGTCGAGACCTACTTTGTGGCGGAAGGAAGGAAGGAAGGAAGGAAGGGTTTTGGGGCAAAAAAAAATAAGACGCTCTAAAGAAGAGAGGGTGGAAATTAGAGCTCGCTACTACTTATCATTTCTTGCAGGAAAGCCTTCGAACGATTAGGAGATGAAACGGGGAGTCGACTATTTTCACGAGAACCAAATAACGAACTCGAAACTTACCCGCAAAGTAGGCGAGCATCGCTGTCAGGGCAACAGCCAGGAGTATTAACGCGATCGAGAAACACTTCCAGGAGCATCGGTGCTGGCATCTCTTGTCAATGTGGAAACGTGACGGGGAATATGGCGAGTAATGCGGAGCTGGACCAGCGCGAAGCGGGAATACCGGCATCGCCAAAGGTTGTCCCGGAGCGCCACCGTTTCCAGCGGAACCGCCGCCTCCGAGGGAGCCCACGGTGACCTGCTGCTGGGGTGGAGGGAGCCTGGAAGTAAAAAGGAGAAGAATAAATTAGATGGGTGATGCGGTTACTGAAGTCGATGGTGATCGTTTCGTTCGGTTGGCGTGAGCGACTTCTTTTTGGAAGAACCAAATGTTACGGATGAATTTATGCTCGTGTGGAAATTCCGGACTGGAGGTTGATCGGTAAGAGGATAAGTTCCCCCCTCAGTTACGATCTTTGCGAGAGGCTAATCGAAGAGGCCGTTAAAATACGGGGTCGAGAACTGAATCTGAGGAGTGAAAATTCGCAAGGACCTTTTTTGAAGCTCGTAAGAGGAGAGGAAACTCGGATTTAATACAGTATGCAGGGATAAATATAGTTTTCCGATAATCACGTGAACCCATGAATAGCATTACCAGCTAGTACATTGCGCTGTCGAGCCGCTCGTCTTTCTCTTCCCATACCAAACCATCGCACCGTGCGACGAGATAAAAATCCCGTAAGAATATAACACAGTTGACAGTTGTTCCGGTTTTCTAGAGTGAGGAGAACCACCGACTCCAGGTACCAGGATCCCGACAATGTATAGAATTACGTCGATGTTAGTTTTCCACTCGCTTTCGAGGCGCAGTACGGTTGACGTCTGCGTAACGGTTGTCGTTCCATCGCATCGGCTCGGGCACAATGAAAATTCTTATTACATATTGTGTGGGTGTACACAATGGGCGCACGTAAGAGTTTCCGTGTCGTCATGTGCAGTACGCGCGTTATATGTATTGATTTCGCGCAAATCAATCAATCCTCGTTGTCCCTCCTCCGCCGTTCCACTCCCCGGCTTCGGTACCACCTCAGCATCCTCCTGATGCAGATTTCCCCGGCGTTGAGGCAAATCTCCTGGGCGAATGCGACGAGCGTAATCTTCCCGGAGTACGGTACGTTAGTAGGTATATCCGCGTCGCAGCAGTTGGAGCGAAATATAATGCATCCGGCGACAGTTGCGAGAATGGGATGGAAGGAGTCGGGTATTTTTTACGGGATGAAACCGGGCTGGGTAGGCACTGGGAGAGATATGATTTGAGTTACGAAATGTCAAGGTGGGGGATGGAAGTATGATTAAGCGAGCACGAAGTTGGAGCGGGGGGAAAGGAAAAAAAAAAGGAATTCCAAAAGGGTGGTTTTTCGCCAAGTTGGGTTTTCGCCTATTTCTCGCTCTTTCAGGAAAAAACTGCGAGCCAAGAAAGATCCTGTATTAAATAAATAATATTTTTCCATCACCACTGTCGCCGAGTTGAATGGGGGCTACGTTTATGGTACACTCCGAGTTCCCTGCGGAAAACTAATTTGGCAAAGGTATCGAGAGGGATTCCAGGTCGCCTGTATACATAGCTATAGTAAAAAACTTAACGAGCGAATAATGGGGTGTTTAAGATTTGGACCGTGGCCAAATTCCAACGGATTTATAGATATAACAGGCACGTGACTGGATTCGTGAAATATCATATACTCCGCAACCCTCGTCTCAAACCCTGTGGTCCATCCTCTTCCTCCGTTGAATTCGCTTCACTGTATACGTACGATACATCTTTGCTAACCGTGCAGACCGGATCTAGCGGAGAGAAAGATTGAGGGCAGCGACGTATGTGAATGAAGGAAAGTGAATGTCAGCGACAGCGAACAGTATTTAACGCCGTGGAGCCGACATTTCACCGTATAGTTTGCCCAGCAAATGAGCCCAGAATGGTTTTTGGCACCAAACTCCTCACGCTCTTCCTACGTGGCTAATGTCCTTATAGCTACTCGTGGATTGTCCCGGGTCGTTGGACTTTCGAATCTCATAGGCGGTAAGTGGAAATGCGCAGTTGGTAAAAACGATCTCGAATATCGCGAAGACTCCAATTAAACTTACGACTAATTGTTGAGCTACTGTTACAACTCGTATCGCATCACTTTTTACGCTTGAACTTTTGAAGAGCGCATCTCTGGCCACTGGTAGAATGAACATTGGAACGGTAAATTTCCGCTTTTGACAATAGACCGCATTTACTGGGAAACAAAAGTATGGCTGCAGTGTGTCCATGGTATTTGGACTCTGATGGTCAGAGAGCGAACGGCAGTTATATGTACGCATCAGGAAATGGATATGAGAACATGGGGAAAAGGCGGTTGAGAATTCGAATACTGACAATGTCTCGCCGTCATCGCCACGTGCACCGCTACCGATACAACGTCACAACACCACCACGCCTTACATTTCCCAGTTTCTCGGAAAACCCAGCTCGAAACGAGCTTAAGTAATCAATCACAGTCACCCTGAGAGCCGGAGAGGAGAGCTCGAGCGCAGAAGCTGTCACCGAAGGAAATCGGGATGAGAATATTCAACAAATTTCACCTACGCAGTGATGAAGGCGATCTATTCGAGAAAATTGCAATCCTCTCCACCTAGAGCTCACCGTGGCGGACAATCAGTGGATGGGAATATACGTACGGTTGAAATTTATAGCTCGGGTTCAATGACTGGTGGCTCGTTGTTCAAGGAGAAGATATGCCGGATTCAGCATCGGCGCCGAGTCCAGGGTCAGTTTGTGCTCTGGCAGTGTCGACCAGCGTGTCGGTTCCGCGGATAGTTTATGTGCGTTCACTTGCCAAGCTGGGTTAATCCATTTGCAACGGTAAATCAGTTAGTTGGAATTAGGTTACGCTTCCCGATCAATAAGGCAAATTAGGTTGCCCTGGTGGTATAATTACGGGATACCAGATCGGAGGTTCACGCTACCACGAAGCTGCTCTCTGTACGTCTCTCCCTCCCTACCTCTGCAGGTGACGCTCACCCTGATGGTGGTAGGCATTCGCGGTGGCGTTTCACGAGGCTGGTCCCGCAGGATGGTACCTGACCCCGATAGGCAGAGCCTACCCAGCTCCCTGTCTTTTGATACACGCTATTTGCCTTCGACACGCACACGTGACCACGATGGTAACCTAATGCAAATTGACCGATCCCTATGTGCTGTAGTAAAAAGGTAATTGCTGTTAGAACGCTCGCGTTGGGTTCTGTTGGACCGATACACAGCGCTGAGTGCAGTCTGAGTGGATGATTGGATCAATCTCGCTGTTGCAGATACCAAACCGTGTGATCCAATTGTCACGTAACTGACGACGGATAAAACCAGACGTGATGTACGAAGATCGAAAACAGGTCGCTGTGTACAACGTAATACGAACATATACTCGAGGAGTCGTGCCATATTCCAATTCAATAAGCGGTTGAGGAAGACTCGAAAGCGAATTGATTGTCTCTTTCGACAAGGTTTTCTGCCTCGAAAGATAGACTTGGCTAGTGGACTAGAATAGGGTAGTGTGCAGTAGAGCAGCGAAGG
Source organism: Neodiprion lecontei (assembly GCF_021901455.1). Taxonomy (NCBI): domain Eukaryota; kingdom Metazoa; phylum Arthropoda; class Insecta; order Hymenoptera; family Diprionidae; genus Neodiprion; species Neodiprion lecontei. The sequence continues at coordinate 3,714,504 of NC_060265.1, forward strand.
TGTTGTTACCTCGGCTGGTGTGGATGTCTCCTGGGTGCGGACCGGAACCTCGTTAGATGGGGCAAGTAATCACGGTAATTAGAGGATGATGCCGGGTGAATCGAAGGTGGAAAGAAACGGTGCAGTCACTTCGCCGAGAGCTGCTGATCGTTACGAGTATCCAATAAACGGATATAGCCAGTAGCCGATAGTAATTTTTAATAGCATCAGCGTACCGTGACACCGGCGAAGAAACTACAGCAACAGCGGGGTTGGATAATTCGATTTAGACGGTGAAAATAAGAGGATGAAATGGGAGGATGAGGAGGAAGAAGATGAATGTGGAAAAGGCAATCGCTTCGAATGGGAGCGGGGCGGATCTGATAAGAGTGTCGGCGCAGTGTCTTCATATTTTAGGTTGAAATCAATAGCCGCATGTGTCGGGGACTCGGAAAGAGTTACGAGGTTTCGCGTTTCAGGTAACAACCGACATGAAGCTATACTCGTCGGTATATCTGGGGGATAAATCTGTTCGAATGATGCATATGCGGAGAGGATGAAGAAGACGCAGTAGATGAGACCATAGAGCGCAGCTTGCGCCAGGCGACACACGATTCTTGGCTTTGTCAAGTACGATATGCATCGGTAACCGTGGACAATCGTAGAAAGAGTTTCAACCCGCAGTAAACGTCCTAATAAAGAATCTGATAGGGTTACGTTTCGTTTTCTCCTATTCTCTTCTCTTCGCTCGTTGTAGGTTGGCTTCCATTCCCGCCTCGCTCGTCGCTCGGCCATTCTTTCTCCCATTCAAAGGGGTGACGTACAAAGGGCCGCGTAACTCGATACACAAGCGAACACCGCACCGTTATACCGCCGGTGAGCTGAAATTGAACGTTCCACGCTTCAGGTAAAAGGTTAAGCCCCTGGGGTCGTTAGGTCGACGTAGTTCAACCGGTGCTCCGGTTCCAGATAAATCTTTGCTCGTGAACTCGGAGGAGCGTTTCTATACGTATATCTAGTTAGGTACTGTCCTTTTGCACCGTTAACGGGGAACCGACGCTGGCTGACATCCACTCCATTCCCTCTCGCCACGATCTCGCGCTTCAGACTTTTAATTATCAATTCTCTGGGCATTAATATTAATAAGGGGATTACCGTCCGCGCACCTATGACACTGGTGTGAAATGGTATCTCGCGTCAGCTCTACGTATATCCGATAGGCCAGCTTCTACGAGCAGGCAGTATAATCCTCGGTATGTAACAGAGAGCGCGCCTCATTTAACCATACTTAAAGGAAGCCTGGAGTATTACAATATTAATTGCCCGATCCATTTTCGAGTGGATGTGTATACGTATCCCGGTTTGACAGGTATTCGAAGAGGCGGTTTAGTCAACGGTTAGATTTAATTAACGTTATCGCCTGGCATCGTAAAGGGTTTTAGTGCGATTCTATTTCGGATATTACCTATATACACCTTATAAGCTACAACCGACGCCACGGTTCGAGGGGTGGTAGTTACTTCTAATGGATCAAATGACTCGTAGAAACCTGATGTAGGTATACCTTCTGATAATTATTATTAATATGGGCTTTCGGTAAAAGCTATCTCATTTAATGCCCTTAAGCCTCGACATAACTCACCCTCGACTGTTGTATTAGATTAACGTCTCCTCGTCCCGCCTGCCTCTGTCGGTGCTATTATATTGCGAATCGATAAGAACGGGCGTTGTTGCACGTCGCGAATGCACCGTTTACGATACGACCGATAAATAGCCGGCGGTTTTAACGCACGGTCGAATGTGGGAGCTCGAAGTGTGTATAATATACGTACTTCCGATTGCCAGGTGGATGATATTAGTGTCAAGGAAGAAGGTAAATTGAATCGGATCAGCGTTGAATGGGATCGTCGGACAAGTGTCACTTGAAACTAATCTCGTTACGGTCTAAAGGTGGCAAAACGGCTACGTCGCGTGAGACCCCGGTTAAACATCTCTTCATAACGTCGAGCCGCTCACTCCGGTTGCAGGTCTTACGCCTCCTTTTGTTACCCCCACCTTGCTGTAATACGAGGCTCGTGTCAATCCTCGAATGGCTTCTATTGTCCTGGTTACACGGGGTTTGTATCGTTAGAAAATAGCAACCCTCGGCAGGTGTGGGGACCCGAGGGAACTATGGTGGATGTCGTCTTGTTAAATCTCGTAAAATCTCTGCCCACGTTTTTCCTCCCCCCCTCCCCCCCCCCTCCTCTTGCCGCTCTGCTGACTTTGAGAAATAAGTGAGAGATGAAAAAATACATCACGGAGGATGAACTTCTCCTTTCTTCCTCTCATTCTTATTCTTCCGCGTATGTGTTATACATACATGTACTACAGTATGTATGTACGTATGTACGCAGCAGGGTATGGGAAGAGTTGAAGACAATGAGGAGAAAGAAAACCAACGACGGTTAAAGTATTGTAGAGAAGACTTTTCTTCCATACTTGTGATATACATATACATATATACACACACATATATATATATATATATATATATATATATGTATGTATATAATGTGCCTTGGGCTAACAGTCAGAGCCACACTGGCCATGGTCCCCCTTCTCTGGGCTATTCCGAATCTTTATTGCCGGCGATCAGAATTGAATAATGCAGTGGTGCCGACTACATGTATGTGTATAGCTATGAAATAGTCACGGGGAACAGACTGAAAAGCCAAGGAACTCTGACCTCTCTACTATGTATACTTTATACGTACATACATTTCAACAACAATATCCGAGGGCGAGAAGACGCAGTTATCGATATTTGTAAGAAAAAAAAAACATATATATATATATATATCAAACTGCGGGACCTTCTTCAACATTGTTTTTCCTTCTTCAATAGATTGCATTCATTTCGAATACGAGGATTTTGTCTCAAGACTCCGTCAGCCATTACCACTTTTTTCCATTAGTACAGAGGTCAGAGTGGTGATTGAAATCCATAACCCACACAGTTATTATCTCTTATCGTTAGTTTTTATTTGCTATAACTATCACACAAATCACAGAAGATATACAACTTGTCTTTTCGTTTCTTGCAGATACTGCGATGTTATCATTTCTCTCCACTGCTCCAGGCGTATTATTCCCGGTCCGAACAACAAACAGAGTCGATTAATTGGTGAGTAAAAGATTCATCTTACCGACAACGCGAGGTCTCGAAACTTTTCACCTTTCATCCAATTTTCACTTGTGTACGTACTTTTTATCTCGCTCATTTGGTTTCCATTTTTCCGATTATACACATTACGGAATCAGAGGTCATTACGGCTCGACAGGATGCCGCAAAGGGGAATGATCCTTGCCGTGTGTCTCGATTTTTCATTTCGAGGCCACGTTTCGGCGTTGATAAAGCGGTGTAATATAAAATAGTCCCGTTCCCAGTGATATGATGTGATATATATATATATATATACATATGTATACACACATACATGTATGTGTTATATATATATATATGTTATATCCGAGAGGCTTGTACTCTGCCGAAAAGGGCGAAAAGGTGGATATATACGCCGGTCTCGAATATCACCTCAAGCTTTGCGAATTTCGCAAGCATTCGATCATCCCTCGTCGGATACGGGCGTCGCATCCCAACAATGAAGAGAAGCCGGAGGGAGAAGCCCGTCGGTTTAGACGAGTAGGATATGCGGGGGATGGAAAAGGTAAGGGCGGGGGAGAGAATATTAGGCCACGTGTGTGCCAGTAATAAGATTGCGAGCGTGAGCACAATGCAAAAACGAAAATGCGAAGATGCAACCGGCATGGCAACGCTTCCGACGCCGAGATATAGGCGAGGGGTGAGAAAACTCGGGTGTTACACCGTGTAATTTTCTCCGTTGAGTATGATACACGTAACGAAAACTTCACGTCACGTTTCTATGTGTGGGAATTGGATAACGTTGACGCTTGTATCCCCCTTCAAGCATTGCATTACGGTGATAATATTGTTTAATAATAAAATGCAGCAGCTCTGATGCGGGAGAGGAGAATTATCACCGAATGAACGAGCGAGTGACTCGGATGTTCAGGATTCTGTCACGGTATAATTATCGCGATAATGGTGATACAATCCTAGCTTCACAATCGTCCCTTTATCGTTACGCGGATGATTTTGTATTACGATAATATACGTATTATATGTACATACCTGCAACCGATCGTTATACAAACGATTGTATCTGAACGCATGATTGAACGCTTCGATACTCGTATCATTCGGATATTAAATAGTTAGGTAGGTATATGACTTATATACCTGCAGCATCTGCATCGTCAGTATCGATCGTGTAATCATTAATCATCGTCGATGGGAAAGGCGAGCGAACTAATGGCTGAACGCTTTCGTTTCTATTATATTTTTTCGATCTTTCGGCGGCAGGAGCTTGCTTCTCGGAAATTCGACATTCTTTAGCTTTTGACATTTTTAGCACGGGGCCGATCTGCATGGAAAGTTTTCACTTTTACTCCGTATCCGTAATCTGACCGAAAAATAACGGACGATATTTTACGACAAGTTAACAACGACGGGCGATGACGTTGCACGTATATTATGTATGAATTGTGTGTACGTAGGTGTGCTTCGGTGCCGAGGGCAGGTCCTGTCAGGGTCGGCTTTGACGCTTTTCGCTGCGGAAGAGAACGCTGTCTGACTCGCTATATTAGCTGCTTATATACTTACCTATCTACCCACTTTACAAACTCAGGTCAGTCTTTTCTAAGGTCTAGGTACACCGCATTCAGCGCTTCGGCCTCAAAGGGGCACGTGCATGCATGCACCTTTGAAATTTCAACCTGTAATTATTACTTACTTTCATTATTGCGAGCGGAATTTTCTTTTTTTGCTAGGCGATTATGAAGTATAGAAAAAATTAGAAGAACAAATATTCGATTGTGGCTTGTTCTTTTATCCAATCGTAATTTAATAACGAATTTTTTCCACGTGCATTAAAAAAAAAAAAAAAGAAAAAGAAAAAAAAACAAGCGAAATGCATCTTCAATTGTAAAATTTGTTCCTTCGGTCGATCGTAAATATATCGATAAATAAAAGAATCGTGAAATTTGGTACAACCGATAAGATCAAAATTACTTTTCGAATGGCAGTTCGATATGTTGAAAATTGGTTATATTGTATTTTGATTTGAGAATAATTAGAAGTAACCTCGAAGTGCAATGCGGATGTATTATCACTTAATAAAACGTCAGATTTTCACGTCGTGAAGTATGATCGTTGAATCAGAATGGGAACAAACCTAAGCGCTGTCGGTTACAATATGTTTTCGCATTAAGAGGCTCTACGAAGTCGAAAAACAAGGAGCGTTTTGTCGAGGGTGTTTCTTTTTTTTTTTTTTCTCTTTTCCATTCCCCTATAAAGCTTATACGTATATACACGTACATAAGCAGGGAAACAAGCCGCAGTTTGGTTATATAGGAGGAATGGCGAGAAGTTGAGAATCTGTCGGCGGTTGCAGATCCTCCCCCGATGCCCCATAAATCTGAAGTTTATACGCGGTATCGGTGAGGCGATATAATCCCGAAAATGAACTTCGCTCGTCAGATTTATATCCATTTCGACCTCACCGGCCGTTCCGGGAAAAAGAAAGGGAGTGCAACGATTTGGGAGGGGGGGTAGTGGAAAAAAAAAAAAAAAAAAGAAAAACCGAGAAAGGGAGAGAAGTGCACCCCTTCATTGCGGTAACGACGCTTCGCGGATTCTCTGCCCCCCGCCCCTCGTAAAAGCATTTCACCCTGCACGCGTCCTCGTCCAAAAGTAGGTATAACGGGGGGATGGACCCGAAGACCCGGTCGTCGAAACTCTATGCGGGGGTCGAGTCAACTGTAGCTCGGTAAATCTAATTCCGGGGGTTGCGATTGTCCACTGCATTATATATATGTATGTGTTTCTGTGTGTGCGTGTGTGTGTGTTTTACGCGGGGCGAGCAGTGCGGGTCCACGTGTGGAGCCACGAGGGTGTCTGCACCGTTTCCATCCTCTCCGGACTCCGTTCTCCGTCTCCGTCTCCGTCGCCCCGGTTCATCGTCTCGGAATAGACGGAGGGTGAGGTGAGGTCGTCCCAGCGTTTCACCGTCTCAGCGTCTCGGCGTTGACGAAGTTTCTTTTCGCAATTTCATTGAGAACCGCGCACCCACCACCGTTGCACCACATCTATTGCCGAGCGGATGCGAAGACGACGAAGATCTGGCACGGCGTGGCGGAAAGCTCTTATATTTAGACCGTTTGCTTTTCTGTTTTCTGTCCTCCGGCACTTGGCATTTCTATATTTACTCGCACCGAGGTGCAGGGTTGCTTGTGTAGCACGCAGGGGTTACCGTCGTTACAGCATTAAACCGAGGAACGACGCATTCACCGCACACCCCTGGCTCTTCAGGACGCTGTTGGCCGCGGAGAGGAAAAAAGAGAGGGATAGAGATAGAGAGGGAGAGAGGGAGAGAGAGAGAGAGAGAGGGACGGTTAATTCCACCCGAGAAATGCCATCGAAACGACCCCCTCTCCCCCCTTCTCTCCGTTCGACCACCCTTCTCCGCCATAGGTGGCCATGCCTGTCAAATTCTCTTGACAGGACCACGGACGACACCTAATTAGTTTGCCCCTCGACGATCCGCCTGTCTGCGCATATTGTATTTAATTGTAAACCTGCTGCTGATGCTGTCGCTGCTATACCCATGTATATATGTACGATGATGTAAAGCGCGTGCGCAAGCATACGGATTCTCTATCCCCCCACAGATCAATCCAGATGCATATCTTCACGTGTGAATGTACATGCGACGCGAGTAAAGCTTGTCATTATCAGGATCTGAAAATTGTGACCTCTAGATCAATGTTTTTGATAAAGCGTTCGGTGATTCTTTTTTATTTTTTATTTTTTTTTAAATTTATTTCTGGAAGTTATTTTTTAACGATGGAATGATTGGAATAGAATAGAATTTTAGTTTCAAAAACAATTGTTTTTTAAACCATTGAAGCGATGTTGAATTATTTAACCTCAAGATTAGTCTGAAAGCTTTCGAAACGTAAAAAAAAAAAAAAAAATATGAAAAAGTTGTACGAAAATCGTTTAACGTGACGGATGATTTGTCTCAACAAAAACAATACCACTGACGTTATATTGTAACAAATTCACCTGCAACAGCAACAGTAGCAGCATTGTGTACACTAGATAAAAATATCTACTTGGTTGGCGATATATCACCAGAATCCGTGGAATTTTCACTCTTGTGGAAGGTATCATCGCATTATATTATGTATGTATGTGTACGGGAGAGAAGAGAGACGAAGAGAGAGAGAGAGAGCGAGGGAAAGAAAAAAAAATAAAGGTTACATATGTATATGTATATATGTATACATGTGTGGGTGTATATTTTATATATATATATATAAAGGGGCAATTTATCGTTGTCAACGTGTATTCTTTGCGAGGAGGAGAGAGAAGAGCTTCTTGTTTCATAGATCCCCGGACCTTTTATCCGCGTTACGTATAGATCGTCGCGTCGCCCGCGGCGCGGCGGTTGCAGCGTCAGAAGGAAAAAGGCCGGAAAATAGCGAGGGTAGGTACGAAACCACTTGGTACGTTGGTGTATGTCATTTGTACTCGTAGGAGACGTGCATCCCGCTTAATTTTAACTCTTCTCGCGGTTGAAAAATGAATGAACCACTTCGCGCTTGACTTGTTCGCGTCGCTCGGTCTTCTTCCTCCGGGTATCGCTATGTAGCACCTCTGGTATAATCTCGACGAATGAGAGAGAGAAAGAGAGAGAGAGAGAGAGAGAGAGAGAAGAGGACCGACGTATTTTTACGTATCAGCTCTCCGATAGCTTTGACCTGCGTACAGAAAGTTTCGAATTATTACCATCGCACCCTTTGAAACATCATAGCCGTGATATCTGCAGGCTTTGCGGTTATCGATATTATACGCCGCGAGAAACAAAACAAATTGAAAAAAAACGATGTAAAAAAAAAAAAAAAAAAAATCACAAAAAAAAATCCCGGTGTCTAGTTCGGTTTATATCAGCGCGGTAAAAAAACGCGCGAGGATTCATCACTTCTGCTCGAAACCGGACGCAATAATTCTCCCTGCTGATCGTTTTATAAGCTTATAAATTACCCGGTTAGTTCCTCCGCTGATTTATCGGCACGAATCACCACTGATCACCCGGTTCAACGGTTGTGTATTAATTCCTCCGGTCATTCTTTCAGTCTCGCTTCTTTGATCCCGCATGAATTTAGGTACACCCAATCACGGCTTACGATCCCTTTCCTCCGGTTAACTACATCGGTCCGAATTTTCAATCTGTCTAGAAAAATGATTTCTTCTCGTTAAGCCGATTCAAATGCTGCGTTTCGCGTCACCTCACCGATTCTCCCGAGAACGAGGTTCAAACCGGCGCACCTAATCCGACCTGGCCGTAGGTACAACGGGCTCAACCGGAAGTACTATTTCAGCGTAATTGCGGGCGCACCCGCCCTCTCTCGTCTCGGCTAACTAGGTAGCCAGTAGTTCAAACTCTGAGAAGCCGCATGCACGCGGGGATCTGAAGCCAGATGGTTATAAATATTTCTCCAACTTGAATTTTCGAGAAACTGATCCTGTTGCGGCTGAGCTTTTTTTGTTTTGTACTTTTCGAATTCTTACTCGGTCTCTGGATTTTGCAACGACGCGTTGGGTGCATATATACAAGTCACGAGACTCGACTTGAAACGAGCCGGTAAAAGTTCGCCGACAGGAAGAGGACCGGCAGGTTTCCTTGAGGATAGTAATCGATCTTCCGTACCGACTCGGGTCTGCTCGCGGTATCGACAAATTACACGGTGAGACACGGTCAGAGCCGACTAACGTCGACGACGGACACATCCGAGTCGTTAGTGCGGAGCGTCGATCCGTCACGCTTCTTCGCCTCGTCCAACCGGCCAGGCGTCCTTTTTTTCGGTGTAATGAATTTTCCTTTGCCACGCGAGAACGCCGCTCTTCGGCTTCAGGAGAAACGTCGAGATACTTTGCATTATTTTCCTCGGTCTTCTTATCGCGTGTCGTTAAAATTTTTACCACCAAGTGTTTGTCGTCGCTAATCGTTTGCCTGGAACGATTGAAAAGGGACGAAGGGACACGCCGAGCTTACACGAGAAGAACGAAAATAATTCTAGAGCCATCTGGCCCCGCGAAGACATGACGGATTGCGGCAAGTTTGAGAAAAGGCCCGTTGCAGCTTCGAGTTTCCCTGGGGTGCTTGAAACGGGATAGTATAAAGAGAACACCCTTAAGACACCCGGAAGGCGTGTATGTGTATATTTACAAACTGCGAGGGTTGCCAACTGGGGACGAGAGGAAGAGGATTTAAAGAAGAAACACGTGGAAATCCTCGTCCTTTTCGAAGGTTGTGAACGAGTCGGTTCTCACGAAACGGTCACTTCACCCTGAGGGCGTCGCTGAACTGCGCAGGCCGAGTCGAAAGGTCAGAAGCGTGTTTTAAGGGCGCCGCCGTTCATCGTGTCTCGTATTTCGACACCCCCGACATTTGATACAGGAGCGAGGAAAATTCGAAGAGAGATCCGGAAGTCGGGTTTACAAAGCTTCGTTTTGGCATCGACGTCATCATCGTATCTGTCCGATCGGCGTTCTTTTCACGGCGTTAATCAAACGACGAGGAGAAGACCGGACAATGCGGCCAAGGATGATAAGCGGTTCGAAAGAGAAGAAAGAGCGACGATTCTCTAGTCGCTTATCTCGTCGCCGCAGGGAATTGGCGTATAGGTACAGCGAAACGGGGCGTGTACAGCACACCCTGCTCCGGAAGAAGGTCGGAGGAGGGAGAGGCTTCTTTTTCCTTACACATTTTCATCCCCTCGCAGGGATTTCGAAGAAAGAATTCCACCCGAGTGATCATACGAAGAGTCTCTCTCTCTCTCTCTCTCTCTCTCTCTCGCTCTCTCGGTTTCTATGGTTGGACAATACGTCGAGAGAAAGAAGGAGTGCGAGAGAATAAGAGGATAGATAAAATGATATAAGCCAAGATTTAGATAAGGATCTCCGTTCGAACGGGCCTAAATTGATGCGGTACGTTCGGGGGGGGGGGGGGGGGAGACCTCTAATTATAATCTTGATGGAGATGGGTTTCGGAAACAGCTGATTACGTGTCCGTTTTATGTATCGCCGCGGTGCGTCGTTCGAATCTAACTTTTTCAAGGCACGCCTATCTACGGACGCCGTACAGCCCTATGCGTACTCCTTGTTCACCCGTAACCTACTGCACCCGATGCGATGAATAACAATATATCCATGGTACAGGGATTCACACAGCCGAAACGTTCTTGTCGAGTGACTATCTAATTAAGATTTTAATGAAGATGTACAGCGGTAAAGCCCGACGGATGAACCGGCAGACTCTCCGCGTGCATGTCGGGATCCAGTAACGATGAAACCTACGGTATCAAACATGACGTGCCCCGCTCGAGTGCCCGCCTAAATACTGTAATCTCCTCTTTCAGCTACCAGCTACTCGACGCAACCTCCCCGTGCAAAATCTATATAAGTTAGTCGGCAGCCATTCAAGCGGTAATGATTTCCGAGGCGAGTTACATATGCGCATAATCACACCAATCTCCATTTATATATATATATATATATATATATATTGCGGCAACACTGCACAAGTGGTCCTGTGTCTATAATACTCGTATACCTATACAACCGATACGGCCACGTGTACGTTACTCACAATTAGAGAGGCGCGCATCAGTTCCAAGGTTCATTAATTTGTATTTTCATACCCAACAAAACTAACTGCATTATCCATTCGTCCCTTCATGGATATCTGGGGAGCCTGCATGCACCCCACGGTTTTCCCTCCTAACCTTCAAAAGAATTTCATAAAGCATAGTTCGGTGGCTCGGGTTAGGGAGGATTTTTTCAATAGCTCAACTTCGCGTTGCTATGTAATGCTCTCCTCCTGTCTACAATAGATGCGGCTTCTGCCACTGCTGCTGCTCTATACTCGTCCGAAGTGCTCACGGGTACGTAGACTGGCTGTTCATCAATTGGAGAAGGGGGCTCTCTAACTCTATACATATATGTGATACAAATACGTAACCTCGGGCGTACGTATACAGGGTGGCGAAGTATTCCTGGATCAAATTTCCCCGCGTAAAAACTCCTCGTCCGAACAAACTTTAGCGAAGAGGTGTATTTTATACCGTAGCCCAAAGTATTACCGCGCTGCAATTGCAACTGAAAAGTTTTTTTCGTACAGACAATATGAAATCAGGTCAGGATCCGATCCGTATAATAAGGATGTAGCCATAGTATAAGCGATAGGATTTCTGAGAGGTCGTTTCTCATACGCGTATAAACGATGTATGGTATTGGTAATATTCAGTACAAAGAGGGCCTAGTCCACACATCTGGTAGGTTGCAGCACTGTAAGCACCGTGTTCAAATACCCGTGAAGACCCCGCTTAAACGGTAACAATGCATCGATGAATGCGACGGTTAACTAGCTGCCTGCATACACCGCCGTTGCCACATACCGTGTAAGACACGTATAGTGTACGATGTACACACGTTGCGCCGTGTTATAGGAAGACCGACATCATGCAGCGGCGTCGCGACGCCTGCAACGTGTGTTGTTACCACGTAGCAAACGCAGTCAGTTACACGCTGTGCCGAGTATCGTACGAATTGCATTGTGCCCACAGTGGGCGACTCTCTCTCTCTCTCTTCGGCAATGGTGAGGGTGTCGGTCCATGGCGACGTCTAAAAGGATATTGATGTATTGCCCGGTTGATTGGCCCTCCCGGATAACGCGAAGGTTAAATTCAATCGTAGCTACGAAACTAGGTGGTTCAGTTGTGCGGTAAGTAGGTATGCCACGTTATTTTGTTGCAACACGCCCGCGGTTTGTCACCGTGAAATTGAGAGAGTCAATGGGTTTTATTTTATCCTCTCAACCCCTTTTCTAATATCCTTTGTCGCTGAACCCACCCGTTTCCGAATTTATTTTTTTCTACCTGGACCGTTAGCCGCCTGTACAAATGTTGATCCTTGCTGTTTGCTTTTTGCAGTTTTCCAACAGCTGCGAATCGCTACAAGGGGCGAAATGTGATTCTATTCCGAATTTGTTGGTATACTTTTTTTTTTTTGCGTATCTAATCTACCAATGGGAAGTACAAGTTTAATTCTCTCGAGCGTGGGACGTCCGAGATTAATGAGCGAATGATCGGAGGCAGTTCTTCTCTTTTCCATCTGTGCTACCTTTCTCTCTTACTCTCTCTCTCTCTCTCTATCTCACTCGAGTTGGTATCTAGTAGGACAAAAATTAATTGTATCAAGAGAAATGCACTTAACTAATTGCTCCTTGTTGGTAAACGACGGTGTTGTATATCCGGGAACGATCAAGCTCCGTGGTACATCTTTCTCCGTCTCTTCTACGGACCCCGGGGGGTTTCTAAGGGAGATCAACTCCACTCTAAAAGCGTACGTTGTATAGAGATACGTGTTGCGCAACGGCTAGATAAATTGAACGAGCTCATACTACACAGTTTCAATTAAGCGATTGACGATAACAGTTTCGTTAAGGATCACCGCCGTTCTATGGGGGAAAAAGTATCGTACGTGCGCTTAATCATCGCCACGGAATAAATTTCGGGGGCATTAGTTATACGACTTGCGACATTGCGGCTCTTGTATTTCGGTGTCACGAAACAATCTTATCATTCACGTTCGCTACACGCATTAGAGTCACTTCACGATACTCGTTTATTCGGCTTCGGACCAGCTACAAATGCATCGCTGTGTGTCTGTACGTGTGTCACGTACATGTACGAAGTTTACCGTAGTGCAGCACGTAGTGCATACGAACCGCGGTGGAGCTGCGAGGTGACACGGAGTCAGTAAATATGTTCACGGTCGTGAGAGTGAAGTTAGTAAGGTTACCGTAACGTTTCATGATTAGAAAAAACCACGATAAACAAAATATGCTCATATTTTGCAAAGTCATTCTAAAATCGCGCGATAATGATTTTTTCCTGATATTTCCTTATAGACAGAAGTGTTTGTATGATTTTATATCGTTGCAAAAGGGGAAATTGGGAACCGTATCATAATCACACGGCGGTAATTAACTTCTGTACAATCATCGAGCGCTGAAGGACGTCGACCGCGAACCTAAGCCAGAGGGATACTTTCTGGTCACGTTTTTCGCCCTCTTTCGAAACTCTTTCGTTTTTACCCCCGAGTCGTGATCTCACCGACCTACCTGCACGCCCACCTCGTAATCGGACCAACACCTATAAAGGTTATTTAGGGCCTTACCGCGCAATTAAGTCAAGGCGTGGGACATAATATCGGGCCTGAGTTATTGGGCCATAAATTTATCGTAGGCCCTGAGCGTGAACTTGTCCAACGACAATGGAGACCATTGTGCTCTTACTGCTGCTGCTGCCGTTGATGGTGGTGATGGTGGTGATGGTGGTGATGGTGGTGATGGTGGTGATGGTGTAGGAGGACGCGGAGTTTCGGAAGGAACAGTACCTACGTACTTTCCGAATATCGCCGCGTTTACGTGTGGGAATTTACGTGGGTGGTTGTGAATGGGTAGTAGGTACGGTATGCCAGGGTATACACGGATCGGCTAGCAGTTGACGCGGCAGTGCTTTTATCATGCGAACCTTTTACGATTTTCCACTTTCAGCCTCGAGATTCACACGCACTTGTCAATTAATCTCTTTGTGTCCGTGTAAGCGCGTTTGTAACGGACAGATACGCGGATACCGTGTCTACGTATAATGTGGAAGTCGAGATCGGACGTCGGAAATATTGGAAGGTTCATTGTGTTAGGGAATTGCCGATGGGCGTTCGGCTGGAAGAAAATATCGATGCGAAATTGGAACGACGCAGGAACCGAACGCTTTCGTCATCGACAGTTCGTATCAACCAATCCTCTTCGCTCTTGCGGGGGTTAAACGTTGAAAACAAATCTAATGCATGGAATGGTCACGCCGTTAGATTCGTAAAATCAAATTACACATCGTTGGGTGTAAAATTGCGGATGCCAGGACCGAACGATGTTAGGGTTTCGCAGGAGCGACTGATTGTACTGTGTCGACGTTGCGAAGATTTAACTTTGTTTCGTTGAAAATGAAAGGATTTTATTCGTGACACTTCGAGACATTGAATAATAAATTTTATACCTTGCCGAGACATTCTTCAGAAATATGTATAATTCAACAGACTCTCACCGTTGACTGCATCTTTATTTTAAAATGAAGAGTCATCTTTTTTTTTCTTTTTTATGCGCTGCCTAATGTGAATTTGACAATTTGTATAACGGTACCTTTTGTAACCCCGAATGATTTACCGTCTAATTTACCATGAAATATCTTTCTTTTTTCTTCCGTTTCATTCCTCCGCGGTCTTGTTCGATGCCCGAGGCTTTACGCCGAGCTGGTACGCTGTTATCTCGTTTTAATACGTACAGATCTTGTACGTCGTTTGAATTAAATATTTAAAATTAGTCGAATTTCTCAACGTACGTTCTCCTCCTTCGTGTCTCTTTTTTATTCCCCCCCCCCCCCCCCTCATTCGACAAGACATATAAGCGACTCAATGCCCCGGGGCACAGAGTGCGAGGGGAAGAGGGAGTGTCGTTTATTTTGTCTCAACTCTCGTCCTCCTCGTCCTCGTCGCAGCAGCGCTCCTGGCGTCTCTCTGGCAAATATGACGTCGTGGTTGGGATCGATGGCCCATCCGCAGGCCTGCAAGGGGAGCTTTCCACCAAACGGAGGGTCGTGTCCCGTTCGCCGTGAAGCCTTGCAGGCCTTCCTGAGTCCTTATTATCCGGAGATGACGGGCATTCTTACCTCCGCAAATATACGTAGTACATACATACATACATGCATACATCCTCACTGTACGCGTGTCTGTATACTCGACATGTACGGGGTGCTTCTGAACAAGCATGGAAACGAGTATCGGGTCGAGCTACCAGTCAACTTTCCCCGCATTACCCTTGACGCCGAGAATACGGAATCGTTTGAATATGTTTTTTTTTTACCCCGATTTTGAGAAGGTGCAAATCTTTTCATGTATGATTTTAACGCGTTTGACCAGCGTTTTTCCAATCTTCTTAATCCTCTTCTTGGGGGTGCTCGACGACTCTGTTCAATTTGCGAGATGTGATCTGATACGTCTTTAGATTTCTATGGGGACGTCTGCGGGCGAACTTGTAATTACTTTGGGCCCGAGGTACCGGAGAAGTTGACGTTTTATTTTATTCGGGGATTGACACGGATATCGACAGATGTAGTAACGCAGACTCCGCGAGTCTTGGTCTACGTCGTCTCTGTGGCACACGCGTCATCCGAAACGCCGACCTTCATTCCCGATCTTCGATTCATGGATTGCGACTTTCTGTCCACGTCCTCCTTTTCTCTCTCCCTCTTTCTCTTTGAACGATTCGTGGAACATGTGATTGCTGGACACCCCTGGAAATCCATTACCGAAACTCATTTGCCAAGCGACAGCTTCAGGTTCTCAGCTCTTTTATTCTACTTTGGTTCACTTCTATCGAAAGTCAGTATCGAACATGAACCATACAGGTATGTTGTCTCACCTTGCGAGGTTCAATTTCGAAAAATTTAATCAGAATTTGATAAAAATCGGAAGTTGCGTGAGCCCGATTGGGGAAGAAATGTTTTCAGGATCTCGTCAGCCGTTCCCTAATATTTATAGGCAAGAGTTTCTCGACGGCCTCGGTTTGTCTTTGGAATACGAAAAACGAAAGGGGCTGCAAAGCGAGGAGTGACAGGGCAAGAGACTGCAAGAGAAATGAGAGGAAGTTTATGCGCGGCCAATTACCGGGGGGAGCTGAGTCCCTGAGAGGAAGAGAAGGCGAGAAAGATTGATAGAGATAGAGAAAGAGAAAGAGAGAGTGGAGCCGGAGCAGTAAAATCTGCAACTGTTTTGACGCATCCCCGCGATTCACAGCGGGAAACTTTGTATGCCGGAAGAAGCTGCGGGAGGGTCGTGACGCCTTCCTAATGACGGTATTACATTTATTTATGGGCAACGCAGCCTCAGTTTTCCAGATTTCGGCAAGGTGTCGGTTTATATGCCCGAGGGAAGGATGGAAGCTGAGGAGCAGAGAGCCCGGAGATTTTCGTTCGAAACTCGAGCTTGATAGATTTATTTTCACAAGCTGGGTAAAATCCTCAACGAGCAGGGCTGCATGCAGGGGAGAGAAGGATGAAACGGGATGCAGCGCGAATTTTTAACGGGTCGAGAAAGACGCTTAAAACGATTCGGGGATCGGTATCTGGTGAATGTGAAACTGGAGACGAAGGGACCGTAAGAAACAATCTTCTCGAAAAATTTGTACTATCCCTCGGTCTACGAATACCAACGCACTGTTGATTAATTAACTCCGGTATATGGTATACGTATACGTACCTATACAGTATAACAAGTATTATTTTTATAACGTTTGAAGGAGAATTTATCTCCTTAATTGAATGAATAGAACCCTGCAGTTATAAGATATGAAGTGGAATAGATTGGCACCAAGGGGGACTGAGACTGCTTGTTATTATTCGGGGCAAAGCTTGTTTTATAAATTACGTTTAATCGTAAGTAACTACGCCTGACAACCTCCGCATACCCACATGCATAGTCATCACGAATGGCGGGGGAACGACCGAACACACGTGACGTTGAATTCGAAAGTGTTTTGTAGAAAACATGCAATTACTCGCTGCGAAAATCGATGATCCGTTCACTTTGTAGAATAAAAGGCGACAGAGTTTGAAACCCCCCTCGCTTTTCACACCAACCGCATTCACCGGGATTAGGGGGGGTATCCTAATGACGTGGAACAGTTTTCCACGGCCAGAAATCCCACCGGGACGTAGGAGAATTCAAGGGAGGGATTTGATCCGATGTAAAATCGATCGAAGCTTCAACGTTAAATTTAATGCACTCAGTTTTTCAGCGTTATACATATACATAGAGGCTGGTTTTGTATTTTTCAAAATAAATCTCGCGAGTCTCTCTTCCTGCGACTTTACCGGAGATATTTAGAAACCCATTGTAAAAGCTTGATATGTATACACAGGCACGCGCGTATAATGTATATAAGCTTTACGTATACATACGCGAAAGTATACCTATATATCGCCGACTATTGATACGCCAGCGTTCCATCAGGATTCTGTTTTTATTTAATATGCCCTGGCATTATATGAAAAGGTAATATTAGCTCACCCCCATCCTGGGCCCACAAACCCTATATAGCTTTTCATCGTCTCGTCGCTCATCCCGGTGAAATATTCATCGGGGCAAATTGGCTGTTGTTCTTCTTCATTTTTTATTTTTTTTCTTCATCCCCCACCCCTGCGTTTTATTCCTTCCACACTCCACCCCTCTCTCTCTCTCTATCCCTCTCTCTCTCACTACACTTTTTCATCTCGATCAGTCTGGCTGCGGGGCGTCGCCTCTTAATTAGAAATATTTGCTCAACTTTGTGCGGATAGAGGAGACAGGAGGCTACACACCGAAGCCACCATACCGCGATATTCTCTTAACGAGCACGTGTGACCGGAACAAACTGCATCCAGTACACCCGGAAAAGTTATGCTACACGTACGACATACACACACATTTATTCCCGAAAGCTAATTCCTCCTCCCTCGTTGTAGCAAGGTCTGCTATATGCGTGTACGTCATATAGGCGAACAGGGTGCGGTAGCGAGGAGAAGGAAAAAAATTAAAACGAACGACGAAAACTTTTACCGGGAAATTTTAATTCCGCGCGGCAATAACCCCACTTCTCGCGTTATTGACAATAATCTATAGTGCGCGTGGATCGAGTACATAATTAGTAATTTGTACGTCAAATAGAAGCTTTTCGACGCCTCTAATGAAACCCCGGCGGTGGTATACCAAACTGCCGTCGGTATACGATATGACAAAGCTGCAGCGATGACGTCGATGGCACAGTTGATTTCAAATTATTTAATTAATGTATTCGAGGGTAATGCTCTGATAATATAACCATGGTATTGGAAACTCGCAGGCGGGACGGGAAAGGGGATCGGTTTGTTGGTCACGAGTGTCGTTCGGCATTATAATCTTGTATTATACGTATACCTGTACTCGGTGTAAAATTATTTCCCCCGTCAGAACCGTAATATATGACGTTCCAATATCGTGTGAAATAATCAAGTTTAATTACCTATCCAACATACGCGTCGTCCGATGACGATATACCTGTCAAATTTTGTTCCCATTCCCCGATGCGGGTCAGATTTCCGTCAAAACGATAATTGAAACCCGATTACCTGTACCACCTGCTCGCGTGCCGAAACGGTCATTCGAATCGAGTTTTGCTCGGGGAATATTCTTTATCGGTTATGGAGTTTTCATTCGTTTAGGGATAAAAAAAAAATTTGTATTTTTGGCGCAAGGTATTTGTGGGAATTGGTGTAGCTTAGGTGTATTCAAATTTTTAAGCGTTCAAATGATCCGAAGAGACGCGAAGCTCGAAACTTGAAAGGTGTGCGGAAATTGATTGGGGCATGCTATCAGAAGCGTTGAGTTTATTTTTAGGCGTCTTTGAAGCTCCTTGAAGTGGAAGTCACTTTTACCTGCTGATCGACGCCTCGGGGAATTTAAAATCCTTTGAGATATATCAGCCTGCGAGTTTGAAGGAAAAGTTTTTCTTTTTTTTTTTCTTACCTGCCGAATAGGCCTACTGTTTCTACTGGAACTAAATCCTAAAATAGAATTCTCGGAAGCTCAGAAAACACGGTGTCGTGGAATCAATCGCTGAGACAATGCCACAAGATTTCTTATTTTCTATTCCCGGCCTCTTAATTTCGAACGTCAGAGACTGCGGCGACTTTGCGCCGGTCCCAATTATTTTTAATTTCGAAAAAAAAAAAAACGTTGACGTAGCCTGCGGGAGAATCTATTCGTGATAAAGCAAAAAACGAAGGCGCAGAATTATTGCGTTCATGGATGTGTTCGAATAAGTGTAATTTCTTTTCTGTTTGTTCCGTCCACTGATTCTTTTTCCTGCGAGTTTCGTTTTTTCATTAAATTTTTCTTCATAACTCCTCTCTTATTCGTCTCGAATATTTCTTTCTCTCCTCCTCTCCTCAACAAATCATGATTTTATTAAATTGATACAGTTTGTTTGTAAGGAAAATATAATTTTGTTAAAAGTCGTAAGCTGGCTGCCGTTGCGGAAGATGCCGATGATGTCGAAACGTAGCCATATTATTCTACTTAGTCGATGCGTAAATACACCCTGACTTGATATTGTCTCTCTTTCAGTCTAAATCAACCCCAACATTTCTCCTCTATAGTTACAGTTTTCACCTGCTGCAGATGGCTAATTGTCGGATGAATTTCACCGCGTGCATAGAGAGCAGGAAATTACTATGTATTAACTTTACAGTCTGAGTGATTATACATGTACACCAGAGAACTGGTGGAAAGTTTGTGTAGGTTTAAGACGTATCAAGCTTGGCCGCGTTTTCGCGTTGTACAAGGGCTAGAATTACACGGAGACGAAGTGTTGACGGGAAATTTTGAATAATTTCGATGGAGCTCATCGCGCGAATTCCTCGGATATCGTAAAAGGCTTCATGATCGCGACTCAGCGAAGCTTTGTGCCACCACGTGGGGGACGTTCGAAAGCACGTTAACGAACGGTACGCTCCTCACTCGAAGCTCGAGGTGGATTCGAGGCCAACTGGGGTTGCTACGGCACTTCACCGCTGCAGGGGCATTTCCGGTGCAGCTTCACGTGCTTGCAATTACACGGGCATGAAATAATAACACGGGGAAACGACGCAGCCTCCTTCCTCCCCGTGCACCTCGATCAATATCGGACGGGGTGCAGGGCTGACGGTACGTCACGCTCTGAAGAGGAAACGTGTCGTTGAGGAGCGAAGAGAGAGAGAGAGAGAGAGAGAGAGAGGGTGGATCAGACCTGCGTGCATATTTATGTCTCTTGGAAAAGAAGAAGAAGAAGAAGAAGACAAGGAAGAAAAGAAACCCGCGCGGAAACGACACAATGAGTAAATGACACAATATTGCCGCTGCAGCACTTCGACCAGCCCATCTGTCGGTTGTACGTCAGGTACACGAATGCACACGGTCATAAAATGTGGGAGAAATGTTTGAATGAGAGTTCGAGGGAAAGAGAGAGAGAGAGAGAAGAAGAGAGGCTGTGTAGCGCATCACCCACGCACGGCAAATGTGAACCATGACAAAAGTGCATAAAGCTTGGAGAAGAGGAAGAGGAAGAGGAGAAAGAGGAGAGGCGTAGCAGTGTGTAAGAGAGAATGGAATAGAATGGGACGGGACGAAACGGAATGAAAGGTTGGCTTAGAAACTCGGTTTCTGTATAGAAACGGTAAAAGCGGTAACAATAATTATGAAGATAAGTAGGCTGACACTGTGCCGCGAAGACTTAAGGAGGAAATATTTCACCTAGAAAGGTGTCTGTGCGGTGCAGTTCTTTCGGTATACAATATAGACCGCGGAGGGGAGAGGACGATGACCAACGACCCACAAACACAAGGGGATCTCGAGGGTTTCACAAAGAAAACCCTCGCGTTTATATCGCTGTGCGTGCGTGTGTGTGTGTGTTGTAAAAATGAATAAAGAAAAGAAAGAAAGAAAGAACGAAAGTTGGGAAACGAAACCAGCTTTGCTATCGAGCAATGGGGTTACTGATTTCTCGACGACGCTTTGCAAAATTAAACTTTTGTCACTAGTTTGTACAACCTCACGTTTCGTTATACGTACGGAATATATATTCACTAATTTTCAAAGGGGATGAATTTGGTCACAGAAATGAGGCGTATTTTAAAGGTTAAAAAAAAATGGAAAAGCTCGCGAATTATTTGGTTCGGAATTTACCTCCTTGGATTCGAAAATTTGGCAAGTATTCGATTTGAATATAGTTAGGTGTAATTCGTTATGTCTGCATATTTCTACATTTCTATACAGTCAGACTTGTTTTGGACAAATTGAAACGAGAATGGAAACTTATTAGTTCGGGGATTTGGTGGGTTTCAAACGAAAACGTGTTCTTTCATCTACTGTTTCATTAATTGTAAGTCTATTTTATTGGCTCGCGTGGTTCAACGTACAGAAAATTGGTTTCTGACGAGTAAACTTTTGCTCATTGATACGCTCATAGTATATAATTGAGAAGAGAACCCTTTTACCACGAATAATTCAACAGAGTTCACTAATTCGTTCTGTCAACGCGTTCCACGCGTTTTTCTATCCTTCCTACGTATATCGTATACAACGTGCATAATAAGTAAGAAATTTACCTTCGAATCTCTGATACCGAGCTTCGAATTCGGAGAAACGACTTTTTCTAGCTGATTTCATTCTCCTCGACAAAAAAAAGCATCAATAATTCTGAGTGATTCCAGCGAATGGGTTCGAATGCAATTCCCTATCATTTCTCCGGGATGGGGAATTCATAGCTATCATAGGTACCTTGAACTGCATAACGCAGACGGTTGGATGACAATAATCGCAGTTACGGACCCAACGCGATGATCGGAACTCTATTGATTTGTGGATCAAGTCTGCCCTTCGCTTCGGCTCGACTCCAGTGCCTGTCCAGATAGGCTATATAGGCGAAGGATTGCATGTCTTCCCACTATGAAAAGACGACCAAGTCTATACGGGTAGACGCTACGACGATAATGCGGTACGTGTGTAAGAACAGATAGGCGCTTTGGTTCCGTCCGTATTGTAAGCGTCATTGATTATCCTCTCGACCCCTTGTTTCACCGGGTT
Source organism: Neodiprion lecontei (assembly GCF_021901455.1). Classification (NCBI taxonomy): domain Eukaryota; kingdom Metazoa; phylum Arthropoda; class Insecta; order Hymenoptera; family Diprionidae; genus Neodiprion; species Neodiprion lecontei. The sequence goes on from NC_060265.1 coordinate 3,736,366, forward strand.
AAGCCGTTAGTAGGGAAATTATACTTATCTAGATTGTTCCGTGCCAAGAACTACCAGCGTTTTCCGAGCCACCCCATATGTAGGTGCATATATATATGTATATATAATAACGCAACTGTGTACGCATAGATATTGCGGTAGTTTTAATTACGTATCGTTAGCGTGAAATTCAAGTTTTGTTATTGTTATACAGCGAGAGTAACGAATATTTATTGGGTAGGGAAATTTTTTGGTAAGTGCAAAGGACGTGTGTAACCGATTTTTTATTTTACACAAAAGTTCGTAGGTTCCAAGTGTATCCAGTTGTACCGTGTTGATAGAATAATTCAAATTTATGCGAAGCAAATGCGTATACACGTAGACATACTACTTTATACGTATAACTCGAGTTGAGAGAATTAAATTTCATTCGGCTATTGAAACGTATTCGCAGAGATATTTTTACGAGTTATAGTGCAATGCGATGACAGGTATATTTAAGTATATCGTAAACAGTGATAAGATGTATACGATACTCGTATTTATTATAATCTTATTCAGAGCGCGAGCTAATTGAAGAATTGAAATTTAAAAGGAATTTAAAGCTGCACAGATGATAATTATAAATAAATATGAGCAAATTTAAAATATGCTACATGTTTGAATGAAAAATTGAAACACCGTTAATAATATCGTTGAAAAACAGAGTAGGTGATTAAAGGTTACACCACGTTTTGCCAGAGTTGTTGCTAAATTAAACACAGTTTGACTGCCTCTCTTGTTTTATGGTGACATATTTTCTTTCCGCCTCCCCAATTCATAACTCATGACGAGAGTGTGCGCGCGGTGGTCTTTTTTTTTCTTTCTTTTTTTAGTCTTTCTTATTTCTTAAAAATTGCCTCTCTTCTCTCTCGTCGCATTACCAAGCACTTCGATTATCAACTCTACGATTAATAATTCGGTTAAGCTCCCCGGTTTCTTTTCATCTCTTCATCCCGAGTACGTATAATAACGTCGCAGCTTGTTACACAGCCGCGCATCGCCCGGCAATTAATGCATCCGTTTGAGAGGCGCAGGAGAGAACACTTAATATATCCGTCCTGCACGGCGCGCGTCGCACTTGTCCACCACCTCCTATACACACACAAGTCTGCCGAGAGCCATGAGATTTATACACAAGTATAAATTTGCCCGATACAAGCTTATACAGACTTGCACGCTACCGGTCGCCCTGGTCCAGAGTCGCAGTGCAGCAACGTCGTTAACCTCTTAGCGAGTGAGCTGGATCGAAGCCACTGCAAGGGGATCCTTTCATCCGACACCATCGCGATCGTTTATCCACGCCGCAGTGTGTGTTTTATCTATTTATATTTGTCTAAACTCGACTACGCCGCTTCTTCTTCACTCATCGCACATCGCAACGTCGTTAGAGCAGCGTTGCGTGTCTTGCGCTTCGGGTAAATCCACGGATTCAGAGACTGTCCGAGATGAGCTGGAATTAAGCAGAATCTCCAGGGAACGCGCGTCGGTTGGCAATTTTTTGCAGAAATGCAGGGAGGATCGAGAATCCGAAGATTTTATCGTGTTGCACGGTGGGTATGATATGTACGGGGAGCAACACTCGGTGGAAAATTTTGTATCCTTGCTTCCTGTCATCGGAAAGCACGCGGATGAATTAATGATCAAAACCTTTCCCCCTGCGGAACTTCCGCGTGCGAATTAAGTATTAAAGGTTGCTAGCGGGGACCGAACTTTTTACCCTACGTACTTCCAACGTCAACGATCATTCTACGCACGCCTATCAAGATCTAAAACGGAATGAAAATCAGATGAAAAAAGGTACATCGTGTATTTGAACGTCGAACGGCTCACCGTGAATTCTAATTCCGACGTAACCATAATACGATTCGCTTGAATGATGAATGGAGATTGTTTGGGAAAAAAATAAGCTTTAAGAAATCTGTAAGCGCTTCGCACTTTTCGGATCCTCGTCTTAATTCCGTTTCAATGAACTTGTAGAGTTCGCAGTTATACGATATGGGCCTTTTCGGTATGACGGTGTTTCTGTTGGGCAGTTGGTGTAAAAAATTTGTGCAGCTCATCCCGCGGGTGTTCAAAGGGAACTCGTTCTCCGTGCATTCGTATGTATCGCTCCCCGTGATAAAGGGTTGCGGGGGTTGTGTAGGTGCCTACGGCAGGCCTGCACTCTGGAACATTTATAAAAAAAAAGCGGAGAGAGAAATAGGAAAAATGAGGCTGGATTACAGTGGCAAAAAAAGAAAAAAAAGAAACATCGGGCACGTGTATCTCCCCTGCCTACATTCAAGGGGCTGATTCAATATTCGAACCAGTTGATAAAGTGAAAAGCGAGAGCGCGTGTGCATTTTGCGACAAGCATTCATTGCCGTCAGTGTATTGACCGAGAACCGTCATTTCCCGTTTTATTTTTTCTTCTTCGATTTTTTCTGCCTATACGCGATATGCGGTGCACGCGGTGGAAATATCGCAGTAATGTTATACAACCAACATCATTCCTCATTTTTTTTACTGTATAAACACATCATCGCCGTCCACTCCCGCTTCAGGATCAACATTCTGTTTGTTTATAATTTGGATATTTTCAACGCGGCATGTATTCAACGAGCCAACAATCGGGTTTGGGCTAACCATGAGCCAACCTTTGCAACTGCAGTTGTTAAACTCGTTTCGAGCTGAAATAAAGATAATAATAACGAATTCATTATCTTATTCGAACTTTGGACGAACAGTGTTGAATTCGTTATGAGTGACTAAAAAAAACCCTGTGGTGCCACAGTAAACGAAAATCAGATGAGTTCTGGATGTTGGATTATCATATTTGCCCTGCAGTCATAAGGTACATTTTTTTTAAAAAACGACTTTGGATTTATGACCAGTAACCATAAAAACCATGCAACACCAATTTTTATTAAACTCCGTTCGTCCGTTCTCGAGATATCATCGTTTGTATTCGATTGTTTATAATTGTGTTATTCAAATAATTCGAAGAGTACTGATTCGATCAAAGCCAAAATCTAGTCAGTTCTAAGTTTGGAAAAGTTGCCTCGATTGAGACCGAGATCAATAAAATTCGGTAATTTGTTCTCGAGATATCGTTGGACAAAAAAAAAAAAAAATTTATCACAAACGCACACACACTCACAGAGATGTCCACCTCAAAGTGATCGGAGGTGATTTTCTAGACTTCAAAACGTCGAGATCTTGTGAAACCTCGACTTTTCATTTTCGGGGCGATTACAACGACTGCCTTCTTTCTCCGAAAGCAGAGAAACGCGGAAGTTAATTAAGAAAGAAGGAAAAAATGAAAGCAGGGACAGAAAGAACGAAGCAATATATATTATATATCTATACACCCACTCAACCACCGAGGAAAAGATAACAGAGGGTAAGAATAAGAAGGAGAAGGAGAAAGAAGATGATAAAAAGAGAAAGTTGATAAAATGAACTTCGTTCACCCTAAACGGAAATTAATATACAAGAGCCGCACGTTACAAGTTATGCTTTAGCGGAGTATTTCCGAATAAGTTATTGGAATAATTTACCTTATGCATAATTGCTAATAGTCGGCACATCTTGTACCGCTTAAAACTCATAGCTCTGTTTACACAGTCGTGTCTTCAATTAACCGCATGGTATATAATTTATAGAATTGCCAGTGTACAGTTGAGACCACGGTTGGTCAGCAATTGATCTTTGTAAGTTTCGTACCCCGTGAAGTAAAGACTTTTTTTCGTACTTCTGACGTGGCTTATGACGTGGTTAGAATCAGCAGCACTTTTGAGAAATCGGAGAGTCGTCGTCGTGGCGAAAAGAGTTGGCGTAAAGTATTTTTTATCGGGCAAAAGGAGGAGGACGCTGGTCTCTCTCGATCATTCTTCTTCGGGTTTCTCAACGGCCATCTGGCACTCGGACGCAATTTGTCGGGCAATTGAAAAGGCAATCTAATCACAGGGTCTATCGTCGTTAAGCCATCGCGAGATAGAAGCTGGCACACCGAGCGCGATATATCCAGTCAGTCTCTTTGGTCGAAAGTCTTCAATTCCGTTTCCATCAATCTCAATCAAGATCTTGGGCGTATCTCTTCTACTCGGTTCACGGTCATTTAATCATTTAGGCGGAAATCGTGTCCCGAGTCTCGGACCTCATCGCGCCCTCTCCACCAGGAGTTCGAATCAAACGGCGGCCCGAGGTAGCTCGTTTCGCCTTTTCTCCTCACACGCGAAGCTTCCACATCTACGGAAGGCGCTGGTTCGGTGCCTCGGCACTTCACCCACACCATGCGGGGTCATTAACGAGCGCCGCGGTCTGCTGACACATGAATTTATTTACATTAGAATATAAAATACCGCGGAAAACCCGGTGCCAGGCGACGAGGCATGTTCGCATTCTCTCTTCCCTGTTTACACTCTACTTCCGAGTGCATCAGAAACGCTTTTCACGCGAGGAAACGAATTGCCCGTGTGCACACAATGCTCGCACCTAGGCTCCACCCTACGCCAGTCAAAGTACTCGCTATTTGTACACAGGCATGTATACCCATGCGATGCACTGGCTTCGCGTCAGCGATTACAAGAATATTTCAATAGTGACTAACAATGTCGTTGGAACGAAATAACTGCTCAACATTTATAGGTGTATATATATAAATTATCGGCATTTATACGCCATTGAGTAGAATTTTGAGCGCTGGATCGAGTACTTTGCAGAAATTTCCATCCAGTTCGTCGTTTCTAACCCACGATCTCGTATCTCTTCTTCCCTTATTCCAAGCGTATGTCTGCAGATACAGCGGACCAGTATAGAAGAACAGCGGGTGGTCCGTGGTATCCATTCTTCGTTACCAGATTCGCAGCAAGGGTTCCTCTCCAAGGCCATACATCCATCCTTTCAAATCTAATTCGGTAATTAAGACAAAGTTAATCTAAGTTTCGCGCTGCCTTTAGAAGAGAGGACTGAGTACCGTAGCGGGTGGTGTATGGCGAAAACAAATAACTGATTTAACGCCCCGAAGAATCCCGACGGCGAGGAGGAGTCGAGCTGATTAGTCGAGATCGTCGGGGACAAAAGTTGGCGTGTATTAGTTACAATGGCTGGTTAATTACTGGGATTGAATGAAGAAAAATACAAACATTCAATCACCGACTGCGCTGGAAGAATAATACATTGTTGGGATGAGGCAAGAATTAGCCTGCGCTTTGTTCCAAAGTGGTATAACCGGCGGTAATGGGGAATAAAATCTTACTGCCGCCACGTGCTCCGCCAGGAAATGAAGTGCAGTAGGTCTTCATCGCGGAGGTGTCAGGGGCTAAGGGCTCCGTTGGCGCGCGGGGCTTGCCGAAGAGGAGGAAGAGGAGGAAGAGGAAGAGTAAGAGCGGAGATGCTGAGGAAGAGGAGCCGGCCGACAAAAGGAGAAAAGCCGTAAAAGCGATGGTAAAAGTGGCACGGGTTATCTAGCCGGTAGCGCTCGCTTCTTCGCCCGGGGGCTTTCGGAGGAGGCGGAAGGGGAGGGAGGGGGAGAAGAAGAGTCCAAAGAGAGACGGAGGCAAGGATGGAAGGAGGAAGAGAGATAGTACCAGAGCCGGCCGAGATATCCGTACCTTATACCTCGGCCTCTCTGTCGCCTTCGCGTTCGCTACTGTATAAGAGTCGGTTGCACGGCACGGCTGCAGAGTCCCCAGGGAAGCGCCGGGCGTAACTATCGATTGCCCAGACTTTTAGGGTGCGAAGAGGTGTTTCGGCGGGACCACGCGATACCCGAGAACAGCCTGACTTCCGTTTCCCGGATCGGTGCCGTGGACCGCTTCCCACTTTGAACGGTTCTTTGATCTGACAGAGTACACGCGTTCAGGCAAAACCTTGGAGTTTGTACGGATATCGATAGCCGAGGATCGCTCGTCGCTAATCAGGATGAAGTTAGTAACGTGGGTTTAGCGACGAATGTTCAAGAAAAATCGTTACATCGCAGACTTAGCAATGTCCGAAATTTGGTAGAACACCATGACAAACAAATTATACTCTTATTTTGACAAGTCAACTCTTTGGAAGTTATTCTAAAATTGATAAGTTATGATTTTTTTTCTTTGATGTTTCGTTACGGTAACGTTATCAACTTCAGCCTCATCATCGCTAATCATGGATTAGACGATGAAAGTATGTCCACAGTGGTTTCAGGGTTGAAAGCTACTCGCGATGGTTGGATTCACCAAATCTCTCAAGGATTTGTGAGGATCCGGGTGTTTGAAGCACTCTGGTATCTGCGGGGGATTGGAAAGCTACCGCTGTGTCAGAGATTGACAATCCTCGGTGGTAACAACTCGTCACGATAATTTGAAACTAATGTAACGATTCGTCCCCGAAGATGAGATTCAGGGGCTGAGTATGAAGTTTCGAGAATTTCCGTTCTTCTTTTTTTTTTCTCAACAGTTATTCAAGACCGAGTAGGTAAAGCTGCTTCCGCGTACGTATAAAGTCGAATAAAGTTTCCCGAAGAGTCTCTCCTCAACGTATGCGCAAATATGGAAGCTGGCTTTTAAAACACGGAGGTACGTAACGTGAAATGTATAAAACTTTGAGCCCGGTATGAAAAACGTTGAGCGCATGCCACCTTCTTCTAATGCATATCGACTCGGTGCAGCTACTCGAATGAATACGTAATACTTAAGAAGGCTAGAAGAACGCAGCGAGGAGAGAAGAATGGCTTAAGGAGACTGAAACGAATCGAGCAAAGTACCGACTAGACATTTATGACAAAGACCGTTTAAGAGATCCGCTTCCGTCGGACGGTGGCCATAATATTCGAACCGATAGACACTCCGAAGACCATCGTTCGAATTGCGGGACTTCAAGGGTTTTTTATCGAGCAACAAGTCACCGACTAGCAGTTCCATCATCCCCTGCAGTTTCTATCCTTTCCGGAAGATTTACCTGACGTGGCGACGAGGCAGCGGAGGCGGCACCGGACTGTGGAAATTATCCATCATGGAATAAGCGTTGTGGTCGACGGACTTGTGGTCCAGGCTCTCGAGGTGGTCCAGCCTGAGCAACTCCGCTTCCCGGGGCGAGTGGAGCTCACAGTGAGCGACGTGGAGCAGCGGTCTCAGCGAGGAGGCCTCGCATCGCTGCTGCCGCGAAGGCGGCCTCACTACCTGGTGGTGGTCGAGACCATCCGCGGAGGATTTTTCCTCGCCCCAGACCTCGAACTCACCGGCCGCTGAATAGTCACCGAATCCACTGTTACCCTTCACTTTTGCACTTTCTTTTACACGCTCACAAGACAACGATTTCGCGTAGTAATTCCCCACAGACTCAATGCTGACGGCCTTTGCGAAGAGCTTGCGGAAGCTCCGACTCTTCCTCGACGCGCTCTTCGTCCTCCCTAACGGCGATCGGAACGAAGAAATTTTCGAATGATTTTCTTCGCTACTTCTTCTTCTTCTTCTTCTTCTTTTTCTTGTTTTTCTTCGTCTTCTATCACCGTTTCAAACCGGGATTATAATTTCGCCGACTTTATCGAGTTAGTCAATGTTGTACGTATACGCAGAAAAGTTTGTTTCAACGTCTGTAAATCGTTTTCCCAACTCGGGGTTTTCACCTGCACGGATGGATATGTATAGATGTGGGTATATGTGTATGTATGTATATACATGCAGAGTTTGTATGTATGTACAGCTAAGGGGGAAAACTTGCGCTGTAAACTTCCTTATCAATCTGTCAACGGCAGCAGGAAACTTTGGTCCACCTTCCTGAAAACAGTTTTCCTATAGTATAGGGATAGGTATCTTCGTATTGAGAGGGAAGCTTTAAAGCTTGAGGCACCGAAATCGCGGGGTTTTTTGGGGTGAAATTCCCGGCCTATTCGCAACGTTTCTTCATCTATTATTTTATTTCATTTATTCCATTCACCCACCCCGATATTGAGATCACAGCTCTTTTTGCACTTGATAGAGCTTACTTATCTATGTCTATGAAAATATAACCGTACGATTGTGCACGTTGAACAGTTTGCGTCCGATAGTAAATGATGCGAATCACTCGGCACCAAGGGACTTGACGTAATTAGCGTGCAAATCCGCCACTGAGAATCCAGATAACCGTCGGCGACGAATCGAGTCTTTTATAACGGAAAACTTCACTGACAAAAACCCAGGGTCGTCGTATCGATTAAACAGCGATGAAAATAATTCGGAATGTGACAATTATAAACAGGTTTAAAATTCGCACGAGCATTCATTTTACGCGCTTTAATATCCGGATTAATCCAATGCGCGCGCGCGTTTCGCAAAAGGACACTTATAATTGGCCGTAAGGGTCGACGTTACCTACAACTTACTATCTACTTATATTCACGGGGCTCGGAGATTCGGCGAGAGAAGTACTCCTTAACACTCGAGAGTGATATACCGCACCCCGACCGTCGATCACTCGCGACGATTTTTCCGCTTTTTATTCACCGTTTTACCCAACGAGAGTCGGACCTTCACTAAATCTAACACCGCGCGCAACGAGCTTCTTTAACGAACTGACGTCCGGCTCTGTCACCTGGTCAACGGAGACTGAAAGCTCAAGCGTCGCGACGCCCGGCACAAACTGATACCAGGGCATCCCCTCCACCCGTGATCCCGGCGCGTGCGCGCGCCCCCTCCACCCCCTTCCCCACTTCCCGCCCCCCTTCCGCCGGTTTCAGGACCCTCGGTAAGGCGCGCCTCTGTCGGGGGGTTGACGAGACTCCGAATGCCCTCGAGCGCGCGCGCGCAACCCTCCGAAAACGCTGGTCCTCCACGGCCTTCAGAATTCCTCCTTCCGAAGTCTCGCAGCGTGCGCCGGATCTCATCTCCGTTTTCCGATAGTTTGGTCAGCAGCTGACGGACTTGGAGTTCGGACGGGTTACTCGGAACACGCCGAAGGGGTTGAGAAAAAAATCTTGCTATTTATTCGGAACCGAAAACTTTCGCCGCGATTAGTTGATGCGTAGCTGCTACGTATCTGTAGACTCATTTTTCACACTCTCCATCATCCAAGGGTGGAATTTCATTTGCAAAATTTCTTCTTTTTCGACCCGCTACGCTGCGTTGATTCTGGGAGTGGGAAAATAAAGAACAGTTGGAGCTAGAGACACACGTGTGCCACGCGAAAGAAAGAGATTGCGACATATTTTTGAGACGTTTCATGTCTTCGCGTTGTTATATGTATGCGTACGTATATATACACGTATAATGTATTATGTATGTACGTATGTATGTACCTCATACTATATGCGGGGGATGCACACTCTACGCGTAAAATTCAAAGAGGTTTCTTTCATCAGCACGACGAACGAAAAAGCAGCACGTATTTCTCTTTTTATGATTATTTCCTCACTCGCTGGGTACATTCGCCCGCGAGATTTGTCGCAGGGTATAAGGTGTAGGTGTATAATATAAAGTTATTGTGGAGCACAGGATTTTGCTTTTAAGACGTTGTCTCGCATCAGGAATATTGTTGTTGTTCGTCTCGTTATTATTACGATGATTATTGTTGTTATTGTTATTCTTAAATTTATCGTTGTTCGTTATCATCGTTCGAGAGGTAACTAAATATTTTCGTTCTGTAATCGTTCCGTGAAGAGAAAACTGTTCGAAGTCGTCTCTCTCCAGGAGCGCGCTTTGGGCAAATGGGAAAATGAAATTACATCGCATTAAATTTTCACCGCGGCAAAACCGGCAGCTGTACAAATTTTTTCCAATAAAAATCGTCGCACCAGCAAAAGCGTGCACGTTATATACTTTTGTACGGAGAAAAGTGTCGAGAGAAGGTACGAGGGGCGTGTGAGGAGGAGAGGAAAACAGAAAGGTGGAGGTGGAGGATCGAGGATTGCCAACTAACTGACAGTGGGAAAAAAGGAGGCGCGACTCAACGAGCCGATGTTTTATTCGGCATGGATTAAGCCGTGGCTTACTGAAAAAATCAAATTATTCCAAATCCTTGAGGGTCACGTCGTTATGCTTCCGCACGCGCTTCGTACTTCTCATTATATTCCTTATATATAGATATCTACGCGTTGTATTTAATCGCGTACAAATATTATTAATGTATGTAGATATAATTCAGACGGACGAATGGGCGCGAGCGCTGGGAAAAATCTGAAAGATTTTCCGCGTAGAGGAGCTGCGAAAGAGAGCGGAAATTTAGAATCTCCTTTTACCAACGAGCGAAATGTTATATCATATACAGGACAGGTACGCGTACGCAAGGAAGAAAATTTTTGAAACCATTCGCGCGGAAGGCAAAACGCCTCGGTGTTCGCTTCGGTGGATATTCACACACACACACACACTCATCCGCGATGCGTACGAAACACACTCGAGACCCTGACTGGCTACAGTTTCGTAAGATCGGAATTATTTTCCCAGAGGTTGCCGAGCCCTGTCTCGAAACCCCCCCATCACCCTTTGCGATCATCCAATTCCTTTGAGCAGGCGGTCTAATTTTCCCCGAATAACATTAGTGTCTCGCCGCTTTAAGCTAATTGTTCAGTTTACCGTCGATTAAAATAAAACTTGGGGATTGGTAAGTGTAACGGGGTTGATGCTGCGAGGGGGTGAGAGTGAGAGAGAGAAAGTGGGGCGGACGAGAGGGTGGGAATCCAGTGTACCGAGCAAAGGGAGGCTAATTTTCTCAACCCAAATGAGCAGTAGAGATCGCGTATTTGTGAAGCCTTAAGGCAAACGCTCCTCTCGCTGGAATGCGACGTTGATTCGTTTATACAGGCATCGGGAAGCTGATGAGATGAAGAACGGTTGCGAGATTCTACGATATCCATAACTGAGAGAAAGCACAGCAGGTTCTACAGATTTCAAAGAAGCTCTCATACTAAAAAAAAAAAAAAGTGATGTAGGTACCTACAGGTGTTCGGTAGTTACTTCGAGTATCGATAAAGTACAATTTTCCATCATACAGGTACTTAAAGTTTCTTCGGTACGTGTACAAAGTTTTCCTAAGGGTTGTGCACCGGTTCTTTCGCGTTTTGAAAAGTGTCCGTCGCAAATCAGTTCAGGAGCTGCGGTACTCTGGATTTTGGTATCGCGACGTACAGGGTGAGCATCATTTATGCAGACGTACACGGCGTGCACGAACATTCGTTGCACAAGGCGGCGTAGCCGCAGTTGAGAGATCTTAGCTAACCGTATGAACTTTGCGGTTGTGAGGGGTGGAAGCCAAAATTATTCAAGGCACGTGTGCCGCGGAAAGTAAGCAGGTAGGTTGCTCTCGGCGGTGGGGCATATATGCGTGTGCAAATAGGTTCTCTCCTCCATGATCAGCGGCACGGTGGCTGGTGGATATCGTCGTCGGGATCCAAGTTCAAACATACGCACACACTCGGTTCCTTGACGTCGACGACGAGGACGAGGCGTTTCTCCGGTTTCCTTTTGGGTTCCTGTCTCTTCCGTATACACCCAGCTCCGAATTCCACGCTATCGAAATCCTCGCGGTATTCCTTCGTCTCCACGCCGCGCGGAACGTACGTTTGTTTGGATAGAATGCCATCAACCGAAGCGTTCAATTTAATTGAGATTAGCATAGGTACATCTAGCTACCCTACGTGTATAACGTCCCCTAGCCTCGGCCGAGAAACCGCCGGCTTTCCCTGATATCGCTCTACAATTTAGCTACTCCGCTATACCGGGATCAACTTTACCCTAGATCTCCGCGTGGTATTATACGTGCATGGATATATCTGGATAATTGCCAACTGTTGTAGCTTCGCCTTACTCCGGGACGTTTTACTGCGTTTCCTCTTCCTCTTCTCTTCGCCCTAACGTTATACCAACATATACATCCAATAAATTTTCCGCAAATCTACTCGGTCTCGATCGACAATTTACTCCAACTATTACACAACGTTTCGAGCTATGGCTGCAGGACAAATTGCTTCGAAGGGGGCTTACACAAAACGACGTCGTTTTAGAGTAACTGATCTACTTCCGGTCGCGTGTAATCTATCCGGTATATTTACTGTCTCTCGATTTTGTCAATATCCTGTCAGAGATACTCCCTCATTCGTGCTCTTTCACCGTTTCGCTTCGACTCGCGAAAGCACTCCAGGGCTTTCCTTTACCGAGTTTTCGCACCCCTCGCGGTAACTAGAATACCGTACGTACGTATACCACGGGGCAAAGTAAAACCAATCGAAGTCACTCTGCCGCCTGTAACGCGATCGACGGAAACTCCGTGAGACTTAGTAGGTAATTACGCGATCAGAGCAGAATTAACTCGCGCCAGTTCTATTCACCTTTGAAGCTCGTCAACTTTTCAGAGATTGCGCTTCGTCGCGGTTTGCAAGAAGAAAAAAGGAAGACCGAGAAGTACCGGATGCCTACCGTCTGGTTTAGTGTGGGTGGTTCCGATGCTGGTGTGTAGAAGGCGGGCGGCTACTCTCTCCTTTGAAGAAGAGCCGAGCTTCCCAAGTAATTAGTCAGGACTTGGATGGTTGTTAGATATGTATGCCACGCGGTGGATGCCATTCGCTTGCTTTTCAGGCGAAAGTAATCGAAGTACCTACACTGGCGGATATTCGTCTGGTACCGTCAATCGATGACAACAAAGTGGATCCTCCCTCCCGCGTTTCGTCTGCACATTTCCACCCTCGTTAAGTAACATTGCACTTGTTTACAACGCAACCAAAACTCGCCGGGGGGTGGAAAGAGAGAGTAAGAGGGAGAACTGGTAGAACGACGAGAAGGAAAGATGGATGGCAAGATTGTTTTATCTTCTGGCAACACTAAAATCCACCTTCGTGGCCCCTGCAGCGTTTACCCTTTTAGCGGGTGAACCGAGCTCCGCGTTACGGGCAGGGCAAAGTCATCCTACGCCATTATTTAGGCGAGACGTTGGTCCCGAAATTCCGAAGGTGGTCGAATGTTCGCAATCGCGTTGTACCCTGCCTATACCCTCGAGGATTTTCAACCAAAATACTTGCTCGGTAAAGTCCTTTGATCTTGGTACCCGGAAGTAGACTCTCCCCGATGCAGCCAACGTCGAGGAGGACCTCGCGTACCGTTTGCTGACTCGAAATCTGCACCACCCGGTTTTTGCTTCTTTATCCGTAATCATTCCGGTGCGGTTTTGGTTTTATTTGCAGGATGAGTCGTTGAATGCTTGTATAATTTATCATCGCTGCTGCGTCGCTTCCATGGATAGAAATTAACACACTTGTTGACTATCGAGTAGGTGTCGCATGGGATCGAAAACGAGCGTTCGCACCTTACGGTCATTGGTAGCTGGAACGAAACCGATTAGTCGTTGTATCCCGCGGGCTTATATTCAAATAAACTAAACAAAGTGGCAGGTATACAAAGTTTCAAGGTGTTTCGAGGAGCTGCCTTCCAGCACCTCGGGCCAGCGACGATAGTTAATAAGTCGACGCAACAGGTTATTTGAAAACCGAATGAAATATAGTTATTTGTGTACGCTCGGTGATTAGCTTGAAGATTCCTTCCGATGACCGGCGTGCGAGGGTTGAAAAGGTGGTACAGGACTCTCGTCCTCGAATCTTGCGTGATTCTCGAGTTTTGTTACAGTCGGGTTACGTCGATGAGAGCAGTCCTGAGTTACGATGATGACGTTTTTTTTTCCCCCGAGCTCTCCGGCACGCGGCTCTTTCTTTCTTCCCTTCACTACTCGAGATAACCCTAAACCACGGGTAAATACGAGCCTTGCTATAAATCCAACTGTTTACTCACAAGAAACTTAATAATATGGAAATGAATAATGCATGTGCCGTGTTACCGCTGCGCCAGGGTTAGCCGGAGTGATTTAAAGCCATCGCCTAACTATATAAAGAATTCAACCCTTGCCTCCGTTCTGAGGAGCGAATACAAACGGCGGTGCAACGCGGCTGACAAATTCTACGGAAGTAAGACCAACTCGCCGAGACGAACGAGCGCTGGACTCGGAGATCTGCTCCATCATCGGCCCTCCGCGTTATCTTATTGAGAAGCCTCCGGACAAACAGAGCCTACCTTGTACGTCGTATAAGGCGAGAACAATTCCGTAGCTTTTAAAATATTCCATCGACGCGATCGTAGGTGTGCACAGGTGCGGAGGCAATTACGAAGGCCTCGCGGGTGCGCGGCGACGATGAGAAACGACATCCGGACGGAGGGAACCCTGGGCTTGGAGGATAGATGCTCGATTTAAGAAACGACTCCGTTGTTCGTGGTTTCCGTTTTCCGACCGTTTTACTCCTGCATTCGCGCTCCTCTCCGCGATTACGGACAACGCTGTGTATAGCTATATGCATAGCTAGGCCGTCTAAGATAGAGGAACGCTTTACACCGCGGTTTCATTTTCACGACACAAAGGCGAGCTTAGAATTCTCTCCGAGCCTGCCGCGTCCTCCGCACCGGAATTCACCCCTCGGGGGAAAAGTTCATTTTTGAAATAAGAAAACGCGGGACCCAGCGGCTTGTACTCACGAATGGTGAGCTTTGGTTTCGGCTGTTACAACTCGTGTTGGTATCTCACCTGAAACAGTCAAGAAAAAGAAATACGATTAGCATTGCACGAGGCAGTTTATTATTGAATGTAATTTTTGTTCGTATTATTACACATTGTGGGGTCGTATTATTAACGTGCAAATGAATGTGTATATATATATATATATATATATATATATATGTGCATAATGAATTCCTGGATTATAATTATCCCTTGAGCATATAGAATTCCATGCGTCTGACTATAGGAGTCTGTATTTTGCAAGGCTCTGCCTGGCTCACGTTTGGCTCCGCGTGGGTTCCAAGGGCTCAGAACTCGGAGCTCAAAGCTCAAGGCTCAGGGCTCAGGGTTCAGGGTTCAGGGCTCTGGGCTCGAGGCTCAGGGATGTGGCGTGGTGGGTGGGTTTTCTAGGGTTCCAAAGCGCGACCCCAACCCCCGTTTCTGGGTGAAGAGCGAGAGCAGTCGACGTACTTGCCGAGATAGCGAGATGCCGCACGGCACGCGGTGCGTCAGCTACGACTCACTGCAAATAAAGCCTCGTATGTACATCTCCTTCCTTGCTCGCTCAGTTTGTTTGAAACATTGAGCAAACGTCGGTCGTTTAACCCGCGGGTAAGGGGTGGTTCGGAAAGGGTTGGACCCCCGGCTTTCCAAAAGACTTTCACGATTTCGACGCGACAGACTCGGCTCATTGGAATTGCCAATTTGATACTGGTTCAGTTGTACCTACGTCACGGTTTTTGAACAGAAAATTAAAATCGCCCTCGAATCTAGATACGGCCGGTCTGGCGCGATTCGAAACCAAAACCACGAGCAACGAGCGAAACATGTCGCGGTATAACAGGCGACACAAACCCCTGCAGACTCGCGCGAGCTGTCTTTTCACTTCTCGGTATGGAAGCATTATTCGACGGGGGTTGAAAAAGTCCTTTGAGAAAATTTTACAAAGGCGAGAAGCAAAGAGGCCTCCAAGGGCATTAGGCTATATTGGGGATAATTGAGTCAAAGATTGATACTTCGATGGGAGCAAGGCTTCTTCGAAGAGCTAGTCGGAGAGGATTTAGAGGAGGAAATAGTTGCTCTTTGGGGGATGATTTCGAGCAATTTTGTCACCGCCGTTTTTCCCTCTAGCTTCGCAACGTTCGCCGGGATATTGCGGGGCTCCCTGGATGCAGGGTGCGTTTACTGCCGACGCATCTATCCTAACTTGCCTCCCTTCGCTATGGCGCAGCGGCCGCGGTTGGGCTCCGCACCCTCGGTTATAAAAAGGTTATTGTTCCCGGCTTGCGCCATGCCCGGTACTCTCAGCCCCGCTCTTCTCTTTCGCCCCGGCAGTGCGTGACATTGGTCGGTATGGCGAGGCGTTACTTTTTAGGAAACCACCGCCATGATAATGGTAATGGGTTCGCACGGGCCTCGCAATTTTCAATTTACCGTTAAGAACTGCTCGACCACCAGTCTTTATACACCCCGCCTATATTCTCCGGTTATTCCTTTCTCCCCTCGGCGGACCTTTTTCATCTTCGCCCGTCACTTCTATCTCCTGCAAGAATGAAAGCGCATTCTGGACCGGGTGAATTACTCTTAGTCCCGAACGATTTCAGGTGAGCGGTAAATACCTTCGTTGCAGAAAATCATTTCAACTTCTAGAGAGCGGTCGATTTGTTCGCGGGTTCTTCGAAGAAGTTAAGCAGCTCGTCCCACCGCCGGATGGCGCCCAGCCATGTTACGTAGAAGAGGGACTTGGACACGGGTGCATTTTATGGGGGGATCACGTGCCATCTAATATACGCCGCTATCCTCGCGCGTCGAAAGATCAGCCGCGAAAGTGTGGCGATGGTCAATCACGATTCCAGGGGAAACTCGAGAAGGTGGTGTGACATGGGAAGGGGTGAGAGAAGTCGGACAATTTAACCCCGGGTGGGGCAAAAAGTTTTCCATCCTCATCTCTTACCGCCATCTACTGCGGGGACAGAGACCGAAGCTTGCAGCCAAACGTTCTGATGTTCTTTCGAACGAGGTAGCGAGGTCCGGGAATCAAAATTTTGCGCAATACCCCGAACTTTTATAATTAATTAAGTAAGACCATTATAGAATTGCGAGGGTAAAACTGGAACCGCATTCTTCCATTTCCAAAAAGTTGAGTGCTTTTGTCGGTCACCGAGATCCGGGATCATCTTCACAGGCCTTTCTTCTCCCGTTGACAAGAATTAGAGCGGAATTTTTCAGGTTTGTGAGAGCCGAGGTGATGGACCTTTGGTCTTTCTTCTTCACCCGGCTTTCTTCTCTGACGCAATTAATACGAGACCATCCCAATCCCGATCCCAACCCGGCCCCGTCCCTCGGTCCCTTCTTTCTTCGGCGATCCCATCGGCTCGGTTGTTCGGACCTCGAGGAACGTCGCAAGGGTCAGCGAACAACACCGAGTCTCTGCACCGAGTCGTCGAGGCCTGGGTTGGAGGTGGGGTAATTGATAGGACGGAGCGCGGGGGAGTTGGGAATTGTCTACCCGGGAAGGATTGACCACCGGCTGCAGGGTGAGGTGGCGAAAGACGCGGAAGGGTCGGTCTTGAGGGCGGTTTTCTCCCGGCTTTCGGACGCTGCTCTTGCAGCAGCACGGGCTGCGTAATTAATGCCACTAATAACACCCGACGCTCTTAAGTGTTCGGAGGTTCCGTCGGGCCATGACACAACTTAATTTGCCGTTGCTCGTCTGTGCCAACGAGCCTCGAGTTCCATCGTTCGCTAAACCAGACCTCAGCTCCACCCCGTGCATCGGTTTCCCAATCATAGCGCACCTCGGGAGGCTTCCAATTTCTGCCACTTCACTGCATCGCGCGCTGCTTTGGTATACGCCCAAGAATTTCCCTGGAAAATTGCTCCCAACTGTTCGAAACGACACTTTCATCACTAAGGAGACCGTTCCCTCCTTTCCAAACACTTTTTGATCAGTGGTCATGAAAGTGAAAAGCGAAAGAACGCGGCAAATTTTTGTTCTTACAGTCAATCAGCGAAAGGCACCAGCGAATCAGTTACTTCCAGTGTTCGGGCTACGCGTAGGTAGCTGCACCGATTCGTATGCGGGTGACTTTCGCTCATTCGCATCTGCCTTATCGCACTCGGGATAAAGGCTACACTTTAACCCTCGAGTTTAACCCTCGGGTTTTCTTCGCAAGAAGCGGGTCACGTACTCGAGTAAAGACAATCGAGGTCTTGTACCCGCCCTTTGTTTTTCGTGTGCTTAGTTACTTTATTCAAACTTCTTTTCTCCCTGGCGTCACGATCAGCGACACCGGGGGGTACCGACTATCCCGCTCACAGTTCCCTCGGCGTTAAATCCCTCGATCAGTTTCTGCATCGTAAACAGCTGAGAGAGGCGATGTTTTTCTAAGCCTCTACCCGCGGGTGTTCCGTGTCGACGGGGCGTCGAGTCACCGGAGCAAGGCTCGATGGTTCGAAAACCTTCCTAACCTCCCCCCCCCCTCCCCCTGAAACGAACGACGAAGTTCTCCTCTGATCCAGGTGCCTCATCCTCCAGCCTCCACTCCCCCTCATCCTCATCCGGAATCTCCTCAACAGACATCAAACGCCCACCCGGGATTACATTCCTCCACGTTTTCAGGTACAGGCATAACGCCCGTACCTCTGACTCCATATCGCGTGCACGTGTCACTCCGTGAGCTATGGACTACGAACATCGGTCCATCCTCCTCTCGTACAAGACCTGTTACAGGTTGCTCGTATAATTCACTACTGTGAGCGTACAGCTCAAAGGATTTACCCTCATCCGCCTTGTATACACCTTTTCCATTACCGGTCTACGAGTTGTAATTCGTATCATATCACTGCCGGATTCGAAGAAGGTTGTAGGATTAACGAGTCAGCCTCTTATTTTCCCGAGACTATCGAGGGAGCGGCTGTTTTACCGTTAAAACTCGTTCGTTCCTTGCGTCATTTCTCATCGAAAACTCACGTCATTCATTATCCGAGCCATTTCGGTGACAGAAGAATCCGAAATTACATATTTACGACCGCATTAACTAAATTCCGTGAATCGATATCCGTTAGATTCCTTGTACGACAGAGTTTAATGGCAGATCTTTTGATTATTAATTCAAACTTCACAACCTTTTGTTTCAACTTCGAGGTTTTCGCGACGTTGACTATGCACACGCACACAAATATACCTATATATATATGTATATATATGGCTATATTAAATGCCTGTGAAAAAAGCAGTCGCAGCGCTGAAGCGATAATGCGGATTACGTGAAAAATGAAAGAATGAAAAATTAATTAGCAGACGTTATAAATCTGCAAGTTCTAAAGTTCATTATATATCGTATACGGAAGAATAGGGTAACTATTATATTATATCTATCGCTATTATGTATCCGTTGACGAGACAACAGGGAGCGCTAGCTGCAACGGGCCATTTTATACGCCCGGTAATAACGCGAATGAAAAAATATTGCTCAGGGGGAGAGTCGCGAGAGCCGCACGGTGGGATATTAATTACTTACATTTAAACGTGCGAGTTTCAGATAAATATACCTACGCATTGTATTGCAGGGGTTGGAATTTCTCGCTTTTTGTCAATTGCCGCGAGTTTTTTTTAATTCGTTTTAGTTTAATTTCCGCGATGCATCCGGAATGACACGATATTCAGCGAGGAGAGTGATCGGGCAGAAATGACAATCGCGCCAAGGCGGTGACGGATGCATGGAAAATAGAAATTCCACACCGTTGACAAGCCTTCGTCGCATCGTTTCGCATTACCATATAACGGTATCTGTTTTCTTATTTCCAGGCTGTTCCAGAAACAAAAGAACAGAGACATAGACGTCGCGTCTGCATCTATCGCAGCGGCAAAAAACCGTCTGGACCTTCTCTCCGGGTGGTAAGTTTTACCTACTCCGTAACCCTCTATTCGCGCCCACTACTTTGCGCACCTACGCGTTCCGTGCTCTCTCTCTCTCTCTCTCTCTCTCTGTGTGCACGCGTGTGTATGAGTTTGCGGTTTCCATTGTCGCGTTTACAGAGCGACACGCATTGTGCTCGACAATGGCTCCGCCAGACCGTCGTCGCACGGATCCTCGGGCTACGGAACTTACGCAGCCCGCGTGTTTAAAGTCACGCACAAGACACAACAATCAGTGTACAAGGCTCGCTTGCCTAGAGCGTGAACGCGAACGGCGGGACTTTACCAGCGTTGAATAACTGCACATCGCGACGGTACGACCCCCGCCCACCACCCCTAACCCGCGGGGTGAATCCCGAATGAAAAGGCGAGATAAAGCGAAACTGAGACGGGGCACAAAGGTCTTCCTCGGTTTGATCGCCCCGGATTCAACCGATCTAGTACTCTTTTATATCGACGGGGTATGCAGGGTGAAAAAAGGGATAATGAAACGCGATCGGAAGTCGTCGCGTCGTAGACGGGACGGGAGAATATCTTTGTTGATAGCGATTACTTTACACGCACAGGTAGAAAAAAAAAAAACGAAAAAAAGAACGGAAGAAAAAGAAAAAAAAAAAGAAGGGCAAGACACGGAGAGATTAAACCGCGGCATCTGCACCATCATCGGTTCAACAGAAAGAATTCAAATTTCGCAAGGTTCTCTCGAAGGCTGCTCACGTCGCGGAGGCAGGGCGGCAACCTGCAGGGAAGGCAGGCCTGGTATTAGGGAATGACGGTAGCACCGGATCAGGGTGAAAATCGTATCAGGGTGCTGCCTGCGTAAAACGCCACGCGAGCGTGTCAACTCTCGGAGAGAGAACGGCGAGAGGAAGAAAAGCTCGAGTGTCCGTTCTCCGCAGCTTGCTATAGTAAAAGTTTTCAAGAGGGAGAGACACGTCGGGGTCGATCGGTGATTGGGGGGCGGGTGCTGCTCGTCGTCTGAGCGTGCAATAATATCGGGGCGATCCATCACATGAACAGTGCCAATAAAACATCTGGCGTATATCTCTTCTCTTCTCTTCTCTTCTCTACTTTACTCCGCTCCCCGTCTTTATCGCCTCCATCTTCAGTTACACCCCTCCGCACCAGCGTGTAAAGCCGGTCGGTTCTTTGCGAGCTTTTACAGGCCAACCCCTAATTTTTTGTCTTTCTTCTTCTGCTTTTTTCTTTCTTTTTGTATCAGTTCATCACGATCGCCTTCTGCGACGCGAGTACGCGATCACGCGTTGCTCTCTGCGTTCTAGCCTGCACACGCGTTAATGATTCGTCATTTAGAGGATCGTGCGACGCATATCGAGCAGGACACGTATCCGTCCTCCCCTCGTTTCGCACGGTATTATACGAATTTGAGAAGGGTTTTTTCGGGGTTTTATTCACGGCGTGTAATCCGCCATGAAGCGCGGTTCAAGATGTGATAATTTTTTCTTTTCTTTTTTTTCAATCCATTTTTTTTTCGACCAAAACTCGAGTAACCGCCGTCGCGCCAACCTCGCGAATAACTTGACAAATCGTCGCGAAAAAAGGGGTTCTTTCTCGTATAAGGCGCGTGCTGGCGTCGTGTTTGTTTTCTGTCCTTCTTTTTTTCCAACCGCAAGAGCTGCAGGCTATTTTCATGTATTATATATTGGATTAGGCAACCCGGCGTCGCGTATGCATGTCATATTTTCACGTGCGTGCAGCGTATGGATCATATATGCGCGGGACATATTTGCTCTCGGTCAATACAATTCATCGTAGGAGAAGGAACCAGGGACACGTATGTCTTCTCACCGAGGCGACGGCCGACAGGCGCCAGAAGATGTCGCGATCCTTCCAACGAAACGCGATGCTCATAGGAAATGCAATAACTGCAGGAAATCCCGCATCATGCAGATTCGCGGGAGCGTTAAACGGGCAGCAATTTCTTGTCGAATATCAAATCAATTACCGCATTCGATCCGCGGGGTTCATTATTATTTTCGTACATTCTGTCACCCTCTAACTACACACGTATGTACGCTGAGATCGTTATTATAATACTATTTTTGTAACCGTTTTTATTCCGCCAAGCTTAAACCTCTGATTTTCCGGCGTTTGTGTGTTAGTTTGCAACATCGCGTGTATCCATCCATCCCAGTTTCAGTGAAATTCGAAACACTGCTCCGGCTGATATAATTAGAATGGGAAAGTTAAAGGCTCGTTAAGCGAGTCTTGTATTCATCGGTAAATTCATTTTCGACAACGAAAAATCCTTCCCTGCATACATGCACTTTATTGAACGCAGTGAAACCGTCGCAAAACCGACAGCGTTTTTTGCTGCGGGTGGTTACGATGCGCATTACTTTGAGAAAAATAAAAAGCCAAAGCTCGTCCAACCTGTAGGTATCCCCTTCTCGGCAGTTCCAATGCGTTCGACTTTCCTCCGCGAGTCTTTCGCTAAACATTTACGGGGGAGAAAGAAGCCAGACTAATTTTTCAAGACGGTAATAAATTGCGCATTTCCGCTACCCGGCGCCCCGGTGCATCCGGTCTCTCTCTCCCTTTGCTCAGGCTGAGAGAGGGTGGCTTCAAAGTATCATCACGGGTTACAACACGAGGGTGTAATTCGCACAGAAACTATTTCGAAGCTTGCGGTGAGTGTGTTTCAACTTTTCCACAACATTCTTTTTCGAACAATTTCATATCCACATTCCGGCCGACCGTAAACGCGGCGAAGTCTAAGCCTATTATATTGGCGAAAATTGATAACCACACGCGCCTGCATAAAGCGATCAAGCGTGTACGGAAAGTGCGTGCGTGCGGCATAGAGAAAGGGAACAGCTGGGGGAAAATTAATGTCATTTTCCTCCCATCCCCGTTTCCTCTTTCTTCACATTTCAAGATTTAATAAAGCTCCCAGCATTTATTGAAGCACCCCAACCTCGAGCATTCCCTTCCCCCACTTCCTCCTCTTCTTTTTCTTCTTCGTTCTTTCTTCTCTACGTATTTTTTTTTTTTTTTTCTTTTCTTTTCTTTTTCTCTCCTCTCCGCCCTCTGTACGTGGCTGCGTTCTCTTTGGCTTGTGTGCGTGCGTGTGTATGCGCCACTGCCAGTGCGATTCTCGCGTCGAAGGGTCGGGCCCCGTTCAGCCCCAAGCCGTAGCTTTTGTCAATCGATTTGACGTGGTCCTTAAACCAAGTATTTTTTCTTTCTCTTTCTTTGGTTGGTTGGTTTTTTTTCTCCTTTCTTTTCTCTTTTTTTTTTTTTTCTCTCTTTCTGTTGTGGCAATTTTTACGGGCCAAGCGACGCGTCGCGTGGCTGTACGGAGTCAGAAATTCCCCGTGGAAGATCGAGCATGAGGAGAAGGAAGGCATCACCCCGCACGCTCCGCGGACGATTCACTCCCCATTACATGGTTATTTCATTAAAACACATCCTCGCGCCCACGCCGAAACGAAATTGTAACGCGGCGAGGGTTGAACCGTTATTATTACACAGGAGACAAACCCACGGATTTTTTTCGTTACGCAAAAGAAATGTTCCGTGAAATTGATGACGCATCATTTCCCTCCAGCTCTCCAAACCGTATTATATCGTACCTCGGTGTTCTGGGGTATAAACATAAGCCGTTATACGTATACGTATTATAATATGTTACACACATGTGTCAGCGTTGTAACGTTACGGAAGTTCCACGAGTTCGACGAAAAGCCGTTCGTACAGGGTCGAATCGACACCCTCTCGACTCCTCTTCGCTCCCTCCCCCCCCACCTTTCCGCCCTCGTAATTAAACTGGTAATTACGTCACACTACACCTATTGTCTTTACCCGGTTTCAATTACTCTTTTCCGAGCTGTTCGATCGAGTCAATTAGCCGGACTCCTGAACTCGCTTCGTGTCGCATTAATTTTCAAAACCGCGCAATTATGTGACGTGCGCAGTGCAAAACGTGCGTTGGATAAGTTGTTGTTGTTATTATTATTATTGTTATTATTATTTTTTTTTTATCTTGATACTCTTAACAGTTGCCGTAGGGGTATGTGTGTGTATAACATAGTTTCTTGGAGCTATGTAAGATGGATGACGGAACGTAGTTATTTGAGACGTGATCCGCCTCAAAGGATTAAGGAAGAACGTGATTCGATTGAACCTTACGCAATTTCGTGCGAAAGTCTACCTCATATACGGATCAATGAATAAGGCCTCGCCGGTGGTAAGACGGGCGTCTTTTCGAATTGAAAACTCTATTGGCGGATCGGAAATTTGATCCGTTTATGCATACTCGTCGGGTCGTAAGGTTGAAATTTCGATCGATTGATGAAATTGTTCCAACCCTCTCTGTATTCCATCTAGCGTAACTGTACAGTTCTTCTGGCGATTCGGATGATTTTGAGTTTTATTTTTTCTTAAGAAAAAAGGGGGAAAAAAAAAACACCGAACAAACAAACCAAATCTTTTCTGAAGGGCTTGGGAAATAAAATCCAATTTATTCTTTTGGGATGGAGAAAAAAAATGGTGCGGGTTTGTTTCGCAGAGTCGCAACCGGGTCAGTTTTGTGAAATCTGATCATCATGGTCGTTTGTATATCGGTATACCAACCTACTAATTAACCGTTCGGCATATCGCCATGGAATTTCAATCAACCGATACCTCTGAAAATTTTCAACCAACGACGATCGATACGCGTTCGGCATAACTGAGTCTAGAAATTCACGATAGTGTCGGGTTTCCCGGTTTTCATCCGCTGAATACGGGGGCGAGCGCTACAGAGCATCGGCGATTAGGAAAATTGCGCAGACAACAAAGCGTAGCTGTAACACGCATCCATATTATATATACATAGTTATACCAACGGACCGGGTGTTACAGAATAAATAATTGAGTTCGTTGGCTTATTAAGCGAATTATCACACAGCAAAATTAAATGCTTGGAGAAAAATGCCTTAATAATGGTAAAATTACCGATTACAGTTTAAAGTCGGTAACAAGACTGTTTTTACAATAATATTGGTCGACCCAGCAGCCTTATTCATTTTATAAAACACGAGTGCTCTTACTTGAGCTTTTATCTACGACGACTACTAGATCATTAGAAAGGGGTGATTTCACCCTTTGTAACTATATGTATGCGTACAGGTACATGTCCCCGAATCGAGTGTATGACGCGGTCTATATTGCCGGATAGGGTTCGAGGCTTGGCGTCGTGGGTGGAGTTTAATTCATCCGGAATTATCCCTCGCAACGGGCGACTGACTAAATTCTCATCCCGATGAAATGATTCGCGGCGCAAGGAAGGATGGATGGATGGAACGGACCTACACTACTCGCAGGTACGTCGATGCTCGTGTAAAACACACACGCATACATCCCCCTCCTCGTCTATCTAACGTTACCGAATACCGTCGAGGCACTCGACCGTGTCACCGTTGTGAACCACCCCTTGCCCCGCTGCTGCACCCTTACAGTGACAATGCACCTCTATGCTAATTCAAAGTTACAAGAGCATTAATATTAATGGATATTCGTTATATTAAATTCAGTTGCCCACAATGCGAGACTCCCGCCCCTTCGATCAGTCAACGGAATAATAAACTCCGCTGGTCGAGCAGCGCGTGCAAAATTTGGAAGAATTTATTTATTTTTCGTTTTGACATTTAAATAAAGATTTTATTTTTTTGTTCATTTACCGTCCCGACTACGCTGCAACAGGAACGTCCGGGGGTATATTGGAACGCGTATCGACAGACGTAGGTACGCATGTAGGTGCGACAACTTTTGAACAGGATGAGGTAGAATTGAGTCCGCGAGTCGAGTGAATCGATAGGTGGAAAGGAACCCGTATCCTCGTCTTGGCTCGTTCCGTGTTTCTCGTATACGGATGCACGTATACATGCACACGCGTCGACTGAGCCATGCGCCAAGATATTCTTTCGCTGATTTATATGCGTGCAAACCGATCCAATATAGCTGAGGAAGCCGCGTGTCTTACCCGGCTCCTCCTCAGCTGCACGAGGGGGAAGACCGAGAAGAAGAAGAAGAAGAAGAAGAAGAAGAATAATAAGGAGAGGAAAGAACGAGGGTAGGCTCGTCGCAGCGCGGGCAAGAAACGAGAGAGCGAAGAGAGCCGGACGAGAGAGACGATGCGGGGCATCGAGAGACGCTGATATATGAGAATTAAAACGCGTTCAAATCGATGCTGCAGGGGTATACATACAATGGACGTAATAATACCGCTTCGACAGGCACCAACCCCCCATTGAATTTATCGTATTTTATTGCCCGGAGTCCCCCTTAAGATCCACGCGTCTCTAGTCCCGCTTCATATACTTACCGTTCCAGAACTCCTTGGATATATCTATGCCTGTTTCCCCGGGTGACAGCGTTTGATTAAATATCGTAAAATACTGCACCATGGGTGAAATACTCACGCGTATTACGTTCCTTCTTTTTTTTTTTTTTTTTTGTTTTTATGGATTTCGTACTCCGCACGCGAAGTGAATTTTTCTCAATTTCTTAACACTGTGCGGTAGCTGTCAATGTTTCTTCGACGGATTTCTAACAGGAAATTAAATTGTCGTACAATATTCGAGTCTAACGTTAGATCAAGGTTCGCAATACGAGATCATTCACTCGTTAGCCTTGAGATTAATAATACGTATAATATTGAAATACATTTTTCAAATCGTTGATGCGACGCGTTTCACTTCAACCCGTCGGAAATTGGAACTACAAGCTTATACCGGAGCTCGTAAGTTTGCGCGATATCGTTCGCAGGTTCACCCCGGGTAGATGCGCTTCTATAAAAATGATTACTGCGCTCATTTTTACGGGATTTAATTAAGCTCCGTGCGAGTAACGCGGATCCGCACACCGTCGTCGGCGTCCACATTCACACTCAACGCTCGTAAGATAACCGTCCGGTGGACAGGTATTTTCACCTCCCTAGAGAGAAGGTATATATGCTATATATCGTTTTACGGCACCATAGTTAACTTTATCTACTAGGCTAAAAGGGCTCCGCTGTCTGCTTTTCCGTCAACCGATCGTATTCCGTTATACCACGGGTACCTGTGATATAATGTTACGGTGAGAATCGTTTCTCACTTGAGAATCGTTTCTCACTTGAGAATCGAGCGAGGCGGTTAAAGGTTCGTCGCTTTTACTTTGTGCCGATCTCCTTGGAGAAAAACGACGCGCGTTGCTAAGCTATCCCATCTCTACCCTCACGTTCGAGGCTTCGGGTGGGGTTTTTCAGTTTCGAAAACTCCCCGGACCCCTTCGCCGGAGGTCCGTGGCTCCCTCATTGAAACCCGGAGGCTGGCGCCGCGTTCACTCGAGTGGAGTATAGGGATTCATCCCCCAGCCCAGATGCACTTGTCAGAATGAGTTAATGTTTTTCAGAGAGATCTCTTGATTAATGATCGGCGGCGACGGCGGCGGCCTAGCTACGTGTTGCGGGTAGTCGGGGCCCTGTTTTGCCGACCGAGTTATCTGACCCAACGGTCAAGTGCGGGATCGGTGATCACAATGGGGGGCACACGCTCAATTTGTCTCCCAACGGCGAGGCCGAACTCCGGGGGCAGTCAATAGGCCAGCACCGTCGTTCCGGGGGCGATGAAGGTAGGAAAAAAAAGAGAGAAATTTTCGTTTCGAAGAAGGTGGGAGGGGAGATAGAACGGACGCTCCGAGCTCTTTGAAGCCTACTTCACGCCGCGAATGATGTAAGGTGCTTGGGAGGTGGAAGGGTGAGATAGACCGTCGAATACCTGCTACGAAAGACAATAAATAAATTTGGTTTGATGTACGGTGGGGTGGGGGAGGGAGGGATAAAGTGCGGGAAAAGAAAATAGACGCGGAGGAAAGTGAAACGGAGGAAGGAGATGAGGAGGAGGGGGAGGAAAATATACAATTGGAATTCAATAAAGCCAAAGGCGAACCACCTGCCCCGAAGCTTTGGGAAAGACACCGTGAGTGGTGTCGTTTCTGTTTACGATGTTTTCCGGGGATGCCGAAATATACCCAAAACGCAATCGTCGTTCAAAAGCAACGCTCTCTTTCTGGACAGTTTATAACCGTTGGGTGTGTTTTCCCAGACTGCCGGAAAATAAACAAAATAAATCTGATCGTACGTCATCCGCGTTTTAAGCTTCGTTGGATGCAACAATTGATTGTGGAATTTTTGAGAGTCTTATATGACGGTATTAAATTTTACCGTTTTTCAATCCTTTTACTACCGCTGTTTACTTTACTTTACGTTTACTGTTTATCGTAAAAAAGAGGAGGACAAACCGACCTTATCACGTTCGTTGTCGAAACGATGCTACTGGCTTGAGAATATCGATATTAGGTTTGATCGATGATCGAGAATATTTGTTGATCGTATTTCACCCTGACGTAATTTGGATAATTCTAGAGTAAACCGAGAATAACAACGATCCTCTAAAATCGTAGATGTCTTTTTCCCTCGACATTTGACGGCCAAAATCACCTGAAACTCGTCGATTTGCGAATTCTGGCCTACGTAGGGTGATCGAGAACTCACATCGCGAAGACACGTAACTGATTTTCCACCGAAGGTGGATGCACGTAAGCGTCTTTCGGCTTTTGCACCTAGCGTTAAAGCGTGGGCATAAACGAGGAGCCGTGGCACGGTCGTAAATAATCAGATCACTCACGCTTCTGTCGCAAAATAATATGATTACGATGTAATTAATGGCCAGACGGTGAACGGCTGGCCTTAATGAGGCTCGGATAACGTTGAATGCCGTAGTACGGTGCTTGGCACGGGGGTGTCGGAGATAACCATGCAGCTTGCACGATACGATACAACGCGACGCTTATGGCTTGTGGATTAATTTCGTTCAACCGATTATGACGGGGTTCTTCGCGCCGACTCCCTCGCCCCTTTCCCCCACCTCCCCGACCACCATCTTACGTCCCTTTTTGTCCGTCTGTTCTCGGCGGTTTTTCATCCTCTCGAAAGATGAGTGCTGGAATACGTGATTACTGGCCGGAGAACGTGGCGCGAAGGGTACACTTTGAAACGAACTGGTCGAGACCGGGGCGGTGGCGCGTAGAAAGAAGTCCCCATAGAATCGGTGATAGACGGAGCTCGGTTTTTCTACGGGATGACTAATAGCCAGAAACTAGGAGTGAAATAGACACGAGCCGAGTTCGCTGCAGTCGAGATAACAGCCTCTGACTGTATTATACAAGGCTCCGTCTTCTCTCGTTTGCGGTCGAGTACACCTCTCTCTTTTTCCCTTCGGGACATCGCGATGGCTCGCGACAGTTGAGAAAAAGTAGTCAATAGGAAAGGCGAGATGAGTCGAGCACTGTCATGCTGATTGCGTCGTTAATTTTCTCGGACCGTATGCCAGCACCGCTCTTCTCCGGCTTCTCCTCAGCGATACAATCTCAGATCGGGAGGAACCGACCATTTTCGGGGTCACCGGACCAGGGAGAGAAGGGGCGAAACACTCGCTTACCGAAACGAAAGATGAAGACGTTAGATTTAAGGAGAGGATATCAATTATCGTTTGAATACGTTTACGGCTTTAGAGACGCCAGGTCGGCTTTGTAGCGAGTAAGGAATTTTTCTCCCATCAAGATACAACAGAGACGAGCTCACAATCGGAAAGCTGAGCCTCCCAGATTTCATTTCGGTATGACATTGTGTTTCGATTTTAACGGATGTTTGACTTTCTTACGGTGGCTGATCATTTTCCGACCCAACATACAATATTTACTGTCCGGTGTTTTTCGCGTGGAAAAATTCTTTTCGAATATTTCTCGTCACATGGAATTTGACCGATGTAAATTCGAACCCCAGCCTGTGTTGTTTATTTTTTATTTTACGACGAGAGAACGTAAGAAAACGTCAGGTCTCACTTCTCGCGGTTTGGTTTAATTTATAAAAACAATCGCGACGGAGAATACACGAACGAGGCAAAAGCAACAACTATCCGTCAATTTCTGAGCGACGGTTAAGTATTAATTGGATGCCGCACGCGAGTGCGCAAGGGAGGCATCGGCGGCTTAGTTTTGGCAAAGATTTTGAAAACTCGTTAAGAGAAGGGCGTGCCGATGGCGAGGGAGAGCCTGATGAAGGAGGGCGGTTCTCCAGGCGAGGCGATCGGCTCGTTTCGTCCCTTCGCAGTACCCAGGACGAGACGGTGCGGCGTCGTTCACGGTTAAGGAAACGTAATAATTGTTAAGCTAGACAACGGGCGGGGTGTTCAGGGTTCTCGGTTAATTCCGGGTTCACGTCTCGTTTCTCGTCGCGATTTCGGGGGAGGAGAGGGAGGGCGCGAACCCGACTCGACCCGACCGAGGCATCCCCTCGCTCTGTTGTCGTTTTGAATTCAACAAAACACCAGGAGATCTCCTTACGGTCCTTAATTATGACGAGTTGGGTGATTACCGTTGGTCCATGTCGTGACGCGTAATCGCCGGCTTGCGCCGAGGGCACGAGACTTGTGTGGGGGAGGAGGAAGAAGCCGCTGGTAAAGTATTTTTATCGCCCTCTCTCTTCACAGATGAAAGCGCAGAAAATCTACCCGCGAATATCGCATTCGGTAATAGGGTGAGTTTCGTGTATGTATAATAGGCGTTGAAAATCTCGGGATGATACAGTTTATTTTCACCCCTCTCAGGACGTTTCCGGGTGGGTTGTAAAAAACTAGCGCCCGTTTTCCAATATTGGCTCAACCACGCGCTGCAATGCACGGCAGGCATGAATATAATATTTCCGTTCAAGAAAACCTGAACCGGCATAGGTGGTGCCGTAAAATTTATTCTATTTCTTCAATTCGGAAATTTACGATCCAATTTTATTACGTTACTTCACCGCGACTCGCCCGGTGGTTACCGTGGCATTGCATGCAGCAGCAAAAGCAGCACCAAAAGCAGAAGCAGCATCAGCCGCTCGCTCACCCTGCCACCACCAACGCCGAGGATGGAAATGAGAAGGAGCCCCTGCAGAAGGTGCCTCGCTGGTTGTCGACACAGGCGAAGTCGAACTATGGCAAATAGTGGAAACTCAGCAGACAGGCCCCAGATGCATTCCAGATGCATCGCAGACGGCGTGTTATACCTCGTGCCGCTCGTCGTCCCGAGCTTTGTACCTAACACTCGACTATTCATCTTCCGCCTCCTGCGCAAGAGTGCCGGAAGCAAACCCCCGCGCGGTGCAATGTTTTTCTTCAATCTTTCACCGTCCACGCAGTCGAAGGCCACGGAAAAGCAAAAAAGAAAAAATAATACGTATCAACACAAAAACTGTGCATCCGAAACGAACAATATTGAGACACTTCCCGCAATGCCGCGTATTAACCTTTCGCCAAGTGGTCCGATACTCGAGGGTGGACGTGCGGACGAGATCGGCTCTTTTTCTCATCTCGTAGAACGGACGGAAGACTCGTCGATGGATAATGGGACCGTCCATTGTTTCAAGGATCGTATTGATCACCGTGATAAAAATAGAAGTGGAAAAAGAGCACGGCGGAAGGAGGGAAGGATGGCGTAAAGGTTGGGGTGGGGGGATAAGGAGAGGAATAAAACCATCGATCGGACCAGGAAGCTGCGGAGGAGTTTCTTGCGGCGGAGCTGGAGGCGGAAACAGATCGGAGCAATAGAATAGGTGAGAGAGGCGCAATCTTCGAGGGGACAAAAAGCTGTCCGAGAGTAAAACAGGGTTCCTTTTCGGGACGCGGGGGCGGGTCGGCTCGGGACCGGGAATACATACACGCGCTGAGGCTGGGAGGCCAATTCACCGGGTTTGTCTAGGACCTGTTAGCAGCCGGCTTCCGGTGCGTCACCCTCGCCCTGCGGCCGCTCGCTTTCCGTCAAAGAGGCGAGTGAAGACACTAATTACAGGGAGGGTACTTCCCGCGAGAGAGCCAGCGTACCGCGCTCTTTATAAAGCTCAGTGGTTCCGCGTTCCGGGTTTCCGGGGTCAAGGGGACGCGAGGGTGACGAGCCCTGGGAGTGCCGCCGGGGGCGGCTCCTCGACATCACCGGCGACCGGATGCTGCCACGACTGACGACGGGCTGCCCTTCATATTTTCATGCCCATCGCGCTCGGCCCCGCGAGTTATATGCCGCGCAACTGGTCGGCGAGGGTCGAAAAGATGTTCGATTTTAATCACTCTTTGCCGGTGGAGCGTTTTATCGGATTCGGGTCTGCTACGCGCAGCTCGATAGCGAGATGATCGAGTGGAATTCCGCACGACTGACTAACCGCTGTTTACGGAAGTTACAGGTGTTTTTAAATCCGGTGCGCGCAGCTTTCTTATGAGTCTTGGAAGTGTTGATTAAAGTGCGACGGATCGATCCTCATGGCGTTCCGTTACGCAGGCGAGTCGAGTAGATGAAGATGGATCCTCTGCGTCCCGACGGTCATGGAAGAAACCTTCGGTCGAGACTTTCTTTACATTCTTCCCTTTCTTCTCTCTTTCGTCGATAAACTATCAGACGGAAACGCGATCTTCGGCGTTGCACGGCGGCGGCAGGAATGGCTGGGCAAACACTCTGTTTCATTCTTCTTGCAAAGAGGTACAACGAGGGATGCACGGCGAAATGATAATGGCGGGAGATTGCAGTGGGCTTGAAATAAGGAGTAGGCGACCGCGTGAACATGCAGGACAGTCTGCACGTACACGAGAAGGTTTAGTCATCGTCGTCCTTCGGTAGAACCGAGAGAACGAATGGAATGGGGTGGTAAACCACCGACGGACGAGTGGTCGAAGCGCAGTCTTCGCTCCTCGACGAAGCTATCCCGGAATGTGTGCGGACGACGCGTGTGTTTGCGTTCGCGCCCGATCCAACGGTAATAGCGGGGGACGTTGCGGTGGTTTCGGATGAGGATAAAGAGAGGCGGGAAGGGGGAGACGGGGGCGGAGGGGGGCGTGTGACGAGAAGGTGTGTCACTGACGTGAAATCAATGCTCCTCGTCGTCCCGCTACGTGTACGTACCTACGTTGTTATAACAAACTATGCGGTCCCGCTCCGAAACGCCTACCGTGAACGCGTGCTTATCATTTACATTGGTATAACAGAACGCCGTCCTCGCGCGCACACCAAGAGAGCCCTCGGAGAACGACAATGGACACGGTGAAGACCTTTGTTCCCTTTCCATCATCCACCCCGCCTTCCTCTATTTTTAATATCGTCGATTTGCCTTTTTGCCCTTGAAATGTACGTCAGAAAAAAAAACAACAAAAATTTATACCGAAAGTTAGTTGAAGCGAGAGGTAACCAGTTTTAGCATCGTGACCAACCCGCGGTTCTAAACTTTACGTGCACTTTCGGTGATGGTATCACACGGCTGAGCGCAACATATTCGGAACTTCCTTACTGATCGGAAATACCAGTAAGCAGGATGAGCTGGGAACACGGAAGGAGAATATTTGAGGAAACTCGATACCCGCTTGGAACCTGTGACACGAGGTGAGGGATGTGCGGCATTGGGCACTGCAACAACCCTCGGTTCTTCTTCCTCCTCATCCTCTTCCTCCTCCTCCGTCCTTGGGTAATAAGTTGTCTCGGCATAATCTAGGCTGCAGGTTCCTTTGATCAGAGGCAAAAGGCAGGCAACCTAGCTCCGGCAAAGAGAGGAGGGTGAAACCATAATTCCTTCTTGGCAAAGCCGGGACGCAGACTTGGTACGCGGCTACCGTTTTTCACCCCGCGTTGCTGCAGCTCACCTCCTATAGAGGTCGTCTTCGTCAGCTAAGAGGTTTCGCGAGTTTTGAAACCGGACAACGAGTGACGACGACGAGCGATCATGTCGCCGGAAGTTGTAGCTTATATGTATATACCGCATAAAACTGTCGTGTTATAAGGTACGTATGGAAGATAGAATATCCTTGCTTCGTAATTTGTTGCATAAACGACCGAATGGAAGAGTCCGCGTTGACAGCGATAGCGGTGAAATATCATTCGAGGGGAGGGAGTATATACAGGTAGGAATAAGGAAAGAAAGAAGGTAGCGGAGACCAACGGCTGATTCGAAACGCGCGATTTAAGAAGCGTGGTCGGAGCGCGGTGATCCGTGATCACAGATACACTGCGGGGCATAAATCGGTATGAGAAATCACTCGATACGGAGAAAGAAGAATCGGGAGAAATGATAGTCAGAAAATGCGGGAAACTGTTCGACGGAGGTTTGCTGAATGGAACCGACTACCGACTTTTATGCTCAAATACACGTCAGTTTTAGGATATCGGGCAAGAAGATTGTTGAAAATTGAAAACGTGGGATCGCGTATACTGCTCAGTATCACTGTGAAATCTCAGACCTCGGCAGACCTTAAAAACTCGGATCTTCCCTCTTTTACCATTCACCGCAACTACCGAGCCTGCGCAACTCTGACAGGTCGAGCTGCGAATCTTTATTTATGAACGCAAATGTGTCGCAATGCATTCCACTCGTTCGTTTCAGGTTCAACCTTTTCCGGGGATACATACGTTCGTAATCTCGATGGAAATGAAGATGCGCAGGTACGTCTTTTCTTCTGACATGCCGCTGTTCTTTTCGTTTTTTTTTCGCGCGTGACGAAAGTGTTAAAGTTCCGTTATACTCAGCTTTTAATCTGGTTCGTTTCGTCTCCTCGATTTTTCTCAACTAAACTTTCAGAAAGACAGGACGCGATGTCTCGTCGAGGCTGGGTTTCGTCGTCGGTATGATAAAACTATTTATTCTACAAACATGCCGACCGGATGTTACGCGACCACTCGCCCAGGCAATTCGCGCCTGCCGGCTGCGGTTTCAACCGCAAACGGTTCCGCTTTCCGCTTTCCTCCACCTCGTCGAACGTACACGTGCCTTCGACAGCCATCATCCTCGCATTCCTGGCAGAATCGACCACTCGCACCCACTGCGGCAGCTAATCCGTGAAAAATAGCTACATCGGACGGTGGGCGCGATTCGATTTTGTACGGCAAATCGTTGGGCCGAGTTGATTTACCTGAATCGCGAGTGGCTGAAGTACCTGGATAAGGTATAAAAAAGACGGAAAATAAGAAACGGAGAGACAAAGAGGAAAACCAAAATGTCTGGATATCGGGAAGAAACTTTGACAGACGTTAATACCCACGATGCCCTTAAAACAAACACATTTTTCCGACGAAATCCAGCCACGAAGAAAAGAATAGTGGACAACGTTTACACACGGATTATACGATCATCGTCAGAATTCACTGGTGAATAGAAGAAGATTCGAAGGGAAAGGAAAATCGTAATAACACTTTATGCCAACGAGTACCGGGATACTGGTTAAATTCGGCACACGTGGCTCTTGAACCGACGTGTACTGAGAGGGAGGGAGGGAGAGAAAGAGAGATCGAAACGTTGCTGCAGGGTGGTTGCAGCAGACAATCGGACGGTCGTCAAATCCGCTGGTGAATTTCCATAATCTGACGAAAGCTCGGGGTGTACATACGGATCCGTCCGACATCCTGGTACAATAATACAATTTCCCTGAGCGAGGCTCTCTCCTGCAGCGTGCATCACCACCCGGCCAGTGTGCCCACTCGAGAAAAATACCCGTCAATCAACCCGGCGATGTATCTCTGTCCCTTGGTTTCTCCCCTGCATTCAGGATGCCGGGCCGAAGCTAAACAAACGAAACTGCCGCAGCTCGACGCGTGTCCCACGAGTGTCGCGGTTCCCTCGTATAATTGCGAATAAATAGAAACAAGCCGAGCTGTGCCGTGCTATGCAGGGTAGGTAGGTTTTCGGTTTTTCATCACGAGGACGCGCTACGTCTAGTCGAGTGAACTTGGAGGAAGTGAAAAAGTTTGGTAGATGATCGACAAGGAAAAAATGATGGGGACAATCCGTCGTTCCCTATCGGTGGAGAGTCTCTTTCTCTTTTATTATAATTATACATTGTGCATTGTACAATGTATACCTATGTATAGACGAAGGTAAAGATGCCGGAGGGAACGAATCGTCCTCAAAGGTTTTTGTGTACCTACCTATCCTACCGACCAACCTCTTCTTCTTTTGTCACATTTTCATTGAACAAATATACTCACGTTGTGAATTAGTCAGATGCCTGGATGGGTTGATATATATATATACACATATATTTTCATCCTAAAAATTCCTTTGTCACATTTCAAAGCACTCGTATGGTCTTACAGACGCTTCGGCGTATCGATATTTGTACTTGTGTATACACTACGTGAGAGTGCCGAACGTTTTGTATGAGGCGAAAACCCGAGGAGCACAAAACCTTGTAATACAGTCTTTTCAAGGGTAAGAATAAAAAAATATACCCGAACCTTACTTTTACTTCTATTCCTCAACAATACGTTTTGCTTTTCGAAATTCTTAAATTATTCCTGTAAACGACGGATAGAAAAGATGGTTCAGATCCCTGAAAGATCCTTGCCGAGGACTGCACGGTACAGAAATGTCTGATGAACGATAGTAAGGCGCTGGTACGTTGTCTTGGTTAAACGGTTTACTTCCAAGAAAGGCATTGGATAATGAAGCAGGTAGATGGAATATATATTCAGCCCCGAAAACTTACTCCGTTACGGGTGAATACGGGTGGCTCGAGTTTCTGGATCACACAAAGATTGTGCGTCCGCAAGTGCGTTGAACAGGTATAAGAGGACCAACACCTTTGGTATCCTCGGGCACCTCGCAGGGCCGCGATTAAAAATGAAATACGACTGGGCCTACACGGAATGTATAAATTGGTCTCGTTACTTGACGTTACTATACTTTTATTACTCGGTCCTAGAACTTAAAAAGCCACTTCCTCGGGCCCCGGAGCCTCGAGTTCTCGTGCTTGGCCGGGTTCATATTTACGACCCGGTCATTTTCCTTCAGCTTGTTAAAACTAAACGAGCCAGTGTAAATAAATTAATAACGACGATCACTCGGGGAGGTGATGTGTGAAAGAGCGATGACTGACCGCAGCTCGATAACCTGCACAAGTCTTGGGACGTACAGAATAAGCGCGGCAGCTAGCTTTATAAGCTCCAGCCGAAAACCCTGCTCAAAGTTTATAAATGGATGTATGATCACCTGGCAAAAGCGGGAGTGCATCTAGTCTGTCCGTTTCCATTTCCGCGCTCAGCACTCAGTTCCGCGGTAACAAGTCAGTGTATTCAATAATTCATAGTATCACGTTGAGGTATGACGAGTGTGTTTATAAATTCCAACAACTATGGGGGGAGGCTTGAAAGCATCTTAATTCCGCACTAGTGTACCTGCGGGAAAGCCACTCGGCTAGGCAAAGCTGTTTCAAGCTGTTTCATTCCTCGTGTCTGTTTGAGGTAACGCACCGCGTTTACGGTATACCTCGGAATCGAAGAGAGTCGCGCATGTTCTCAACGTGGTGTGAACGCCATCGGGAGCACGCTGGGTCATGACGGGAACCGAGGAGAGAAAGGAGGAAGTGGACGAACTAATTCGCGCTCTGTA
Source organism: Neodiprion lecontei (assembly GCF_021901455.1). Classification (NCBI taxonomy): domain Eukaryota; kingdom Metazoa; phylum Arthropoda; class Insecta; order Hymenoptera; family Diprionidae; genus Neodiprion; species Neodiprion lecontei. The sequence continues at coordinate 3,773,220 of NC_060265.1, forward strand.
ACACCGCCTTCGGTTCATCGCCTTGCATGTGCCTGCAGCCCAAGTAGAAGCAGAAGCAGAAGCAGAACCATCGGTGGTGGCTGGAAAGGGATGGATCACTCGGGAGGAAAGGGGCGAAAAACACGGAACCAGGCTGAGGGGGAATGTCGAGACAGAGACGAAGGCTGGAAGGGAGGGGCTCGAAGCCACCGCCAAACTTTAAAACTCGTTATCTGTAATTCTTCCCGTTTTACAACTTCTTTACCAAGGAAGCGAACCTGGCCCCGTCGGCAAGCTGGCAACCCGTTTAAGGTCGTCCTTTGCCAACCCTCATCAGCTCTCGAGCCCCACGCTCATGTTCACCTGTAACCCCTGCAGACAGTGAGGCCGAATATTATTGGATGGGCACCTTTGCGCGGTCAGCCGGAATACTTTACATGGTCGATACAATTTGTGACACGTGTGGGATAGTGCAGAAGCGCAAAGAGGACCCTGCTTGGATTTTGCCGACAGTGGTGTTCCGGCTTCGTTGGCACGGTTTCGTACCGTTCATGTGGAAGGAAGGAAGCGAGACGTGGACATAGAGAGAGAACGAGAGAGTGAGAGAGAGAGGTGGATGGGTTACCTCTTAAGCCTAACCTCAGCTTCCATAACCAGGAGAATTGTAAATTACTCGAGCTTCGCCGGATTGGGAGGATTCATACTTCGCCGAACCTCAGCTTTATCTACATCCGTCTCTCTCACTCTCTCATTTATCCTCTCAGTGCCAACTAGCTCACATCCGCTGGTGCGATTCCGTGATATCTGCTAGGTTTCACCGAGATCTCCCAAGGATCCTGGCTTAAACAGCGTCTCATATAATTGATTTTATTGAGATTGTCTTATCCGATTGTCTTGCCGCTGTTCAGGTCGATCCTGCGAACTGAATTAAACCTTAGGGCCGAGATCTGGATTGGATCCAAGGCCGGAAGCTCGTATTCACCGGTTCGCCTATTCGCTACGTGTGTACTTCCGTATGCTATTGCGACATTGCGACGTTACTACTGCGTTCGAATTCCCTTTTGTTGTCTCAAGAGCATAAAATGGTACTCACTCGTTTTTTAACGAAGTCAATTGAGACGTAACGGCGAAAGAAACTTGACGGACGTACCTGAAACAAAAGAGAGGAACAACATCAAGTTGACGTCTGGAATAATAATTTGCTCGCTTTGCGGGCAGGCGGGTGTACGGTAGTTATGCCAGATAGTAAAATAAGATTATACGAATAACGTCACGAGTATCTTGACGTACGTACAGAACTCGATCAGATGTCTAGATAAACCCTTGCAGCGATATCGTTCGATCGGAGGGTAATCAATAAACCAATTAAAACTTTATGGATAAGTTGGGCTGGGAACATGTGCAAGTAAATACGTATATAGGTACGTACTATAATCTACCAGACATCGAGCGAGGCTGTTGAACATTGCGTTAAATCGAATTGATCAGCGAACGCAGATAACCTGGGAATAATTATCGATTCAACAAATGTCCCGAGTTCGTTAAATTGCATTCCAACGATTTATCATTTAATTCGAAATTGGAGCGCGTCAGTAACTGATCCGACAAAACTAACACGCAAATCACGTAAAGTAGCCTTGTGTTTAAAGTGCATGAAGAATTTCCTTGCTTTATCGCAGAAATTTAACGGCTCAGTTTTTCCACCGGAGTTCGAACGAGGACTTTGTCGTCTGGTAAAGTGTTCGTCCCGCCCACACGACGCCCTCTCTTCCTCCTTCCTCATTTTTCTGACCTTCTCCCACACTCCGTTCCACAGACTTGATCCGAACCAAATCAGCGGAGCGGTTTCGAGCGTGATTCGCAAGGCGGCTGCGGCAATCCTTGGGGTAAATATCCTCGGCGATGGGGTGTAGACGCCTACAAAGACGCGAGAGCGAATTACATGGCGGTCCTGGCTTCTAGTCCGTCGGATTATAACCCTCTCGTTGGTTTTCTGGGGAAGTCGCGATCAGCGGGAACCCTCCCAGTCCCTATCATCGAGTGGCAGGAACTTCCCCGTTCGAGATTAACATCTCAAGAGTACCCGCGTCCCGCAGGAGCAGCTCAAAATAAAAAAAAAAGAAAAAAGATTAACAACCATTGTCGTTGACTCCTCGTGCTAAGGGGTTGAAACTCGCGGAGTTTACAGCCGCTGCCAAATCCCGCTTTCATTTTCGCAGTGACGATCAATCCGTGGAACCGTTCCAAACGACTCGCAACGCCGCGTCTGCGGTCACCGCCGCGTTTCCCTCTCCCCCACCCCCTCCCCCGTCCCCCTTACTACCAGCCACGGCATTTTTTCGAGGTGATTTAACGCCGCCGATATTTAACTCGAGCCCCCAGCCATGGTCCGTGAGACCTGCAGCCCCGTGTCCGACGATAATGATCCGCCGAACATGCCAGTTCTGGCGTTCTGACAAAGGCTGGGGCTTCGAGATTTGCAGGAACGCCGCAAATTACCGGCGCAACTTTGCGTCTGGCCAGATAACGCGTACAGAGGTTATGCCATCGAGTATATACGTATATAGGTACGTGCGCGTATCCGAATTTCCCCCGGCGGTGCGGGGTGGAGGACTGGTTGGTTGGTAGTGCTTTGTGCTAATCTTAATACCGTCGGAGCAGAGCGAAGCTACTCGGAACCACTCAGCCCCTGCCGCCCTCGCTTTCGCCCCATCCGCGTGGATCTCTCTGCGATTCTCCCTACCTAACCTCCCTTTCCCGCATTTCTCTCCACCGTCGTGACAGTCTTATACGCGGTGCATGCGGGACACCCACCAAAGACTACCGTAGGTACCCATTTTCAGCCGTCCCTCGTCAGTTTGATCTTTACCCGGTTCTCGCGGACGAAGAACAAGGGAGAGAGGAGAGAGAAAGGAAACCTCCGCTACCACGTCGGACCGGGGTATTTGAATAATAGGCCAATTCCTGCGTGCGATAATCTTCCGTCGCGTCTGTCGTTGACTGCACAATGGTCAACGTGCTCTCTTTGGTGGCAAAAAGGCTCCTTGGTCTCTCGGTGAAATCCGCACCTCGAGCAGTGCGCTTCCCTTTACTTTGCGCCTCCTGTCATGCTCGCGTTCGTAACTATTCGTTTTTTATCGCCGTTTGATCCCTGATGCGAAACGCGGACTCGGGGTGTCATTGTCGGGGAGCAGCGAAGAGCGAAGAGATTCGACGGTCGTCCGAGGAGGATAATTTTGACATGGCGTGTCGCGGACAAGAGCCGGAAATTCGACATCAATTGACCGGATTCTGGGTAATCGCTGCGGGCCTGATTACAAGGCGAAGCGAACCACAGTAAGTCGTCAACCCATCTCCCGTGTTTCCCAACTTCCGAGTTTCCGAGAAGCTGCATATATCGCTGTCCCGTTACACCGGCATTACGCGCGGCAAATTGTTTCCAAGATACACTCTAACTACAACCAGCTACTTGGGTAAGTTTCAAGCTCAGGTTCGGATGATGGAATAAATTTTCCTCGAAGCATGACGATCCGACTTTCATCGTGCCCACGGCGTATGTCTGCCGGCTATCGCGTCTTATTTATTTGCCTGGAACGATCTTGGAGCATGGGTCAAAGGGTAGTGCAGACCACTTGCGCTCCTCGCCGTTGAAAGGGGTAAATTGAACTTGGGAAGTCATGCGGTTTCTGGCCGAAATTGAAATGCTCATCCGGAGGGTTTGGGATCGGGTGTTCTTGGGCGGTTGACTTTCGGGGTTTCCTTGAAAGAGCGCCACGGGATCTGCGACGGCTTCGCAGACGGTGTGGAGGAATCGGGGCGTAGGTACATGACAACAACGCCGCAGAGATACGGGAGGGGCCGGTTCATCACTGACTGTTTGTTTGTCCTTACATCTGCCTCAGACCCCGGAGGAGATCCGTTAACGACCCTCGTGTCTACCCTAGGAACCCTTGAACCCTCGCGATCATTGAACGGGGGAAGGCGGGGGTCGGTTGGCGCCGAATTCAGTGGTCGGCCATAGAAAATGCAGCATAATCAGAGGTGAGCGAAGAGGGCGAAGCGGAGGAGGCGACAGCCGGCGGTGGAATGAGACTGTTCGGGAGCAAAGTTGGCTCTGCGAAATCCAATTAATTCGGCTTCAGCCGAAGACAATACCGGCGCCATCTTGATTTCAAAATCTAATTTAGTCCGTCTTTATTTATGATAACGCGCACTCATTGTATACCCCGGCAGCCCGGCCCCGTTCGCTCCTTATTCACAAAGGCCCCAAGATCGCTGCGGACTCGGACACCGAACGCCGCGAGATCCATGGCACCACCAGTACCGCGTTACGTGCACTCGGGTGTAACACGGACGGTATTATTGTACCAGAATAGGTAGGTCTCTGCCGATGCCTGGCCGCAGTTGACGAGGATACCTCATCGCACCCTGACCCATAAAACCCCATCCCTGGATGAAATGCCGGGGCTGCCCGGGATATCTACCGATCATTTACATTTCCATACTACCATTACTGTTTACGATTGCGGTAGTGGGTCACTCCCTTGCGCCTCGTTTCATCTGCAGTCGGCTTCATCCAGTCGAACCGTCCTTACTTCCCGTTTCGCCTAACGCCCTCACCTCCAATTCTTTATCTTCTTCGTACTTAGCTCATTTCGCGAGGGTTTCGCCGTCTTAATTGTGTCTGGATTAATCACAAGCTGATCCCAAGTCCTTACGCTCACCGTGCTGCGCTTCGCAAGCTAGTTCCTCCACGCAGCCCGCTGCGAACAGACCGTCAGACCCAAGACGGGCTTCTTCTCCTTTCTCACATCGAGGCCGTACGAGTGGTCTGCTTTTATCAGGGGACGCGACGGCGAGGCGCGCCTGGCCGGTCAAGGACTCGCGCTACCTTGTCCGGCTTTGAACTGAAAGTCGAGCTTTCGAGTCGACTTCCAATTCGCCGGCTCTTTATCAACGCTCAATTTATCATACGCGTATAAACATTACGAAGTGTCGTGACGTGTTTCGCTGCCTGGAGAGCGAGAAGGGCGAGCCTGGAGAACGGAACACGTGTCTCTTTGAGATCCCGAGAGCCCGGATCCCTTGTTCAGGATCCAAGGGGACCTTGCAATCTACCGTAATCCAGGCAAAGCCGCCTTTATCAAGAAGGCTGCAGGAGCCGGATCACCTGCACGGGATTTCGGGATTTTTCTTCTTATTACGTTTGTACCGTTATTGTGGTTATTGTTATTACGCTCTTCCGTTCCGGTTTAGAATACCGCAGGTTGATCGGGTCTATTCGTCGGATGACGGTACGTTTTACAATCTCGTTAGCAGTTTGAAAAAAGCAAGCGAGCAAGCACCGGCAATAACCTCCTCTCTCAACATCGTTGCGTCCCTGCGGCATCAGCGCCATGACCGACCAGACTTTACGGCTTATTATCCCTCCAATCGTTTTCGCTGCAGCGGTTGACACTTTGCTACAAATTATGACTTGGAATAAAATATACTGTCCCGGATACCGGCCGCAAGCTCCGCAAATCGCGGCCCTATTATTCATCCCCGAGATACACAGACGAACGGGCGCAGATTATCGCATCGAATATGGCCTCGGCCCGAGGGTAGAGGATATATTTCCGTATAAAGTTTGTGAAAATAAATACAGATACGAACGAACGCCGTTCTAAAAAAAAAAATAATAAAACGAAACGATGAAATCATTGTTGTTGTTATTATTATCATCGTCATTTTTTATCTCTCGGCGGAAAACCACCGTCTGCGATACCGACGAAAGCGAGGGATTTTACTTATTTCACGGAGGTTTAAGGGCGAAGAGATAGAGGAAGAGGGAGAAGAGCGTTTCTTTCCGGATGAAAACCGAGCGTGCACAAGTGGCATATTTATTTTCTACTAGTTTGTAATTAACTTTGGAGAAAGTGAGTAGGAACGACGAGGGGCTGACGTAGCCGGGACGGGTTTTTGGCTGTTGTTCGAAATCCGTGGCGGGTAACGGTTATCGTCGTGGTATTTTTCTCGCCATAGAAGCGAACTGGGAACTCTTCTCTCACTTCGCGGGCTGGTAATCTCTGACAGATTTAGTCTCGGTCTGGGCTCGGCGACGATGTAGCTCGACTTTTTCTATTCTCTTTTCAACGCTCACCCCGTTTTGGAAAGATCCCGTCGGTCGCTTCGCCGGCCTCACATTTTACACGAAATATCTTCGTACGTTCGCATTATACCTGTACATGTAGGTACGGTATGTATAATGCACGTGACGCGAATATTACACACACGTATGTATAAAACTTTTTTTTAAATTCTTTCGCTTCAAAATATCTCGACAGTGAATTATCAGCTGTTACGGCACCCTTGCTGTACTATTCGTATAAAAAATTGCGATACTGATCGGCAAAGATGGGATGATAGTGATAAAAAAATAAATAAATAAAAAAATGCTTGGAACAGTCGAGGCGGTGCCGGGAAGTGCGGCGGGAATATAGAATGACGACGTCCAGTATGTGTCGACAACTACGACCGACCACCGTTTTAAACATTCATCGCCGGAGTGGAACTTTTTTCCTACCATTAGCTACTCCCTGCTACTCTGACATACCCCTATCAACATGTCTCTGCAGTTTATACTTTTCTCTGTATTATTTATTCCATACGAACTCGAATGAACGGTTGTTTTTCTAGCCACATACGTATTAGCTAGTTTTTGTTTTTTTTTTCTTCCTTTCTACTTCTTCTTCTATTTCTATATGCTCAGCTCCTCGTACTTCCGGTTTACCGCACCAACTTCCAAAGGTGTGTACTTATTACTTCCCTCGTACACGGTTTCTATTAACAATGAATATGAAGTCGCGGTATGGGATTATAAGTAACGAATGACGTAAAGACGGAAATTAGTGTTCGTAAAGTGAATCCGACGGTATGACCGAGTCGAAAGAATGGTGGAACTTCTGCGAGCGGAGAAAATTCGAACGCCCCCATTCGAACGAAGTGACTTAATTGTTTTTAAAGCTCGTATAAAAATGACGACGCATATTTCTGACGGTCAAAAGGATCGAGAAACTTCGCCCAGGTATCTTTCTTACCACATTCATCACTCGTGGTGGACCCTACAACAAACCTCCCAGGAAGTGTCTAATGCTTTCGTGACAAAATGTTCTCCACTTATTTTCCTCTCTCTCTCTCTCTCTCTCTACGCTTCTCCGTTCAAAGTGCATGAACCGTGACGCCTGCACCTCGCTGGTATCTAATTTCCATCGGTTGGATCGGTATGCGGATATACACATACGCGGATGTTCACCTACCCCTGGAAACTTTTAGTGGCACATAATAACGCGGTAACGTGCAAACGTCAAGTCGTACTCGGGAATCGTTTGGTACCAGGCACGATTTCGCCGCATGGCTGTCTGCGGGCAGATCGGCATCGGAATCAGTGGAAAATTGGTGCTATTTTGCCACAAAATCCGCTTATACGCGCAAAGATAATTTTCCGAACAGGGTCTCTGCAGGCAAATGAAATCGGTAAAATTCAATTCGCTGCAGGTCGGATCGCGGATCGGGCCAAAGCTCGACGCGGACGGAATACGTTGAAGAACGTTTGGGACCAGTGGAAATTGGGGAGTCCGCGTATGTTTCCCTCTTCTCTTTTTCCTCCCTTCGTCCCTCTCTCTATCTCTCGCCCTCCGCTTCTTTATTTCCGATAGTCGATTCGCCGCGCGTCCCCTCTGAATATCGTTTTATCCGTCCAGCCGGGTTGGCGGCCAAAGGTATCGACGCACACACACGCGACGGGTAAAACGCACGCGTGTCTACGCCTCGCGACATGACACGGGTTCAGCGGCCATTCGTCCGCCGTTTTACACAGCAGGGGGTTGTCTTACGCTCTCCGCGTCTCGCAACACGACTAAAGAGAGTATTATTCTCTGAAAATGGACTTTTCCTTTGAGTCTTTGACACAGTCCAGAGCCAGTTTTTCTCCGTTTTTTTTTTTTTTTTTTTTTTTTTTTTTTTCATATCTACGATAGAACAGATGTTACGGACGCGTGACTGGCGTTGAATCATAGATTTCTAGATTACAAGGGAGGCCGCGCGGCGTCGACGGGACGTTAAAGAAACTCTCCATCCCTCTCTCCCTCTGTATCCTACTTTCTCTTTCTTCCTCCGCGAGTCTGTTGCTGACGAGTCAGCCATGTAATTTTCTCAACTCTATTTGTACACCTACATTCGCGCGGTGAAATCGCCGTTCTGCATGCGACAAAAGTTTCCTCGGTAACACATTTGAGACTACGGGATCGCGGAGGGGGGGGGGGGGGGGGTCGTTTCTCAAATTTTTTCCTTCTTCTTTCTTTTATCCTTTTGATTGAAAGAACCGTAAATAAAAAAAGGATTAAAAATGGCTTTTACAGAGTCGACGGATAAACTCTTTCCTCTTTCATCCCGCTATCGCGGCAGGTGACGGAGTGACAATTTGGTTGGCATCGTACGTACGACGTATAATACATACAGAATGTTGCGGGTCGCCTAAATTATCGTTGGAATAATTTCACGCTAAGTCTGCGCAGGCGAGCAATAAATATCGATCAATATCCGACATCTGTCGCCGGTTTACACTGCGAATTAACCTAATTGATATTAATGTTCTTTAGGTATGTTCAATTTGACACGCGGTAGGTATTCGTCAGGCAAACTACGTACTCTCACTAACGTTATGGTTCGATTTATATCGGTATAACACCTTGTACAATGTGCTCGCGTTGTGTACACAGAGAAATTTTCTCAAAGCCCTCCCCGATAAATGTAATATCTAGAGAGAAAATAAAGAAGGGAAAGTGTTTGTGCTGTGTAAACCTGCTCCGTCGTGCGAACGTGTGTCCGCGTATACGTGTTAAGTGTAATCCAGTTAATACGAAACGTTTGTAGATACCGGTACAATGCGTGCAAGCACGGCAACTGGCTCGGCAGCGTTCAGCCCTTCGTTATGCAGCTGTTGCGTTAAAATTGACGTTTTCAGAAGCGGGACTGACTTGGCTGGTTTGAATATAAACGAAAATTGTTGCTTCCTGATATTTTCTGCATGAGCGGCAACGAGACTCGCCGATCCGGAACTCGAAATTAACAATAACTGTGGTGTATAAGCTGTCTCTGACGTCGATCGAATCGCATGAATTCGTCTTCGTACCTTCAAGTGAGTCTCGGGCTCTGTTTGCTATTTAAACGGGATTCGATTAGTTTTCGGATTACCAATTTTCACAATTTGTACCAAACCAGGATAAAACGAAAGAAAGCGAGAAAATAAAAAATAGAATAAAGAAGCGAGAAAACGAACGAACGAACGAACAAACAAACAAAGAGGTGAAGAAGTAACAAAACCACGTTAGGGCGTCGACTTAATTGAATTTATGTTCGGTATGAAAAGTTCGTAAATAGTAATGGTACAGAGTCGAGTTTCACGACGAGAATAAAGGTGTACCTATGTGTGGGTAATGCAATACATATATACGAGCCGTGGAAGTTGGCCAGCTCGACGTTTTCGAGTTATGGCATGTTTTTAGAGGAGTACTTGTACGTTTTTCGTTATAACCGGAGTCGCGCCTCGAGGCTCGATGGAGCTTTTTTTCGCCTTTCGTGTCTTCTTATTTCGAGGATGTGACCGTTGATAGACCCGCATAATACGAGGCGACGACGTCGACGTCGACGTCGGGGAAAACCATGGCCGGGCGATGAGAGAAAGAGAGAGAGAGAGAGAGAGAGTCGGGGCGATGACAGGAACACTTTGAAGTAAGAAACTCGATTAAAAATCTCAGGCAGCCAGCACTCCTTCAACCATCGTCCGAGGGGGAAGAAACTCAGCTTCGTTCGACGGGCGCAACGGAAAAACGAAACCGAGAGGCGACGCGCCCGTTATCTGCGATTCAAGTTTCTGATGTCTTGTCGTCTTTCTTCCTTCTCCTTCCCCTTTCTCTTCTTTTTTCTTCGTTACTCCGTGAGACGCGATTTCGGAAGTTGTCTCGACGTTATCACTTCTCAATATTTCCCCCCCCCCCCCCCCCCCCCCCACCCTACTTTGCTTCCTCTTTTTTGCGAAACGGAGCTTTCCAGCCATGGTAATTAACGCATACCGATATCGATTTTCAGCAAGTATATATATATATATATATATATGTATATATATACGTGTACTTTGTAGATTGTTCCGTTTTTTTTCCCCCCCGTTCTTTTCTCCTTAGCTTGTCGCAAGTTTTTACCGTCAAGATTCAACGAGCAATTCCCGGATTCATTCGTTCGATTTCTGGTATGTGTCTGCAGCAGCGACGGTGGCTTTAACACCGGCATGCCCCAAGAGATAACGCGTTAAGCTAGGTAAAAGGTCCGTTGGGCTGCTTTCGATTTATATATATCTCGACGTAGATGACACGCGAATCGCGCATTAGGAGGATTTATGCGTAAACAGGGAAGCGGGATCGATGCCGGCCCGACTTTATATACCCACCGAGCAAATGAACCTTGTCTGCTTCGCCAAGCTTCGCGTTGCGTTGTACAAAGGAGATCCCGTCCTGCAATCTCTTTATCGTACTGCAGCGGGGCACAAAAGCGCACGGAAGAGAAGAGAAAAATATTACAGTAAGCAATTACAGCTGCATACTGCGCCGGTCGGACGATGAACCGCGGGGTAAAGTAAAGATTGAGTTGCTGCAACGAGGTGCAACTTTAATATGCGCTCGTAAAGCTACTCGGCTATTTATCGCCACGATTACGAATACGCGCTGCCGTTGTATGGCTTTTTAACTTTATAACTTGTCAGTTGAGCTGGATGCTTCGGCTTGTAATACTTGCCCAATGATTGATTGCTCTAAACAGCTTGTTTTTGGAGATAAATTTTTATACGCGATGCGCTGGCCAGAGCAGTCAAATTTCACCGAAACAAGGAACTCTTTGTTCCGTTCTTTGACAGTCGTAAAAAAAATTTTTAAGGGCATCGTTGCGCGTCAAACGCGATAATATATGACAAGCTTCTGAATATAGATATTGATAAAAAATCACGATATTAAAACAATTGAGAATTGTTAGGCTTGACGAGCTTGAAAAGTAATTAATTTTCATGAAAAACGTGTGTGCAGCATATTCGTACGATTAAAGGAAATGATTCTGCAGGTTTCGATGTAAAGTATTATTATTACATATACCCAACCCCGTAGCGCAGAATCACTCTGTGTGTTTTTGTGCAATTCAACAAGCTCAACGAGGCACTCGAGTGTTTTTTGAACATCGATTACTCGTTAATTGAAAAAGTGGCCCCCGTTTGTAAAAGCTCAAATCCCGAGTCACAGGCGTACAGACGTGTCTATAAAATTCTTTCAATCACGAGTACGTGTAATAAATGGCTTATAAAAGTACGTCGAGTCGAATAATCTCGACCTCAAGCACGCGGAATTGAACTCTGGAGGAGTTCGAGGATCGCTAAAGTTGGCAGGGCACGTTGGAGGTGGTAAAAGCCTGCATAATTGTACACAATGCACTTACCAACCCGTCCGGGGAAAACGTGCGGACGTACCGCATCGTTCGTAAGCTGATAAGAGTTGTAGTTAAAGTAGCACGTATATATACGTACGCGCGTTACACGCGTTTCTGGAAATTCCATTACGCTGCACGGGACCTGCATTTAATACGAGAATTACGGTGGAAAAGTGAAACGCGAGAGAGGAATAGACGGAGCTAAACGGGAGAGAAAAAAACTATGATTAAAAAAAAAAGAAAAAAGAAGACAAAGTACAGAAAATTAATGAAAATTGTTTATTTCTTTTTTGCCCAAGAGCGGAGATAGTCAAAATCAAATCCAAATTGATCTTTGCGTACGATTTCTCGTATCGGCTCGGAGAACACGTGACTCCGTTTTTATTGCGACGAGGTGAAATCGCTGGTACATACCTTGAAACCCACGGATTTTTAACGGTCGAGCTTAAAACGTCGGCCTCCCGTCGTCCTGACAATTTTACCGCACTCATTGGCGTCGGATGCCGGTCGGCGTTGGTCTTTTCGACAAATTAATTATCCCTCGGGCCCTTGGTTTACTGCGATAGAAGGTATGCGCGTATCGCAGGCACGTAGATACAGTTTGTATACCTCGAGGAGCGTCAAGCGCGTAGATGAGATTCTTCCTTCCATGCATCAGGCTCGTTAAAAATATACGTTCAAGGTGCATCCGCATCGAGGGCGATTAACCTTTGACGTTGTCGCAATTAACCTGCCACTTTAGGAATTCAAATCCCTCTCGGGCACAACAGACCCAAGTTACTTTCCACCACGATCGCGGGCGGATCTGAAACCCAAGTTCCATACCAGCGGAAATACAACCTTTCCGGATCACCTTTGATTGTGATCATTTTCAGAGAGAGATAAAGAGTGTCACCCTTTTTCGGGCTTTGGTACTCAAATTGCTTTCTAAAACTGTCGACGCGTCTTTTTTCCTTCTCCGATCGTCTCGAGAATATAGCGGTTTGTTGTTACGTTTCAGTGAAACGCGTTAAATTTTTCACCGTGTTTTCAACAACCGATGATTACGTACGACTAACGGCGAGTTTCCAAGCCACGATGAGAGCGTGTCCGGGTTGAAGTGGTGACGTTATCACGTATTCACCCCGATAGTACGCGGGGGTTAATATCTTCGGAGCAGGACGGGACGTCGGCGGTTTTGTCTATATTAATTAAGCGGTTGTGTAATCGGCGAGTTTCTTGTCGCTCGGGCTCTGGCCGTTCCATTAGCGGCAGCCTCGTAGCTTAGCTTCGGTCTTAGGCGGGTCGGCAACGACCGGTAACGGCCAGGACCGGTTCCGCAACAACGGAACTTGGGGTAGGTCAAACCCTGGGTTACCTTGAAGTCGGAAAATACCGCCCCGCGAACTGGGACGCAGTTTCAGCGTGTAATTGTGTCGTTAAACGGTTTTAATGCTCCTGCACTCTGGCTCTTTTGTCGCGTTTCAATACGCGTTACCCAAAAGTTGCACTTTCCCTTCGGCAATACGGAACGCCGGATTTACAAACTTCTTTCAACGTTCAGCGCGAACGGTGAGAAGAAACGAGTTTCGACGCAATTTTTTTGTCAAATCGGTGATCGAATCGAAATCCAAGTAAATTACGTACAAGGGTACGATATGCATTTTGCATACAGGTAAACAATGCATCAGATACCACGTGCAAGCGATTACGCATCGATCATCGAGTACGTTAATCGTTGAGCAAAAGTACAGAGGTCATCGTCCGGAGACCGACGACGATATGTGGGGCTGTTTTGGTCCGGGAGTATAATTGGGTCTAAAGGGTTATCCAATTAGTAATTATCACCGGGAACAGCTATGGCACAGGCCGTAAACTCCACCGTCTCAATTAAGTCCCGTGTTACATTGTGCGGACCGCTGCAGCGTTGCTTCTAAACGATACTCTCCAAGTTTATAATATATACGCGTTTCCAACGAGTACAATACCCGAGTGGTATGTACGCCAAGGTGAGCGAATTCGTTTTTCGAGGAGGAGCGAGACAGATTCTCGGTCTTAATGATAATGAAAAACGTAACCGGCAATTAGGAGGGCCGCCTAAGTGTATAAGACGGTAATCGCGGTTTTCATTGTCGTTTTAACGAGTTTGCGAACTTCGTAAAAGTGCTTATACCCAATTATCGCGCGTCGCAAAGAAATCCGTTCACCACAGGCTCTCTCTGCAAAGCTCTTTTGTACAGGTGGGCTATACCGGACGGATAATATAGCCGTATTCCAAGTGGATCGCGCGATTTTATCTATGTATAAACACATTATACACACACACACAAACACGCACACGCACACATATACGTAAATAATACTTTTTGCAGCACCATCAGCGCGTTCGAAAACGCGCACGCGATTGAAATCCACAGAAGCTGCAGTGTTTGTAGTTTTCAATTAACTTGGCGCCTGTTTCAACCCCCCTGTAGCACCCTTTCTCCCCCTCCTGCTCCGGCGCGACCCGTAATTACGTTACGATTATTCAATTTGATCGCATTGTTCGCCGCAGCCGGACTCTTTAGAATTTCTTTATTTTTATTTCATCGTCATCGTCACGGTCGTCATCATTTTTCTCCCTCGTTCGGAGTTTCAGCACTGTAACTACGCCATGGAAAAGCGTGTTGCAGCATCTGCGGTTAGTGATCAGTAAGCCAAACAAAGAGAGAAAGAGAGAGAGAGAGAAAGAGAGAGAAGAAGAAATAAACCCCTTAGTCTTCATTGTTCGACAGAAGAAAAAAATATGTCTCGACGGTGAGTGTAAAAAATTCAATCTCGCCGTTACCATTGACGAAAATATATTTCGAATGGTTTTCACCGCACCAAGTTCCAAGTCTGGTAAACAAGTTTTCTTTCACCGGCTCAGACTTTCGTAATAACATGCACAACCGAACGTGATCGGTGATAATAATCGAACGTAATTAGTTTTATTTCTTCCGAACGAAGAAAGCAGAAATAAAAATTTACGATATTGTTCCCGCCGCTTTTGCCATGAAACAAAAATCGTTCCATACCCTCCCGCAGTCAGCTACACACACGCGCGCAAACATTTACGCATTCGGGGTACCAACAGGCTGCTGCTCGTATACGGTATCGGGGGCACAAGTATTATACCTACAGGGGTTGCATATAGGGGTGTAACCATACAGACGCTCGTGTTTCGGCGCGGTACCCCGCAGCGATGGGGCTCAATTTGTTATTGGGGCGTGTTTGAACGGGCCTATTTTTTCACCCCACCCTACCGCACTCTCCGATCTCAAGTGCCATCCCGGCACGCCACAGGACCGTTGAAATATACGGGGTGAGAAAATCAAAGCCGGGTGTTGCAACGGTTTATACTCACGTCTGCGAGTGTTTTGATTTTGGTAATTTTCCTCCTCCTAAGTTCGTCGAACGGGAAAATTGGAAAACGAAGCTTTTGCCCGGTGCTCGATAAGAGACGAAGAAGCTAAACGTTCCGAACTAACGACGCGTACGCGGCGTTGAGTCGGGATCGGTGATGAATCGGTCAATCGGTTCGACGTTGGGCGTCCTTTCGCGACGGGTTTATTTGTGGATGAAAAAATTCAGAGCCGAGGCGCGAACCGGGAGACGTGAAACTCCATTCCTATGCCAAGGCTGGATGGGCTGTCAACCTTGACGGGAACCAAGCGGTATTCCTGAGTGCCTCCGGGAGAGAATCGCGCTCGTCTTCGCCTGCATCTTGCCGGCATCGAGGCCTACTTCGCACCGTCAAAAGGGATTCCAAGACGGAGATAGAGAGTCGAGGGAGAGGAGGAGAGACGGAGAGAAAGGAGAGGAGAACGGAGAACCGGGTTAGAGTCGCGGGCCACACACAGTGGCGTATAATGCACTTGGTTCCTCGGTAATTGAATTATGGGCTAAAAGCTTCGTCAAATGTTTGTCCCACCCCCGGCTGCCGCGGCACCGACCCCACGTCATCGGACCCCCAATGATATTGTTTCGAAATTGTGTTATTTCCGTTCATTAGATTACCCGCCTAGCGCCAAGTGATCAATTATCCGTAACGCACTTTTTCCCGTCAATATATTTAACCGCCGAGCCGAGCGGGATTGTGCTTTCCTTATTACCAACTTTTTTCTTTCTTTCTCAGCTTTTTTTTCTCACACGTACCTTTACCCGCCTTCTAATTTTCTTCCGGAATCCACGCGCCCAACGATCGCTCAAACTTTATCGATCTACTTACAGGTCCTCGAAATTACGGACCAGATATTTGGACGGCTGCGGGCTTCTGGAAATATCGGCACGACGCGAATGGGATTCTCCTTCCGTTATCGATTTCGCCCATGGTAAGTACCAGTGATTTTAATGTTTCCACATCCGGTTAGAGTGGGTATGGTATAATACGCAATTGGAACAGAGAAGAAGTAAAGATTCGTTCTCGACAGGCAGGGTGAATAAAATTGAATTTATTAGACTGTCGGAATTATTACTACATTATTATTATTATTATTATTTTTTTCCTTTCAAATCGAAGAACTTATGACACTTTGACGACGCTGTCGAAGTGCCTTTTGGTATAAAATCGTACAACCATTACGTGAGAATGTTTTTATCGTCTCTTGTTGTTTTTTTTTTTCTTTTCTTTTCTTTTTTTTCCCCCCTCTTCATTCAATTTTATTTTTATTAACGAATCAACGACTGCACAACTCCCGGTTATACTTCTTACTCTTTATGCCCAAAGTTTACGATCGATTTACCCGATATACCATCAAATGTCGGAGGATGACGCGAGCCTGGCAGCCCGTGAAATTCATTCTCCCATTCGAGTATTTCCAGCGGTCGACTTTGGGCTATGGAACTTTCGTGTTCCCGGGCAATGAACAAACGAATAAGAATTAAGTAAATTGGTTGTACGCAGGAGTCGGGTTTTTACGGCCTCGATAACGGGCGGATAAATACAGGTGTTGGGACCGGGCTGCTGGTGCCATGCGTCGAATTGTTCTTGGATATCGTTTACCCAAGTGCCCGGATACACACCGAAAAACTTTAAAACGAATTTACACCCTTCCCCGTTGCACGCGTGCATTGACGAGTTTTATGGCGTTCAACTTATCCGTGGCGTTCGCCTCTCTCACTACGCGGCTGCATGTTTAAAAGACCAATGAACCCGACGAATGCAAATCGACGATACAAGCAGCGTACAGAGCTGGACGTTTATGCCTTTTTCTCGTTTTTTTTTTTTTTTTTTCAAATTTCTTTTTCTACTTTTTTTTTTTACCATTCACTTTAATTAACAGCTCGAATTTTACACCCCGCATGCGAATCACAATACAAGCCTTGTTCCTTTTGTCTTCGACGATCGTGCACGCGGTGATCGGATGCATTGCGTGCACTCCATTCTTTTTGCAAACGTGCCTGATGTAGGTAACCTGGAAAAAGTTACGAGAGTCGCTTGAAATTCAGCGAGTTATTATTATTTTTTTTTTTCCCCCTCTCTCTCTCTCTCTCTCTTTTGTTCTAGCAACAGCAGCAGCACGAGATCGTGAGAATTTAAAATCGTGACTTTTCTCGCGAACCTTGAAACGTTCCAATCCATCGCATTCATCCATCACGGGCGTGTTTGGAGCTTGCGTTAAAGCTTCTGGTTAGGTGGGTAATTTACTCAACACGGATTTGCGATGCACGGATGTTCTCTAATTCGTCGAAACGGCATTAGCACACGTCAACCGAAGTCGAGATCCTTAGAATCCGAGTTGATTATAGAAGCGAAGGTTATAGCGGGACTGAGGGTTGTTTAAATAAGCTGCCTTCTCGTTTAAACCGATTCTGTATTTCTAATCCAATATACAATAATCCCCGATCATTCTCTACCTTGGATCAGGCGGGAAAAAGGAAAAGGGAGAACGAAGGGAAATTCGCGAAAAGCCCGAAGTCTCACCCTTTGCAATCATCTCTATGTAAATAGGTCAAACAGCGCTGTAGGTGTACATTATAGACTTATATCCGTTTTAAGGGTGTCGAAACTACGATCAACAATCCGACAAACATTTAACTCGCGTCGATCGAGAGAAAAAGGGGGGGGGGGGGGGGGGAAGAGAAAAGGAAATTTATATCTCCATGGTGAAATTTTATGGGATTTCGAGAATTCGCGGGAAGTTCTGCACCGAAAACCTGGAGAAAATCGGGGTACGATGACTAGTAGTGCAGGGGTTGTTGCCACAGCGCGACCCTTGACCGCGGGGAGAAAACAAAGGTTTCCTAGTCTCCGGATCGAAGCGGAGGAGGACATTGTGCTGTGTATGGATATGTGTGTGTGTGTGTGTGTGTGTGTGTGTGTATGTGTGTATGTGTATGGCATATGTGCACCGTATAGGCACATGGCTCGGCGTTTGCACGCATCGCCGTAGCAGCAAACCAAACAAATAAGTGTCGTGGCAATGGTTCTCTCGCTCGCCACTCGTGAGCCTTATGGTGTGATTTCTAAATCACATTCAATTTCTCCGGGGAATTGCGAGGCTTATTGTTCGACCTCGACGAGGGTGCGGAGGAGCGACGACGACGAGCGAAAGACCAAATTAATCCCACAGAGGCGACAACAACCGGCTTAACCCCGTGCACCGATCACACTTAGCAGTCCTTCTATTTCTGTTTACCCTCCAGCATTCTCAAGATCGAGACGAAAAATCCCTCAGGAACTGAGGCTTTTATCTCTTTCCCGACGATGGTCGAGCTTTTCGTTTGTACACGTACGCATGGTGCGAAATCGAACGAAGCTTGAAATTTTATTGAACAATTAAACTTGCAGCATTATTATCGTACGGGAATGTCTTTATCCGAATAGTAACGTAACCGGTGAGCCGATTCTCGAAAGCGAGATTTGCTCGCAGAGGCGTGAACATAAACACGATGTTTACTCTGTGCGAACTTCGCCTCCCTCCCCCCCCCCCCCCCCCCCCCCCCCCCACCCCCTCAGCCCAAAGTTTATCGTCAGTGTCGAACTCGCAACGGTGAGGAACGCACGTCGCGAAATTCTTGTATCTATCCGGCCGTGTGTACAAGAGTATCGGTAATCTTAACCGAAACCTTTATTAATACGTCGTACGTCAGCGGGTATAACGTGAGTGTCGAGAGAATTTTTGTGCACTCTTTCCGTAAAAGCTTTCGTTGCTTCGGTTAATGGACACCCTCGACGGCGGAATGTGACGGGAAAAATTTGTCATCTTTGTGCTTAATTGTGACGGTGTTGGGTTACGAGTGAATGTGGCTGGCGATTCTCGGTTGCACAATCGACGATGGAAGCGCAGGATATCCTGAACGATCGTCGTACTCGTCGTGGTAAGTAGGTACTTAACTTGCGTATGAATAATCTGCGGGAAATAATGGGTCGATGCGTGATTATTCGTTTTTTTAATTTCTTTAAAATTTCTCGTTGCGGGGAGGATTTTAATTATCGTGCGTATCGGAGAATCGTTTCTCTTCCATACCTGCGCAGACTGTGCTCGAAGCGATTCCATGTATCGAAACTTACCCACTTCATCCCGGGATACAAAAACCAGGGATTTTAGGCAAAGGTCAAAGTTCGCGTGTTTTCTATACCCGACACAGTGTGAGCGGAATCTAATTTTCGAGGTAGTTTGATGCGAGCGAGTTGAAATTTCGGGCAAAGTTCGCTCCGTCGGGTTAGTATGAGCCATGCGGTATCCGAAGGGACCGGAAGGACGGACGGACGGACGGACGGGCGAGGCGACGTGGGCGATGGTAGATCGTACCTTTGTGACCCGATTAAAAGGTATTTGTTTAGAGAAGCGTGGTCGCAGCCGCCCGTCCTAATAACGAACCGGGCACGGCGATATCGGCGATATGCGGGAACGACGTCGGGTTATGGAAGGAGGACTCTCTACTAGTATAAATAGAGGACGGGAGAGAAGACCACCCAGGGGAGAACGGCGATACGTTGCTTGGTTGGTTGATCCGACGGACACTCCTCCGTCCACCGTCCCGGGCGTCGCGACGCCGGCGTTTATTCCGCCCGCAGCTTCACCTCGTCGGATACCGTTCGCCACCGGAACAACATACACAGCCACCGGGGACGCGGTCGAGAAAACGCTTCGGTGAGCTTAATTCGGTTGCAAATTTAAGCACCTTTGTTCGCGCGGCTTGGATTCTGTGCGTTTTTATCTTTCTTTTTGCATTCTTTATTCTAATTTTGACTTTTTCTTCTCTCTGGTTTCGTCTCGCTACCCAAATCCTCTCTTTCTGTACCGTAACACCTACAGATGAAAAGTTTCGTTTTCACAGAGTATAGAAGTTATCGTTTTATTCGTATTTTCTAACGATCTTCAAGCTCTGACAAACAATTTATACGTTCGACTTTTCAACACTGGGATCAACGATACGCGTGAGAGTATTGATCTGTTAGACTCAGGCATTCGGTTTCTTTGCGAAATTCAATGAATCAACCTGTCGCCGAACGTGCACTCGAGAGTTTTTTCACAGTTCGAAAAAGCTTGAATTAAATTCGGAGCTGAAAGTTGTATCGCGAAAATTTTGAATTATGAATTTGTTGATATCATTTACGGGTCCACGTCGATATTTGCTGTCGTGAAATATTGAAAACTCTGGCCGAGAAGGGCGAAAGGGAAAGAGAGAGAGAACCGAGGGGGATCATCGTCGGAGGTTCTTTAGGGATCTATTGAAAACGCGTTACCGGACAAAGTTTCGACTCGAGGAGGCGCGAGCGTCGCCTGGCGAAAGGCCATTCATCACTCGTTTCTTTACGAGCAACTCGCTCAGATTACAAGGGGCCCCGGAAATAAAAAAAAAAAAAAAATACACTCCTAGGCCCGGTGCTTTTGGGTTTGAGCGATGGCGGCTTAGCGGTTAGGCGCCGGTGGGATATATTACCGAAAATTAAGTACTCCGCAACCGCACAGCCGACGTCTCTCTTTACGCTCTGCACCTATACCGCCATCTTTTTGCAAACCTTTTTACCCGCGCCTCAACCCTCGACTAGTTCGTTTTACCCGCGAAAATACGAGGGGGTTGAAGAAAAAAAAAAAAAAAAAACGTAGAAAAAACGTCGACAAAAACTCTCCGGCTCTTCGCGCAAGACTTCTTTATTATCCTCGTTCAAGAATCTTTATGTAAGCCACGCATCTTCCAACCAATTCTCAACCCAATTATTACCCCCCCCCCCCCCCTACCCCGTATTAAATGTTACGCACAAAGAGCAAAAAATTTTGTCATTCGGCTTATATACGTCTTACGCTCGGTATCTATAATTTCCTCCAATCTAATCCACCAGACGAACTTGAAAGAAAATCGCTTCAATAAATTACAATCGAATTTTTTTTAAGTCTCTTTAAAAAATGAAACGTTATCTCTGACTTCAATTCATTTCTTCAGAAGTCTAGACGCAAATTTTAGGCGGCAGAATAAAGAGCAATGTAAAGAGAATCTATTTTGTGTCAGGAAATAAGGGTAGAGGGAGGACGTTTCGTTCCTGTTGTTGCGGTAGGTTTTCAGGATTGAAATTATTCGCGAAACCGAAGTGATGAAAAAATTTTTCCACATCGCATCGAGCAGAAAACTCCCAACTTGGCTAGCAGCTTTTCTTCTCGTCAATATTCGCATTATCTTGCGTTGAACTCGTTATCGTGCCCTTGCAAGCTTCCACCTCCTCATGGAAGCACACTTTTTGAACTCTCCCCCAAAACGCGTTCGTAAGCCAGGGAATCTAAAGGGCGTGACGTGTGGCATCGTCCCTGCATATTATACTTCGATAGGTAAAAGATTGGGCGGTCGGCTGTCCGTGAAGGATTGATGGATGACGGAGAAGGAGGAGGAGGAGGAGAAGCGATACGATACACGTGTTGTCCCCGATAACGAGGTTGCATTGTGTTTCGGAGTCGGGTGCAGTGAGAAAGAAGGCTGCGTTTATACGAGGGAAAAAGAGAGAAGTTTTTCTCCCCGCCTTCACTTTCATTCGTAAATTATTTCCATCCTCCATCGGACGTTGATTTTGTTTGTTTAAATTTTTTTTTTGTTTCTTTTTCCTTCAACGTTTGTTTATCTCCATGTTTTTCTCTTTCATACCCCCGAATACCGTCCTTTAATTCCTCTCGCCGCCGACGAAGTCTCGCGTTATCTTTCCGGGGGTTAGCGTGCCTCCCACTTTTCCTACTCTGCCTTCGGGGCGAACAACGCACACGGTTATCTTCGCGGACGTAATAAGGTTAGGTAAGAATGCCGGGGACCTGCGGGAGGCGGTGGGGGACCTCCTTCAAAGCAACGATTCTAATTATTTTGCGGGAAATTCCTGCCGTTAGGTATTTTTTTTTCCCTCTCCCCTCCCCTTCCCGCCTCCGTCCTTCACCCTCACCCTAACCCCCCCTCACCCCTCTACTATCCCGTTCCCTATTTTCTTCCCGTCCTCTTTGCCCCGCACATAGCCCGGAGGCCCACGGTTGTGGTTTGTACCCTGCGATACGCGGAGGGAAAGTATACGCGCGTGTAATGTAAGAGAAGACTCGTGGTGGGGTTGCCGGTATTATAAAGACTCGTGCGGTGCGGAGAGGAAAAAGCAGCAGCTTGCGGAGGACCGAAAGTCACCCTCTGGGCAAGATCGATGCAGTGGCAGAGTCACGGTTACTCGCTAAAATTTGTTGGATATTTTTAGGGATAAGGAAAATGAGCTTGGAGATTTTTTTTTTATCTTCTTCTTCTTCTTCTTCTTCTTCTTCTTCATCTTCTTTTTAAACAAAAATATCTACGCCTCTGGTGTGGCCGTGCAGTGTTTGCCGTTAGGATGAGCTGTTTGCCCGTCGAAAGTGCAACTCTGTGTTTCGGGTTGAGAAAAACGTGACGAGGAGTCGCTGGTTTGGATTTTAAAACCCTCAGGCTGCTGCTGCTGCTGCTGCTGCTGTTGTTGCCGATGCAGCAGCGGCTCGACGCCGTCGACGATCAGAGATCTGTTTCTCTGTAATTGATTTAAGTTCGACGCGATGTTGTTTTTCGTTTCGCTTGTGTAGAACGTTGCGTAGCCGTCGTTGCTTTCCACGGTAGAGAGGAGGGCCCGTCGAGTCACTTGACAAACAGAAATTAGAAACGTGAAAATGCTCTCACGAGAAACAATGCTCGGTATACGCCAGTTTCGAACGTCAGGCGGCTAGAATGGAAATGCTTTTACCCGAATACTACCCTGTGTTCGTCGAGAGGATCGACGCCGAACCCCGATTACGGCTGTATCCACTCCACGCCGTACAGATAATCAGAAATGAGAGCGAAATTTTCACCCCTCTATACACGTGTGTATATATATATATATATATATCATTGGAACAATCGGGCCAATCGAACCTGAAAGAACGTCTTATACGCGATTATATTTGAGTCCCTCTTTGAAGATTGGAGATTTCGTTACGTATACGGGGGACGCCTTTTTCTACTCGCACTTATACTTTTATTGCTTATAATTTAAGGTTAGGTGCGAGCCAGATAATATATCAGGAATCTTTTGTGTCGCGATAAAACTGTAATCAAATCCATCAATAATCCAATAATAAATACTTTCATTCTAAATGGACCGGGAAAAATGCGTGTACCTTGTACCCTCCATCTTTCTCTCTCTCTCTCTCTCTCTCTCTTACTTCGATAAAAGCCCCTTAGTCGGGGGACTCGGCTACGACGTAACCTCGCGAATCGACTCGCGCTCCCTATGTACATGTACAATACACATACACGGATCTGTGAAGCTGTATAAAATATGTTTCAAAGCGTCGCGACGACCGTCTGCTCACTTTATATATGGTCTACATGTATATAAAAACACTTGTCTATATGCATCGGTGCACTTGTAGGCGTCGTCTATCGTCGACGCACAGGTCGTCCATTTAGCCAAGATTCAGAGCCGGTAATGAAATTGTATTGACAGGAAACCGGGGATGAGAGAAAGAGAGAAAGAGAGGAGGGTGAATTCATTCGATTTTCCCGAAATTCTATTTCACTTCAGTCTCCTACGTTTACTTATTCCATATATTTTTTTTATCTCATTTCTCCCCCCCCCCCCATCTTTTTTTTTTTTTTTCACAAAGATTGGAGTTATTTTTTGTATTTATACGTGGTTTTACCCCCTTTTTGTCTTCGGTTTTCTTCTTCTTTTTTTTTTCATTTTAATCAATTTCTCGCGTCTTTCGATTCGCAGACTTTGCGCTTCTAAGGGATGAAATTCGACTCTCGTAGGCACGTGTATAGCTATAACATGCACCGCACGATTCATCTTTTTGCCCTTCTTACACCGTCTATAGTTTAGTGAAAAAAATTTAGTCGCGATCGTTCAATATTTCCCACTGAGTCGTGATGAGAATTTTCAATTTCATCGCGCGAGCAGAGAATTTTCGTACAGATACTGCTGTTATGTTATAGCTATATTTATTCTTCAAAGACACGTTATTCGCTTTTAGGAATTTACAAGGTGAAATCGTGACTGCAGCGGTAACGAAAAACTATCAATATTACGTACAACTGCAGCTTATAAATAATGACGAATCGATAGCGAAAAGTTGTGTTTGTTTTAACGAATTTCCAGAATTTGATATGTTTACAAGTGCAAGTTATTAAGAAATTTGAGAGAAAAAAAAAGTATAAACCAGAAAAGTATAATTATCCAACCGTGCAAGTGTGAGTTTTTTTTTAAAAACCATTTGTGCATCTATCAAGAATCACTCGAACGAATCGCGCATCGTATTCCCTGTTCTCCATGTACTGTAAAACTCCACGTCCCATCGTATATCGCTCCGAACGTGCTCTTACAACTATGTAAAAACCTAGCGTACAGATTTTGATTCCTCATCTTTCTGCGTATAGCTATAACGTGCGGCCAGGTTTTAGGCCATACTTCGTTACAACCGGATCAATACTGTCAGGACTAGCAAAAAATCGCAAAGAAATATGTCGACAAGGTTTTCCAAGTGTACAAAAAAATTGATACGAAATAGGTGGTGAGCTTACTCAGGACTATGACTCGAGAGGTTAAGGTCACGAAAAAAAAAAACGTCTTATACTTACGTGCGACGCGTGACGCGTGCTTAAAAAGCTCGTCACGATAGGATAATTAGACGGAACGACGGTGAAGCATGAGAGAAGGGAAAGAAAAAAAAAAGAAACGTTACTACCGTCCTCATTTTCAGAGCACGTGGATATTTCGCGTGTAAGCACGTGACGACGCGACGCGACGCCGGCGTCGTTCTGCCTCCTCGGCATCCGTTCGTATCGGGGGTGTCCGCTGGTTGCCAGGGTGACGGGATACTGCAGAGAGCGACGAATCGCGCGTTACCTGGGAAACTCGGTGGCATCGTCGTCGTATCGGGAAAAGCGGCCGAGGTTGGTACGTCGCTTCGTATCCCTGATCGAAGGAGGACGACGATCCATGTCAGGTTATATGTACGTATAATGTATGTATGTATATATGTATGCATGTATATGTATATACGAGGGGGAAAATTGAACCGACCCCGCGTGTTCTCTAGCTGATCCTGTTGCTGATCCCGATCCCGAATGTCATGTCGTCTGGTAATTATATCGACGCGAAATTACGGTCCGGGGCTACTCGAGGATCGTTCGGGCAACCCTTCCGAGAACGACCCTTGCGCCTCTCCCACACCGAAGTTTCACCTCTTTCATACAAATCACCCCGCCTATGCAGGGATCCATCCACCGCGTCACATGTAACGTCGGCTCGATTCTTACTTTGGGAAAATCAGACTCGATTAACGCGATCCCACGGGACGTCTTCCCGACGGATCGCTTGTAATTAAAATCAGCTGTTCAATGCAACCCGTTATACGTACACAGGTCTTAGCTATACACGTGTACGCGGCAGTGTTTCTCGATATTCGAAAATCATCCCTCGTTGGTCTTTAAGGGATTTTCATTATTTTTGGAAACAACGGTGTACATAAGAGTTTGGAAATTATTTCCCGCTATGTTTCTCGGTATTATAACGAAGTTTCGCACAACTACATATATGTATATATGTATGATACATTACAGTATAACAAGGGTAGGAACACCCTTGAGCACGTTAATTCTGAAACTCTCTTCACTATTTGCACTTTACTTTTGAGTTTCGGAACTAGTGCCTCGCCTACGAATATATATATGCAGCCGTACATACACATCCCTTAGTCGGTTTTCTCGGTGGCTATACTTTCCACCACCACCATTACGAACACCGTCGTTCGGAGGAGCCGTTCTCTTGTTTAAACACCGATGAACTTTTATGCCAACGAAACCCAACGACGACGGAAACATCCTCACGCTTTAAGCTCTCTATTGTTCTTGTTCGGAATCGTGGCAAAAAAAAAAAAAACACTGCGGAGTATACGTATGTAATACCTGGTAGATAACCAAGTCACGTGATTTACAGAGTCCGTATCTTTGGTTTGAAATTTGAAGAACAAAGAAAAAAAAAAAAATGAAAGAAGATGGACAAATCCGCAGTAACATTGCGGAGTGAAAAAACGATTTGAATAAGAATAAATCGCAGAGCGATGAAATCGAAATAACGCCTCAAGTTTGGGTCAGTTTTGCGGCGGTGAATTACGAGAAAGACAATTGGAGGGGGTTGAAGGTGGCGTAAGCCGAAGACGAGTGACTGCTGTTCGTCTAGCTTAGGAAGCTGGGGTGGTGGGTGGAGGGTGGAGAGGTTCGTAATATGAGTTTGTGCTGCCCGTGTAACGCGAGGCAGATCATAACGCTTTCTCGTAATGCGGGCCATCTGTCTGGATCGCGATTCACCGTCGATGAAGGTGTGTGCGTGTCTCTCACGGAGTAGAATTCGAGGTATTCCAGGTCTCGGCTCGAGTCATTGGGAAATCCGAAAGCTTAATTTCCCGTGAAATTGTACATTACATGTGCCTATACACGCGCGCGCACTCAAATACCATCCAAGACTTGTCTTCGTTTCGTACATGTTATGATCGTGTGTATTTTATCTTCAATTTCTGTACCACCACCGCAGGGGATATTCGGATCGTTTATTTCTATACGTATTTCAAATTATCTGATTTTTTTACCAGCTATTCTTACCGCGTATTTTATGTGAATCGAAGGAGAAATTTGTTTCAACGGAAAAAACAAACGGTAACTGTGCTCGAATCAATCTTCCAATAATTTACGTTACAGTCGTGCCAGTAAACTCAGGAATCAGATCAGCCGATCGGTTCCTTTTACTTTCGAGCTTTCAACCCTCTTCGCATTTCACCCGCAAGACGCAGTCGAAACGAAAGCTTACTTTTAATCGGTGCAATGTTTGCCCCGAATCAATTTCACGCACACAAATCCTTTTGTTTTCCACAGACGAATATTTCAACATTTATTCACAGCTGGAAATAAAATCGTGTCCGTGCAGTTATTGAGAAACCAGAATCTCGCGATGAATTAAATTTATATCCGAGGTACGATTCGTATTGCATTAATTGTGGGATCGGAGAGAATGGGGGACGTAATTTCGTTAACGGGGGATATCTTGTGAAAATATAACCGCAACCGCGAATTCGACGCGACTCGGAAAACTGTTTATAAAGACTAAATTGGAATTACCCTATCTTTCGTCGGCGGTGCCCACTCGTGTTTTGTTACGTTACAAACCCTTCAACCCTTTACGTACACACACCCAACCCAACCCCCGGTGAGAAAACTTATTTGCATGACACCCTTATAATACTTATACGTACACATACATACACACGCACACACACACACACATATATATATATTGCGAACGTCAGAGAACGCCTTATTTCGCGTACAATCTAACCAAGCCAGGGCTGGCGGGGAGGGGAGGGGGGGGGGGGGCGAAAGAGGGATGCTTATAAATACAGAGAAACGCATAAGTATCCTTAATATAATATATCTCGTTGAAATTTCGCGGATCAAAGCTTGGCCGGGGTTCTACTTTGATACCGCGAAGCATTTCGTCGCTCCTCGCGTCTCTTTACATGTATATTGCACCCAAACTTTATTCAATTTATAACAACTTTTGGTGGATCCAAATGCGCAAAAATGTTTTCTATACTTTATAAATATATAGAGGCGGTGAAAAGTTTTGGGAAAATTATTGCGATTAAATTCTCCGCCGTTATCGTTTCCACTTTTTTCTTTTTTTCTTTCTTTTTTCTTTTTTTTTTTTTCTTCTTCTTCATTCTTTTCTTTGGTCGAGGGAGAATAATAATAATGATAATCATCCACGAGCGCAATTCTTTCCAGCCTTTTGCTCCGCGGGCAAGTTTTACTCGCTATCCGATCCGCGTTTTACTCCAACACGGTGTCTATTTTGAGCCGCGAATGAATGCGACGTCTTTTTTTATCCTCCTTTTTCTTCTCCACCTTTTCTTCCTTTCTTCTTCAATTCTTATCTGGATGCAATTATGCACCCTACACGAGGGGCCGCGCAGCAGCGATCAGTCCGGGAATTGAGCACGGACCGATTGCTAAGCTGACGAGGGGATCTTTTAGCGCCAGCTAGGGTGGGTATATATATATATATATGTATACTACTTTACATATCATTCCGTCGTCGAATAACTCCATCTTATTGATTGGCGTAGGCTCAAGAGGGGTTTGGCTGGGTATTTTTTTTTATCTTTCTTTTTTTTTTTCTTTATCTTATTTCATTTCATTTTTTCTCGTTTTTATCTCCCTCGACTCGAACAAGCTTTTGTAAAACTCATCGACTTGCGAATTTGCGTAATCTATTAATTTATCTGCAAACCGGATTTCTCGGGAACAGCGTAGTAGTTGCGGTCTATTTATTTTTTTTCTCGCGTGTTTTTTGGTCAACGAAGTTGGAGCAACAAAAAGGAAAGTTTCGACGTGTACGAACGTGGTAGTGGAGGGGAAAAAATCAAAAAAAAAAAAAAAATTGTACCAATTAATTACGAGCCAGGCGACGTTATTCTTACCGCTGCATAACTCAGCTATTGCGGCTGCAATTATACGCTGTATTATAAGTGGCCCGAAAATAAAACTCTAAAGAGAAGTTATGGAGCTACAGAGGAGTGAGAAATAAAGTGACTGAGAGAGGAGACGAAGAGTTTATGAGAAGGGAAGATGCATAAATGAGTCATTGCCGTGTCGTGGTTTGACTGCTTTTTCATTTCTTTATTTTCCGAGTTGTTGCTCCGTTTTTTTTTTTTTTTTTCTTTTCGTCTTTCTTTCCCGCCCCCGTATCTCAAAAGCTCCGCTGCAGCGGGAAGAGAAATATGAGGACAAATATTGATATCCGTCAAATTATCATCCCGCATCGCGACGCCGTCCTCGCCGTTTCCCCCGCAGTTATATAGAGATCAACGTCGAGAGTCGAGAGAGTCGGGAGTCGTCGGGGACGAGGAACGCCTCCTTATCTCTCGGCGTCGAGTGCGTCTTAAAATAATCCTTACCAGTGCAGCACCCCACGCTCGAACGAGTTGCACCAGACCGAGGGATGCTGCATCTTGAGGGCCCTTTTCTCTAAACCCCCCCCTCCCCCCCCCCCTGGCACGCTAATGCTCGCCTCGGTATCTAACAAGGGCACTCTTTTATGCACCGGTTCTTAGGTTTCTCTTAGAAGTTGTTTGTTTTCAATCTTGTCATCTTGGAAAAATAAATCATTTGTTTCTTGAGGAGGTTGCTCTTGGCTTGGGAATCGAGACAAACCTTTAGTGGATGAATTTTGTTATTACGGGATAGCCTTACGTTGAGCTTTTTAAGCTAGGAAGAACTGTTTTAAATTAAAAAAATAACAGAATTTTTTAACAAGAGTTTAGGTAACGATATTTCGTTTTGTGTCGCTTCAATGTTGTTAAAAAATGTACGGTACAAGTTTGAACGATTTCACTCTGCGAAGAAGCAATTTAGTCAGAAAAGTGTTTTCGACAAATTCGTGGAAAAGCTCTCTCTCTGTTTTTTTTTTAATTTTGTCACTTCCTTGAATATTTAATTTTACAACACTGCATCGATAATCATTAGGGTCAGTAAATTACAATGTTGTAATGACCACCTACTGATAAAAAGACATTTTTTCATTGTCTGCAGCGACTTTAGGAAATAGTTTTCTCCATAAAACGAACGATTGTAGAATGAAATTGAACGATTCTATTAGTTTCAACGACTTCGAAGCGGTTTCAAACTAAGCATTAATATCTAAGCTTTTGTTCATAATTCCACTATTACTTTATAGTTTTTTATAGCTTTAAGATCTTGTGATAAAAATAATTTGACAAATTTTCAATCCACGAATATTTCCTAATGTAATTGATATAAAGTATTGGTTTTCGGCCAATCAACTTCCTTGATACGCATTAAAGAAAAAAAAAAAATAAATAAGTAAATAGATAAATAAGATAGAAACGCATCCAAACGTCGATTTGCCACACATTGCGGATCGGTTAAAAAGTTGCAATCAATTTGATTTCGACGTTGAAATGGTAAAAAAAAAACAGTAATATTTCTTCAACCCCTTTCTTTCGTTTTATATTTCCCTTCCTCTTGGCGTGTTTTTCTCGATCCATCTTCGTCGGGTGGTTTTAGATGGATTTAGCGAGGCAGAGTAGGTATAGCTGTATGGAAGGGGTTAACGAGGTGGCGAATCTCGTAATTCTTATGCGCCCGAAGCGCGGCCGGGTAAGATCGTAAACATTTACGGTTCTGCAGCAGTAGTCCTGCGCGTGAAAAAAAAATAATAGAAAAAATTATATATATATATATATTATAAAAAAGAAAGGAAAGAATATGAAAAAGAACAGAAAAACTACAAAGAAAAGTAACGTCGTCGTAGGAATTATTTTTGACGTTGGGCAGGTTACCCCTGCGGCAACCAGACCAGCAGCCGCACCCCCATTATCGCGGATAATTAAGGGATTTAATATTCCAAAGTGTTGAGCCGCGCGCTGCGAACTCTTCGCTCTCGGCGTGTGCATAAAAAACGTTTCAGAAATTAACTCGCCGCGCTGCCACCTTCCATATACCACCACCACCTTTTCGCAGCACGCCTCGTACCTACTCTGCAAGATTGTCTGTCTGTGTCTCTCTCTCTCTCTCATCTTCTTGGCCCTCTCTTTTTCCTGCAAAACCTCCGACAAGAGGGTTGATACAATTTTAACCGCGAATCGGAGGTAAAAACGACGAGAGAAAAGTGTTCAAAGAAAAACGGGTTAGAAGAGGACGGTGGTAAAAAATGGATACGAAAAAAAAAAAGGAACACTCGGATCCCCGAAACTGGTGCAACCATTTGTCTGAATTTAAACAACTTTCATCCCTTCCAGCTTTCACGGTGCTTTTTTTTTATACATTTAATTATCTCACACTTTCTCTAGTTTGATCTAATTTCTTTGATATGCGAAAAATTTTACGAAATTCTAGTATTATAGGTATCCATTTACACTGAGAGAAAGTTTTAATTGCGGTCACCGCTCAGTCCTCAGCTATTTTCATTTTTTACCAGAATCGAAAAATATAGTTCTAGGTAGAAAATGAAAATTAGTTTTGCAACTGTTACCGGAAATTCTAGTATCCGTTACTATTCTTTCTCATTGCGATCACTGTTGCTATATTTTCTTGCAACTGTTGCGAAAATTTAATGCTCGCGCAAGAATAAATTGACGTTAAAGCCTTGGTTAACTAAAAAAGTAGAGTAAACCGAAGAAACTGATTTTGCATTGCAATTACCAAAAAAGGATCGACGATAGCGCAAAATGGTTAGGCGTACCTCGTTTTTCGTAATTCCAACAATATTCAAACATTTTTTTTAACGATACCTTTTTTACTCAATTTTTCTAGCTACTATAACAAATGAAATTTTTCTCAGTGTACATACGTTGCAGGTATATCAACGCTTTAACGGGATACAAGTATCACTACATTTACCGTACAAGAGAGTTGTTAATTTACAAAATCAGGTTGCAAATATAAAAATTTGCAATGAAAATTTTGATTTTATTAAAATTTGTAGGAAAATTACAAAAAAAAAAAATAAAAATTTCAAATTACCAAACTGAGTCGACAATTTATTCTATTTTCTAAATTGAATAAACGGTAAATGTACGATGAATTCGCTCTTCCATATCCGAGTAAAATTTCCGTTACACTGTAGGAAGTTTTTAAAGAGTGATAAGGCGGCGTTCACACGGAACTTTCGAGGCTTGTCAGGTTCGTACGGCATTCAGACGCAGAGGCCGAGGCACATGTGCAGGTTGTTAAACGTTTGTCACCACTCGCTGGGGTCGCCACGGGCGCCAGACAACGACGCGTAAGAGGATGTTTTATTTAAATTGGGCGCGGAATGATAATTGGCCAAGGAACTTGCCTCGGCCTCGTTCCAAATTCTCCTCTCTTTTTATCTCACCATCCCTCCCCCTCGACACCCTCCCTTCACCGTTTTCCCCCTCACCCTCGTTCTCTTTCGGCTTCC
This sequence comes from Neodiprion lecontei, assembly GCF_021901455.1. Classification (NCBI taxonomy): domain Eukaryota; kingdom Metazoa; phylum Arthropoda; class Insecta; order Hymenoptera; family Diprionidae; genus Neodiprion; species Neodiprion lecontei. The sequence continues at coordinate 3,805,135 of NC_060265.1, forward strand.
CTACGGCAAGTTTTTCGACCGAAAGTTTATTGTGGTTCAGGATCGCGTTTTAGACATTCTTCAAATTCCACTCCGCGGTTCTTCCACAGCTCTCGCGTGCCCGTCAACCGCGTCGATGTTTATACACAACGCTTGAGATATTTGGAAACGGGATATACGGAGGCTTGAACAATTTTGGCAAACGGTCTGCTATGTATATATTAATACTGTCCGTATAAACGCGTTCGTCCAGTCGTCACCCGGATAATTGTCAAAATGAACAGAAAAAGAAAAACACCAAGAAACAAAAACAAACATTTATACGCGTAAATAAATAATTAATCAACTTGTGAGATATTTTTATTTTCGGCACGCCAATTTCATTTTTCATAGAAAGTATCTGTAGACTGTATACGTATACTTACGTCTGTACATGTGCAAGTATTTTGATATAATAATAATAATAATAATAATAATAATAATAAAAAGTTTAAAAAAAAAAAAAAAAATAGAACCGCCGTAACTTCACGTGGCAGATCGCTAACAGTCTAAAATTGGATTAGATCATGTACCTTTTCGTAGAATGCAAGGGAAGAAAAGTTTTAATCAAAACAAAAGCATCGCCTGCGTAATAAAACGGACGAAAAATAACTGTGCAAGCACAGGGTCTAAATTTTTATACTTACGGCACATCGTTCGAAATTTGTACAAGCGTGCATAGAGGCGTCGGTTCAACTATCTTTCTCCACGATTCAGATTGACATTTCTTTTTTTTTTTTCTTAAACTTTTACTTTATTGTTAGAATTTTTTTTACACTCATTGCCGCCACCACTCGCCAATCGTATTGTCCAATTTGCAAAGTGCGTCGCGCAGCCGGCGAGGATATTTATTTGAAAACAGAGCGTGTAATAATATCGGTGGTATACAAATTACGGTGCAGATTGAGTTGTCGCTTACATTGCTTTATTGGATCAGCGGACTGGAGGAGCGAACGAATCAGCAATAGTCGATATCCAGTTTGCAGAGCCACACGCTAATGGAATAATCATCGAACTGATCGTTGCGACAAATGCCGCCTATAATTAATGTTGCGACCTGACGCGATCGGCGTAATAAGTTTCAAGTTTTTTGCCCGATTGTGAGCGAGTTTTTTTATCGTTACAATTTGTTTTCTTTTTTACCGTTAGCGGTGAAAAGCTGTTGAGCGAAAAATCGAATCACGACGTGTGTAGATTAACCCTTTCAGAACCGAATTAAAATCTGGCGATGGAGAATTTTTTTTTTTTACAAAGTATTTCGCTTCTTTATCTTTCAAACAAAATATTTCTAATTTTTGTAGAATTTTCGCGAACCTCTGTCATCGAAAGTTACACGCATGTTTATTATTAGTGGCCACGTAACGTTTTTCAAGTTCAAAACTTTGTATTAATAAAATAGATGCCTAGTTTACGTACGTGCATATCTTTTAATGGAATTTTAGACTGTTCTAGAAACCTAGGTATTTTTTCTCCAGATAAAAAATGAATTTTAAATAGCCTATAAAATTAAAAATGAGAACGAAAATTATACGCATCATTTTACGATTCCTTCAGACGAACTTTTTCGACTCGAATTAAGACGTACTTAAATTTCATGAACTTAATCCATGTCTTAGAAGAAAGATCTAACTTTTTGAAACGTATGTCCCCACCGGAATGGACAATTTAACCGTTTTCAAATGGTCGGGTACGAACTACACGTTTGTTTACCTGTCATTTTTACTTTTTCCGCTGAATATCGTTCGCCGCGATGCTTCTTGGGCGAAGGATCGCAGGGCTATTACGTACATTACATCCCCTCGTGAATATTAATTTCAGGTAACAGTGCGAGGTATGCAAGCAACATCGTGTAAAATATATACCAAGCGGCTTGTTATTTCAGACGAGTTTGCCCCGATGCATCGGAGTTGTGTTGCATGTACCTCGATACATATATATAGATATATAAAAAGATATACATGCACCTTATATTCCGAGCTGCAGGAATAAATCGTTCGCTCGTAAAGAACACACCTTATACCTTTTACACAGACTCTGTGAACCTATAACTTTAAACTCCGGGAACTGGGTGGAAATATAATTACGCGGTTTAACGAGCGGTCTGATCACGCAATCAACTTCCAATTAACATTAATCATACCTCGGGGATGTATAACATTTTGTTACAAGGAAAAACATCGCGAATCTTTGGGAAGCGCGAAATTGATACGCAGAGATTCGCAAATATTCTTGCTCCCTGCGGTAAATTCGTCGCCAGCGATACCCGCACGTGCAATTTTGTGCCGAACAGCGTCAGGTATTTTAATTTTTTTTTTTTTTTTTTTTTGGTTTTTTTGGTTTAGTTTCTTTTAAACTCGGCTGCAGCGACTCTGCTCGAAATTCAAAGGAGTTCATCGCGGTGGGCGTTACGAATGACCCGGATAATTGATGGAATTCTAAATTGGCACTGCGGACGACGTTGAAGCGGCGTAGTTAAAAATACCTAGTCGATACCGAGCCACACGTGCCTTCTGTACCGAACAATTCGATTCGCGAAAAGTTCGCCGTGCGAGAAACGCGGGGAATTCTATTTAGCTATAATTATACCTTATATTCTGAATGCGTGTAACTGTAATTGCGAGAAGCATTCAACGTTCCGCAGATACTGGATAAAGTAACATCTGACAATAATCGTAGACGATATAAATTTCCACCACCACGTAACGCCATTTTGATGAATTCGAAGATTGTAACCGGTGAGATGGTAAACGATTTCGCACCCTTCGAGGAAAGGGATGAAGAATACCGGTGACGCGGGGTGAAATCCTCCCCCAGGAAGGCCGCGAGCCCGAGGCTCGTTTGGCTGATCCGACGGGAAGGCAAGACTTATCTAACACGCACCTCGGTGGATGTAAGTTATCGAGGTCGGTGTAAAATTTTAACAAATCGATCGGCCGAGGAACGCGGCTGCCGGTTCTTCGCCCGTTTGTTCGATCCGCAAACCCGGAGGCAAAATCGGTGCGAACCGACGCCGGCGGCTCCTCGTCTTCTTCTTCTTCTTCTTCTTCTTCCTCTTCCTCTTCCTTTACCGCGCGCGCACGCCGAGCTTTTCATGTTAAGTTTATCGCGTATTGACGATATTTTACAATAAGGTTCTTTGATATACGAGGGATTTGGCTTATATTTGAAAGTTTCACCGTTACGGAGGTTCCGCCACGGCGAGTCGTGGGTGGTTCGTGTGCCACGGCTACCCTTGTTTTATTATACCTTACACATACCCTGACGATCGGAGGCTGATGCAGCCCTGCCGAATATGTGGAAAATACACAGGCGTTCTTTAGGTACCTAACTACCTACCTACCTACCTACCTACACCCTCCTCTCGATCACGGCTCGCTTATACTCCCTTCTTCGTTTCGCCTTGGTTTATGGCAGAAGTATAACCTCGGTGCTGTATTACAAGAACAGGGTGAGCTTTCATAAATCTAAAGGCTAACGCGATAAAGGTGCCCGAACTTGCTTCGCCTCTTTTGTACATGATAAGAGGAGGAACAACTTTGTAGGCGATACACGGAAATCTTGACGCTCTGCTGGAAGAGGAAGAAGAGAGAAAAAAAAAACGAAAAAAACATAGGACAACATTCCTCGCGACCTCATCGGAGCATTTTTTTTTTTTTTTATTTTAACTCTTTTCAAATTATTTTCAACAAAATTATCTCCGTGGAAATTTTATCGTGCAGCGACACGTGTGCCGCTTTGAAGATTGTTCGTTTATCGTTTCAAAAATCAAGTTCACCCTGCGGTAAATACGCATCGATGTAACGAATCGTGTCTATGCACGTGGTAGTAGAGAATTTTTGCAAAACGTGGACTGTGGACCAAGTTGTAGAAATCTTGGGTCGAAATCTGATCTAGTTTCGAGAACGTATCAACAATTTGTTTGAAAGTTTGCGAAAGTAACTTGCGTATGCGATGTATGTATAGGGTATAACCTGTAGAGATATACAACGACTTCAAGGCATATCGAAAGGGAAGAACGAAGATCCGTAGGATCAAATTTGAATAATCTCTGGCAGGAGAGAAAAGCGAAGTTATCAAGTCTGACAGCTTTCAAACTTGCTCGATAAATTTTATACACCCGTACACGTATACATATAAGTAAATTATACCTATAGGTGTATATAAAAATCAGAAAGTAGCCGGGCAGGAAATCGCGCTGCAGATTGCATATTGCTGCATAAAATCAGGTGGTGGTTCCTTTTTTTTCCCTTTTTTTTTTTTTTTTATTCTTTCAATCTTTCTCGTCTCACTTTCACCAGCACCCCTTTTTTTTCCACCCCACCTTCCGCATCTCGTGCACGTATATCTATACTCGTTTCCGGTCGTCGCGTTTAACGACGTTCCCCGAGCCCCGAAACTAAACCGCACAAGTACCTACCTACCCTCTACTCTCATGACGATTATCGTTTATGACCGCCGGATAGATTGACTCGCGAGGAATTATTACCGTCGGTTGGAAAAGTAGCTTTGACAAAATCAGAGTTACGCAGGTTTTGATACATATAGATGTATACGGAGATTAGAGAAATAATTCCGTAATTTTGAGAGAATTTTTTTTGTTCTCGTGTCGTTTTGTTCTTCGATTCCTGGCGACGCTTTTTTTTCCTTCCACTTGCGCGACACACGCGCATCGATTAATCGCGCATTCGTAGGTGTAACATGCGTCATGCCGTAGAACGATAAACCCGGCTCATCGTTACGCGCTCTCTCTACTTTGATTTTGCAGAGCTTGCGGCTGGGCAAGAAAGATTGCGATTTGAAAGCCGTAGTTCGAAGGGCGTCTCGGAGCTGCAAGCGTTTAAGAGGATGGTAAACGGGGGACGAAAATACGAGACGACGACGATGCTGCTGGTTTCGGCTGGCGGCGGATAGAGCGAAGTCAAAGAGACTGCACAGAGAACCTCGCGGAATGGCGCAAATTGAAACGAGGATTAAGACGTCAGGGTGGCTTCAAGGCTCCCTCACCCCCAAGCCAACCCTCCCACTTCCGCTCCTCCTCTCTCTGTTGATTAATTTAAATAGTTTCCCGCCGCGCCGGCGGTGTGGCTCAGACAAAGGCACCAAGTGCCGCTGTAACTGACTTGAGGCAGGATGTTTGCCGGCAATGGAAGGACTACCGGGATCGAGGAGAGACTTAAAGTGGATGCAACAAATTGCGCGTTGACGTTTGCTACGAATTTTCACACGTCGCGCACACTTCTTCGCCGTAATTATTGTTTATCTTGGAACGCTAGGGATTGTGTTTCAGGTTTTTCAACACTTTTAGGTAATTGTTATCGTCGGTGGCGCCGACGTACGTTTCGAACATTGCCGAGAGCCGACGGACGAGATCGGATTCAGAATTGTCGCGAAGACGCGAAGCTGGAAGGAAGGAACAAAGGAAGAAGGACTTGCAGTGTTTCTTTCCTGGACTCGCATACCGTAGAACCGTTGCCTGGCGACCAAAGCGTATCTTCCGTCTGGATGACCCGCTGTGTTTCCCAAGGAGGTATACGTGTACAAACTACCCCTTCTATCCCGCCTTCTTCCCCCTTTTCGTTCTTCCTATTTATTGTACCTGCCATTCAACGCCGGATGAGTTTTGAATTCCTCGAAATAAGATGGATGACGATTCTTCCTGCCTGCAACCCCCACGACCGTTGTATGTTCTACTCTACGTGTTACTTTTGTCGGTGCCGTGAGAGTGTCGGGGGAAAGATCAAGAAGAAGAAGAAGAAAGGGATCTGAAGAGCCGCGGATCCGTTCTTTAATTTGATCCTCTCCAACCTTTATGATCATGTCATTATCTCAGTAGTTCAGATTTAAATCGTCACGATTTCTATTTCCAAAACATATTTAAAAATCAGCATGGTGTAAATTGTACCGTCGAGATGTGGAGGTGGAGTAAAGCGAGATAAAGAGAGAGATTGGAAGGTGGAGAGGGGTGGCTAATTCGAGACAGCTCTCGCGCTGACAGCCTCGTCGTTGAAGAAGAAGAAGAAGAAGAAGAAGAAGAAGAAGAAGGGGAAGAATACGAAGAAGTTCAGCTCGGTCCCGAGGCCTGTTCAACATTCTAAATATTTCAAAAGTTGGACTCATTTGAATTGGAACATCTTTAGGCGAGAAACCCCGGTTCCACATCGGTACCAGCCCTGTTCCAACAGAGTTCTACGGAGTTTCTTGAGGGCGGCAGGGGTGGAGGAGGAGGAAGGTAGAGCGCCCTCTGTACTTACACCCCCGACTGCCAGTGCCGTTCCCAGGATTTTCGTGACTGTTGTCTTCCCCTCATCCACCAGCCTTACAGACCAGAAGGAAGATTCTTTCCTCTCCTACAGCTCCGGAAGCTCCGGTCCGATTGATTTAGATTCTTGAAACTTTTAGCGCCGAAGTTTCATCATCCCTCCATTTCTCTCATTCCCTCTCTCTCCCTCTCTCTTACTTTATACCCTTTTACTCTTTTACCTTCATCTCGGTAGGACTAAAAAAAAACTGCCCTGTGAGATTCACGCTGACAAATTGACCGAATACATTCGGTTATCGCGATGTGCCGATCATTATTATTATCATTGTTTGGATTAACGGAAAAGGAAAAAAAATGTCGAGCAGACGCGACGAGTATACAAAATTTGCCCGAGATATTTTGAACCGAGTGCCGAATGAGATCCGCGTTAATTTCCGGGGACCGGAAGACTCGAAAAATCTTCCTTGCCAAAAAGCTGATGGTGTACCGTCTCTCTCTCTCTCTCTCGTTTTCTCTTCTGCACGAACAGGGGTTGTATACGTACGTATGTACGCGTGTATGTATGTATGTACATCTACCTGCAGTACCTAACACTTCTTGGACAAACTTCTGTTTCTACTTTATTAAACAGGGGGATAGAGGCTTTTTTATACGTGTCTCCGTACACCAGCTTTCAGATATTACAAGATGAGTCGGGGCTGTGAATTCAGCTTGATTTCGCGCCGATAACAAGAACTTGTACATTATACACATACGTTTCTGTGCGTACATACACACATTGAAACGACGACGAGGACTCTGATTAAACGCAATAAACCGAATCAAGAGTTTCTTCCAGCATCCGCTATATATGTATATATATGTATGTGTGTGTGTGTGTGTGTGTGTGTGTGTGTAGGTATAGGTATGCGTGTGTATGTACACAAGGTGAGCTGCGCTCTCTTTTGATCAATCGAAATTCAACTCCTCTCGATATTCCGCGCGGAGAACTGCGTATACACACAGATGCGGATTATAAATCTGCAGTGCTCGCGTCAAAGAAATGGTTATATACATGCATAATACCAAACCTACGCAGTGCAAGCGAGGTGAACTTTTTCCGCCCGCATCACACTTTTCACCAAGCGCTAATACGTATAGTATATACCTGCAGAGATGAGGGTTATTACACCGTTTGCCCGCCTCTGAATATACGATATTATTACGCGACAGACGGCCAAAGACTCTTTCTCCGTAGACCGAAATTTGCTAACGTCAAGATGAAATCGACGTTTTCTTCCCTCCTTCAAGACTCTCTACGAAACGCTCGGGGGAATTCTTTTCTTTTTTTTTTTTTTTTTACTTGTTCGCAAATTGAATCATCAACATTTTCTTCTCCAAGCATTGTACACGTAGCCAGGTATTTTTTCAGAATAATACGCCGGGTAAAGAGGCGCAAGCACGATGTTAGATAGATAGATTTAGACGGTGTATCTTTCCTGGTTCGTTAGCGACTCCCTTGGACACCGTGTCACTCGGTCGTTGGCTCGTCAGTTTCCGTTCCTCGAAGGATATAAACGGAGGAATAATAAGGAGAACGATGAAAATTCTTGCTTCGTTTGGAAAAGATTTGTCGAATATATCGTACACGATGATATAAATTAATTTTTTTTCCTTTCGATTCGGAGAAATGTTGTTTGATCCAGTATAAAAAATTTGTGTTATCAAGTGAAACCTTTGGTCGAATTGAAGAAACGTAATTTTTTATCACCGTATTTTACCGGCGTTTGGTGGTAGATTCGAAAAACCTTTTCATTTTGCGTATGCGTCGCGGTGCAATGTTGAAGAAAAAGATGTAATCCACGATCGAGTGTGTTTCGCTTATTCAAGCCGGCCGCGTTCTTCTTCCTCGCCCGTTGTGTCCTGGAGAGACGTCTAAGGACCGTCTCGAGTCGGGTTGCGGAGTCAAGTCGAGGAGGCGCCATTCGATAACTATAACGAGAATCGATATCTCTTCACCGGATTTTTATGTTCTCATTCTTATCTCTCGGCGCTTGGAATTTAAATATTGATACGAAATTCGTCGGAGAACGGGTCGTACGTTCGAATTACAAGGCACATCTAGGAAGAAAATAAAAAAAAAAAAATAATAAAAACATTCGTCTCGCAAACAAAATCGTTTTCTGCGCGATAACATTGTCAGGGTAAATTTCCGTTGCATCCATAACTCAAATTTCTTTACTCGCGTAAAAAAGCCCCGTGAGCCGGAGTTGGACTTCGCGCGATCGTAAACAGGTATGGCAAAAAGATAATGGAGGACTGCTAAACGATCAGGCTACAATTGTGCAGGTAGGAAGTAATGGGCGATATAGAGATTTCCTGTGACATACATGGGAGGGTCGGGGTTACCGGAAACGACATGCAACGCGGTCGGTGCGTTTTAGATTATAGCCGACGGTTGATCCTTGGAACGATGTACGTAACCACGTAGGTTTAAGGGGGTACTTTTCGTCATTCCGTCGCTGCCTACGGAGGCCGATATTAAACCTGATCTTAGCCTTTTACCGTGCTTCCTTATGTCCAGGGTAACAAACCAGTCTTGATTGGCTCGTTAAATGTCACGACACCGTATTGCCTGCACCCGGTGCCTATTTACTCCATACACGCAAACACGCGCGCACACGCACACGTGTGATTTCCTCAAGGCCCGCTTCTCGGCCTTATTGTCGCGCGTTACTTCCGTCCATTCGCGAACAAAGCGAGCGCCACTCGACGCAAATTCAGGTATAAAATAACGGCGCGACGTATGAACAGGAGCTTAGCCCTCGTGCTCAGAGCGTCGGAAAAGCTCTTGATTCCGAGCGGCAATCGAATCGGCGAATCGAAATATCTTCACATTTTTGTTGCGTATGAAATACTATTAAAATTTTCGAGATTGTCGAAGGGCTAATTTGGGCGTGTAAAGATACTTCGCAGAGTCTAAGATGAGTGAAACAGGGGAGAAGACTTGTTTTATGTTACGTACAGGTATTGTAGTGAAAAAGGGTAAGTCTGCGTTTTGAGTAAAGTCTGCAACTCTGAGGATCAAAAGACTAAAAGTTTCAGTTGTTTAACGGTAAAACAAACTTTCGTGAAATTAATTTTCTCCTTCTTGTAGTTTCAAGCTGTAACGATTCAAGTATTCCCGCTTAGAGTCGGAACAATGACCGAAATGAATTTCACTCGTGGTGTCAGTCACGTGGTGTGCTTCTTCGCCAACGCGCTTGAACGATTTTTTGAAACTCACGCGAAGTTCTATAAAAGTTTATTAAAACTTATCTTAAAGAAATAAATATCTCGACAAAGGTACGGTGATAGGAATTTTGGTGTCGACAACGGCTGATTACTCAAGTCGAAGAACATTATTCAAAATTTATGTCGAAACATTAGTCAAAATCACCGAATGTCGAAAGATGAGTTGAAATTTTTATGATAATACGTAAAATTGTGAGTGATAAATCGGAAGAGAATAATGTTGTGAGACAAGTCCAGACAGGTAGAATAAAAAAATCAGAAGACAATTTCAAACTATACAACTTTAATCGATTCAAGTAGTTCTACGCAACTACTGTACAAGTGAGAGATTATATGCATATGTATGGACGAATAAACAGTTTAGAATATAAAGATTTGTCGTGAATTTGATATAACAATTTACGAATCAAATTGATTGATCGAACGTTTCTATGTATTAATTAATATATAAAACTGTCTAGAATACGAAAGTATAACTATTAGTAATGATATTCGTACGACGATTACAATCGCACAAAGCTTAGGATAAAGTATAATATCGCCAAGTCCAAAGAACAATAATTGTTATAATCTAGTTTTGTGTACCTGCAGTTGTGCTAATTTTTTATTTTTCAATTCGTGTAGATTACACACAAAATAAGCATCTAAAAGAGGCTAATACAATAATCGAATGTATTTCCTTGCTACGATCTGTTTCTCTATCAGGTATTTTTCCCATTCAATTTATCGAACACTCAACGAAACTGATTTGTCACAAATCGGAGACGGGAATTGCAGATCGTATCTCATCTCCTGTCAAGTATTTCGCATATATCCGGTAAATTTCTCGCTAAAACCGAGCTCATTGAATATTATTTTCAAACGATTAACGCTGATATTTCCCCCGTACACGGACTAACATCGTTCGCGCGGATCGTTGCCACGGGATGCAAGTGCAGGTCGAATCGATGTCTCCTCCTCGAGTGAAGAGGCGTAGATATCCATACAAAGTAGAGATTTCAAAGTTGAGGATCGCCCGTCGCGACGCCGCGGGTGAATGCCGTTTCGATCCCCCTGATATGCAAAAATGCCGACATCCGCTGACGGGCGGGGGCGTATTTTATCCACCTTGAACGTAGATTTTTCACGACTATGTATATCCGGTATCCGATAATCCCGGTGCAGCCGGTTCCGATTCTGCAAGACACGGATGACGCGGATTTTTCCACGTTAAAAACAAACAGCGAACGGACAAAATCGCGAGCAATATAAAAAAAAATAAAAAACAAACAAATAAACAAACGAACAAACTCGCACAACCTATAGGATCGACGATTTTCACGGATACGCATCGATAATTCGTTCTTCCTCGATGTCCTGGCCTCCGTACGTAGCCGAATCGTTTCGAACAGTGGTTATAGAAATTCTGGTGAAATTGTGCACATTGACGCTGGTCTAGAACCGTCAAACTTGTCGGGGTCATTGACCCGTTCACAGCGAGTCGGACCGAACTAACCCAGGCTGGGCTGGGCTGGGTTCAGGCACACCCGGTCCAACCTGCGCCCATATTTACATCCGCACCCATACACGCGTGTAAATATATGCAGAGGACTCACCTGGTAAGAGTCGGAGTCGCTGCAACCCCCGGTGAACGCGCCGGATAACTACGCGGACTTCCGGACATCAAGTATTCTGAAAGAGATGAAAATTCGTATTTAGTTGGCGAGTTTGTTACTTACAATTTGGTACGTCGGAGTCGAGTTGCTACGACGAGTAATGGGGAACACTGCGTTGTTACAGTCTCTGATTTCGGTTGGACAGGTTGTTAAAAATCCACGAATCGAACGGATCTGGTTTATTGTCAGACCTATCTTGACCTATCTCGATTTCAGATATTGCGGTTATCTCATAGGTCGTCGGGAACATTTGCAAAGTGAAACTTGATCGGTACTCTGTGACGTCCGATCGTTGATTACGATTCTCGTTTATCGCGGTGAAACTTTTCTCCGGATTTATCTCGCTGACGAGCGTCTGTTCCGGGGTATCGGATAACATCCGTGCGTGTAATTTACCGGTATTCAAATCCCCCGCGACAGAGGAACTATTTTGAGAACGTCGCACTGGGTCTGACGAGTGGCTACCGCTGCGTAACTTGCGTCTAATTAGCGAAGCCCAGGTAACGCGACCCGGATTGAATACCCCAGGTGCTTCTCCGGCGGCGTGGCGGTAACCGGTAAACCGTTAAACTGGTAAACTGTAAATTGGTGAGCCAGTGTATACAAGCGGCTGGATGAGGGATAATTATATCTGACTAATGAGAGAAATGAATACACCTACTGGCTTGTTGACGCTCATCCCCCGCATTATACGCGAGACCTATACGTCCCGTTCTGCGCTCGGCTCGTTGTACGGAATTGAAATTTTCACGAAACAACGAAAAGTACGTTTCGGGGGTGGAAAGAAAAATAAAATTCTTGTAACGCGATCCGGTGATTCTCACGTTGAAACGAAGCGCAATCGTATCTAACTTGTACGATACAACGACCGATGATTAATGAAACGACGGAGAATAGATACGAGAATAAGTTGAGGGTGGAATTAGGATTAATTAATCCACGTCGTTGTTCGTTTAATTCGTTAATTGATCGGCGCTTCTTCGAACCGGGTGCGGTGCAGCGGTTTCACCCTGGTTTCCGGTACCGAGCTGGTTCTTCGTCGAGGGTCTCGGTGCTCGCGGTCGGAGAATCATTTTCACATTTCACATCCTGCGTATTACATATTACACACGCGTATGTAACGTACGAGCTGTTTTATCTGGAATTCGGATCGTCCGTTGGCGATTAGCGACCTCATAGTCGTTACTCGCCTCGCACGATTATTAATACACCGTTTCTAAAATCATGGTTATATTACCGAATCGAAATCAGCGCACCTAAGCTTTCCGGATTCGTACTCTAATTTCTGGCGATTCTTATCAACCTGCGGCGGTTATTGGATGAGAAGTTTTTTGCGCAGGTGTACCCAAAAATTAGTAAAGATACTTATCTTTTCAATTGATAAAACGAGGTATGACAAAATTTCGTCTGGCAAGGGTCAGATATCACGTTTAAAGGCGGGGAAAAACGAGTCATATGGAGTGTCGGGTTTCACGTAGCGGAGCTTTTGAGTATGGGATCGAAAATAACCGGATGCTGCCAGAAGATGCACGGTGACGAGTTACTCAGGGTCCGTTGTGTGTCTTCTCGGTTATTTCTCCGAGGCGATATCAGGTTTGAAAATCGATGGAATCAAGTAGCAGCTGAGGGTCAACGGGGGGGAGGTGGAGAAGTGGTGTCGAGTATGTATTCCAACGGAGGCGATTAGTCCGGACGATACATCGGCCCCGGTCCCGATGATAAATAACGAGAAATAGGGCAAAGATCTCCTCCTCCTCCTCGGCTATATTGGAATTTGGTTTAATTAGAAACGGTTTTACAGAGAGCCTATCTCGGGGCGTTAATTCCAACACGTCTGGTCTTACGCGAAGCGAGATTCTCGTTGTTAGATACAGAGACCTGGTGAACGAGGGAGCGAAAGCAGGCATGCGGTCTCGGGTCGGATACAGGTGTTCGATTCCAAAGGCAGCTTCCATGGCTTCCATAAGAACCATCGGGATCTCAGGGCACTCTTGCCTCTTGCCACTAGACGATTTGTCATTGTCCAATGTTCGAGGAACCTTTTTTCGCCTTGTTTCTTATAACCGCGGGCTACGAAATACGGACCGATGAATTTTCCCCGACTTTTTTTTTTTTTTTTTTTTTTCGTTTCCCGTATCCTTATTACTCCGCAGGATGAAAATTCTCCTCTCCGTGATGGGTTTTTAAATTTCTTATTAATTTCTTCTTCTTCTTCTTCCTTTTTCATACACTTTTATTCTATCCTATTTTTCCGGTCATTGAATATAAGAGAACGAGTCGAACGAATGAAACGACGCGTTGTACAGTGGCGAATGTGTACCTAATGGTGTTTATTATTTATTACACGATTATATAATACGATGTTCGATGCGTGGCTCAAGTGTGGGAAAAAAAGCTTTTTATCGAACTGTCGAAATTATTGCCCATCTTGTATATTCAACATTCTTTCGTTCGGTGGATTCGTGGACGGGTACATACGTGTAATATGCATAAAAACATTCCGTGAATGAGAATTAGGGGGAGAAGTAAGCGAATGAAAAATAAAAAAGTAAAAAAAAAAAAAATAATAAATAATTGGAAAGCAACAGGAGAAATTCCGACGAATTCATTGGGTACGTGATAATTGTACGCGTGGGCGTGTGAAAGGTGCGCCAAGTATGTAAAGATTAATCGGATCGTGTTTAGGAATCTTGGAAGGCAGGTAGGTACTTATAATTCTTACAATCGGGTAAAAGAAAGTGAAGAGGATCGGCCGGTGATTATCTCAAAATTCTCTGGTAAAACGACAAAAAAAAACAAAAAAAAAAAATGTTCAATTTCACGAGACAGAGTCGTTATATTGACACTTATATTGATAATTGCCAATGAGAATAAAAAATGTATATACCTACATGAGGTCTGTAATTGAATTCTTGTTGAAAAATTGATTGAAAAATTCATTAGGTCCAATTTTCGTTAATTCAAAAGTGTGAGAATTGGGAGAAAAAGTAGCTGTCCGTGTAAACTTTCGTTGAAATAAATTGGCTCCCAGTTGTTTGGTTCGAGAAAAGCTGACGGTTTCATTGGTTCTTCCGTGCCTCATATGTTTGGCTTCGCTTTATACATATTGGCAAGGATAATATTGGCTCTGTTAGTTTGAGCTGACGAGATGGTAGATACCGACGTCGATTCGCGGTGGTTTTACAGAACGCGGAGCGTCGCGTGGCGTCGATAGGTTTAATGCTAAGGGGCGTAAAGGAAGGAGAGACGAGAGGAGCGTCGGAAATCCTGCTAGGGAATTCAACGGAATTTTCAGGGGAAAATCCTTCGACGAGGGAACAATTTGATGGGCTTTCGTCGTTGCTTAGCAATTACTTACGGGAACCTTATTTGTTTTGTACAACGGTTGCCTCGGTGACGAGACGACGCGACGCGACGCGTCGCGACGTTACGACGACGTCGCGCAGGGAGAAATCGAGAGCCGATATCGAAAATTTTCTATTAAGAGTTTTTTTTATCTTCGTGGCATTAATTAACAAGGGGTGAAAAAAAAAAACTTTGTCCCTAATTGAAGGACAGAATTCTTTCTTTATTTGCTTATCAAGCTAAATTCTCGCTGAGCGATTGCAGGATGCAAAGAATTTCGGTTCGGAGAATTTCACAAAAATTATCACTCGGCTGCATAATATTTTCTTATCTCGGCGTAATTAATCAATTTATTATTTCATTTGACTTATTTGGGTGAAATTTGTTTTTACAAAACAAGCCAAGATTTTAAGGCTGAATTATATTTATTTGCTTAATATTCTCTGCATTTGATTCTGCTTAATAAGCATATCGATCTTTCATATGAATATATGTCTCGCGAACGAAATCGAGATTCATTAAATAAGGAAATAATATCTTTTCAAAATCACCAAACTTTTCGAAATTTGAACGGAAATTTTTCATTTCATCGTGATATGGTTCGGAAAATCTCTTCAAAACTCGCAACTGAAATACAAAATGATCGAACAATTCCAAAGAAAACGACGAAATTTCACGTTAAAATCTCGTTCGATTTTGCGAAAGAAACGGCAGATTTATAAATTCTCGTCGCACAACTAGCGTGACCGAGAGTCGCCGGGAATCGTGGACCTTAACCTTACTCTAGTAGGACGTCATTTTCACGGCTTAATTGAGGATCCCGTGAAGTTTTACAAAGACGCCCCTGGGAGTAAGAAAATGTTGAAAGTCGTGTCCTGCCCTCGCGGCACACGCGGACCGCTCGTCCCATTGTCAAATTTAATATCTCGCCCCCTATTCTCCGGGCAATCCGAGCCAGAGGTTGGATTTTCCTCAAAGGCTACTCACGGCCGGAGTCGGCCCCAAGTTTCTCTACCCTGTATCCCCAATTTCTCTTGCTTGTCAGTGTATCTCTCTCCCTCTCTCTCTCTCTTCATCCCCTTCCACGCGAGACTCGCGAGCCTCGCCCTCCCTTCGGGGGTAGAAACTCTAACCAAGGTAATACACTGCCACTCTCCTGCCTCCCGGCTTAAATAATAGAAAACATTTGGCGCAGTGGCCTATATGATTTGTTCGCGCCGAGACGGAGCCGAGATTTTCAAGATTCAGGTTAAATTCTCGGCACAGTTTTCTCAGTTTTCTCAGTTTCGTTTTGAATTTAAATTCTCGAGTCTCTCGAAATTCCCGCTGTTCGTCGCAGCGGGAAAATCACAATATCGCTAATTTGTTGCGATGAGATATTTATACGACGATGACGAAGTGGAATAACTTTTAATTTCATCATTTCTTGCATGTTTAATATATACGACGAGGTGACGTCGCGACGTTTGAATATTTTTTCTTTTTTCTTTTTTCTTCAATTTACCAACGTCGCGCGTATGCACGGATAAATTGCGTTTAAAAGTCGGGCCTAAATTCACGCTGTTGATACAAAAATTATGCCAACACGCCGTCGAGATGCAGAACCGACATACCGACGGGGAAAAAAATGGCACAAACCCCGCTGCAATTCATCCCTCGCGATACATTTCCCAGGAAGAGAAACACGTCGCGGTTTACAGACGTGTACGCACTATACTTTATTTACATTTTAAATCCATTAGGGGATATATTCGTGACGAGGAACTGAGTCGTTATAAATCATTCCCTCTCGTTCCTCGTTGAACATTACACATTTATACGTAGGTGGAACGTTGTATACCCATATATACATGTACATATGTACAATGCCGGGAACTATTTTTTTAGTGCCCCTTTATTCCCCTTCATTTATCCTTTCAAGCTAGCGACTAACGGTTCTTCGATTGTTAATTACTTTCATCGCAGAACGTGACTGTCAAATGCAGAAGAAGGCTGCATCGCGTGACGAGAGAAGAAGAGACGGCAATTTTATTGTTCGATGAAAAAAATGTTGGTCGTCTGTATTTTACATTTTCATCTCCTAATTATTTTCGCCTTGTTTTTTTTTTTTTTGTCGTCGCTCGTACGTCAGCGAGCTTGTTTCTTTCACCCCTTCTGTGTTGTATTTTTTGTTTCACACTTTTTCTTCCATATTATCAGCTTCTTCGTAGAATCAATTTTCGCCACTCGAGGCCTTTTAACGTCGTGGCATTTAATTACCTCCTGAATTCCGGAGAAACTTGGGAGATTGTAAACTTTCGTCATCCACGAACGGGGATCGCTGACGGAGTTTTGGTATCCAATTAAAAGCATCGATGAGTTCAAAGTCACGCGCGCTGTAAAGTCGAGTCGAGTCGAGTCGAGCGACAACCGGAAATTGTCAGATCTTCAAACACGGGACTTCGTTGTCAGTCACCGCTTCCAATCAGACGATGCATCCTGCGGAATATCACGTATTTAAACGTCACGCAACATCTCAACCGCTGCAACGAGCTTGGACGCGTCGAAGAAACGTTGTGCGAGTATCAAGTGTCTCGTTACGTCGGAGAAAATCACGCTCCTCGACGTCTCCACGCAGAGACAATTATTCATTTATCGTTACCAGTTTCCTCGTCAATCTGCGAATCCTGGACTTTAATTATTCACCGATTTACATTTTGCAGACAATTAAAATTGAACAATCAAATCGTCGTACTTTCTGAATTTTCATGCACGACCCGCGGCGATTCGTTTGAAATACTTTGAATTTATCGCAGCGTTTTTAATTTCTTTTCTCTTTTTTTCTTCCCATTTGTATCTATCACGAACGAGAAATTTCGTCCGATATGAATGTACATAAATTTACTCGTCGAGGATATAAATCGTTCAATAGATTCGTATATTCGGATGAGTAATCGTTCAGCCTGTGTCCCGGAATTCCGTATTATTCATTACACGAACCATTGTTCAGTGTATAAGGTGAAAAAAATTTATTGTATTATTATGGTTATGTATAATTAACGCGCAAGAGATCAAAATTACAAGGGATTTTGAATTGGCGACGAAGTGGGTACGAAATTTTTTTTTACCAGTCTATAATTCGTTATGCATTTTCATTCCGAAAATTGATAGTGATAAAATTTTCTCAAATATACCGTAATAATCGTCATCATTATCGGCGAAAGAATCGGACAAAATTTTCTTCCCCGCTCACTTCCTTTCTTCCTACACGTATAAATATTTGAAATTTTTCTTCTTCCGGCGTTGCGTGAGGGCGATTTATTTGTCCGCTTGTTTCTTTCATATTTCTTTTTTTCATCCATCGGCGGAAAGGCCTGTTCGATAAATCATTAGGGAACCACCTTGCATAATAGATGGGTTACCGATGTTTACCCCGACGGGACTTTCACCCGCGTTTCACGTCGGGAAACTACGTTGGCATAGCGTAAGGTGCTTCCGATACATGTGATTTCCACGGTGAAACGTTGACGGGTTATTGACCAGAGCCGCGGACCGACGGATCGCGTGCGTAAACTTTGCCGTTGGGGTTTTTTCATCTCTGTCCTTTCCTCGCGCAAGAAAGGAGGAGGGAGAAGAATTTTTTCATTTCTCATATTAGGCCGAGGTTGCACAGAGCCGAAGTTCGTTGTCCACGGTTCGCTTTTTCATCTTCGCCCACATTCTTCCCGTGTGTTTTTCTTTCGATCGGTCGCCTTCGGATCCTCGGAGAAGCGACTGAACCGCGTTGTTTGCGCCCGAGGGAGACGAGCAGAGGTTTATTCGGAAGAAGGTGGAGGTCGCGTATCGCGTTGCTGTCGGCAACGGGGAGGATACACGGGGATCCAATCGACGCCGAAGGAACCTGATGAACAACGAACGTCGGGACGACGACGCGGACGCGGATCGAGGTGGAACTCCGGGACACGGACGGATTGCTTCGGGCTGTTTTCGCAGGACCGCCATTAGAGAAAAATAAACAAACAAAAGGGTCAAGCGGGTGGTGGGCGCCCTTATTTTTCCGGGGCTCGAAGGGGAGGAGATGCTATTTATTTCCCGAGATAATCGCGTATGTTTAAAAAAAAAAAAAAAACCAAGAACGGTAACGGGGCCTGAAAATACACCCAGCGCGAATTCAAATTTCCCGACGCAAGAGAACAACTTACGCTTTCATCTGAGGGTAAAAAAAAGTTTTTCGATGCACGTGATTTTTTATAAAACTAAGATTGGGGTGTTTTTTCACCCCTCACCCCTGTCACCGGAATAGGTAAAAAAAAAAAGAAAGAAAAAGATGTTGCCGTTCCACGGTCAAGCTAGTAGATGTATTTTTTCGTTCCGTGCAAAAAATCTATAACCAAAGTTCCGATTCAATTCACCCGGATTCCTGTAGCCGTTTACTTCCCGCTGTACGGGGAACGTAGTCTGACGTTATAGACGTAGTTCGGAAACTGTGATCAGTCAACACCGCAACTTTGGCGAAGGTGCCTATGTATGTACCTGCAGCAGCGTGGTTCTATCCTGACTCTTTGATCTCTTTGAATTTCCCTTCATCCTTTGGCGGAAGGCAGCAGGCCACTGCAAATATGCTTTCTGCACCTGATGGAACGCGTTTATGAACATTTTTCACCGCTATTACCCATATATTTGTATATATATATATATATATATAGATACATATGTACATATGCGCTTGAGGGAAATCGGTTTTTGATCTTTAGTTTTTGCGAAAACACCCGCGCAGTTATTGCGGGATCGAATTTTCTGAACACAAACGATTCTGAAAACCGTGTGAAAAATGTCGCGGGTTCTGGAAATTTTGAAAACGCGAATGCTTATTTTATAGCCACGATATTACGAGCGGTATAAAAGTTACGAATATACCAAATCCCTGTTATTATACGATGCCCGGTGGGGATGCAAATTATTTTTCGATTCGCACATTGTTATTATCGAATACACGCTAGCGACGATGGGTGTGAAGAATCCCTGGAGAATTCTGTGTAAATAATAAAAATTACAAATGAAAAAATCCTGTATCAATACGCGAGGGTGAGAGAGTGAACAAGTTTTTTCTACTTTTTTTTTTCTACTTTTTTTTTCTCCCTTTCGGTACACGAAATATCACGGTGATTAGAAGCATGCCGATGGGGGCACAGCCCGGATTACCACCCTCAGCCATCGTCGGCGATAAAAACAAATAAAAACAATAATGAGAGACGGCGGCATGGGGGAAAAGGGAAAAGGGCTGGACGCAACGAAACCCGGTTCTGTTTACGCGCGGGTACCGCGGAACGCGTTATGGAAACTGTATTTCACGGGGGATGCTGTACTACTCTCTGTATTTTTCCAGGAACGCGGCTACCGGTCTTGTTTTAATCATTTTTTATCGGGTGGAGGGAACGCGAGCACCGCGGCTGAAAAGTTACGCGTCGCACGTTCTCTCCTCCGCGAATAAAATGTCCAAATTTCTCGTACCGTTGGAAGGGGGGGGGGGGGAGGGATGCCATTACGCGACCGCCGATTACCATCCCTTTTTGGAAAATCGGCGGGTCGGACCGGGCAATCATTTTTGAGGTAGCGCCTCCTCGTTGAGTTGAAGTATTAGTTGATTGTAAAAATTCATTGACCACGGGGTGTTTTGTCCGTGACTTTGATCCTGGAATATTTTCTAATAGCTTTTTTTATACTGGTTTTTTTTTCACCTACTTTTTTCGACGGGTATACGGGCTGAGATTTCTTTTAGCCAGTCGTCGAGGTGGAGTTGTGGTTGAGAAAACAGGTGACACGGGGTGGGATTACTTTCGCAACGGTTAAAAATTGGCAATTGGTGGGAATCTGGTCGGTGAATAAAAAGATTCGCAAGACATTAAAATTTGTTTAAACGTATCAGCGTTAAGAAATCAATCCGAAGGTTCTAATTATGATACATATATTTTTGTCAAATATTTAAGATTCAATGTTTGTCCTGTTCGAACACGCTCTGGTTCAATGACTACGTAACAAAGTAGGGACAAGTTCTTACACACTAATCGACGATTATTATTTCTGCAAACTTTGCAGCGTCGCTCGTCGAGAGACACGTTCCGTGTTTCGAAAACTGTTTTGTCGGTGCCGGCGACGATCGGAAAAGAGAAATATCCGCGGAATCGGGCCGTCGTGCAGCGGGAGTTTGTAATCTGAGACGCGCGTGTCGGGGAATCCTGATCGGCGATCACGAGTGACGGACGCACCGGCTCGTCATTATCGTTAATGCGAGCCTCCCCTGATCGGCGAATCCCCGCCCTTCGGCGAGACCTGCTCAATATGCCCCGTGTCGGATTACGGCAAGTCGGTATCGCCTTTATAGCAATTGTTATTTGTTTTCGACCCGGTCGAGGGCTGACAGTTGCCGCAGCGACATCTCGCGATGACCCTCGCCTTGCCCTCGCCCATAAACATCCCCGTGGTGCGGGGATAAAACTGCCGATTCTATCGAATTGATTGCGATTTACCGACAGATACTCTCTGCAATCGTATCGCCGGAACCACTCCTATATATATATATATATATATATATATATATGTACGGTGTGCTTTTTGTACCAAGGAATTCGTAATTCGTAGACATCGACTACCGTTCACCCCCGAGTGCTGTCGCGTCTCTTCGGTATCTCGGCTTTTTCGCGATTATTCAAGATTTAGTTGAACGTTTCCTTCAGTTTTTCATTGTTAACAACCGCATTTCTAGTCTCGGATTGGTTAATTCTTTACCCCCCGAATCGCGGTTTTTCAACGACTGGCATAATCGGAGAGCGTCGTTTAGGGATGAATTTAATCCCCGGATAATCCAAAGACAGCGTGCACGTGTGGACGTGTATGTATATATATATATATGTATGTATTCAAGAATATAGGATGGATTCGGTGTACGGAAAGCCTTGAATCCGCCAGACCAAAACCCCCCTCTGGAGAGATCCCTTTTATTTCCCATCTTTTCCGGGGAATTTTTCTTTCTCTCATCCTCTCCGTTTCTCTCCATCTCTCGTTCTCGCTCATCCTTCTCTCCGTCTCTATTCACCTCGTTAAAAACCGCATCTGTACAGAACTTTATTCCCGCTGGAAATCTAAGACCAACGAAATTATCTTATATTCCCTCGCGTCGGATGTCAAACGTAATTTGAATCAACTCGGCGCGTGCTGCAGGGTCGGTTTGGTTATATATGTTGGTATGTATGTGTATATAAATATATATATATATATATATATATATATATATATATATATACACATGTATATATATACATATACAGCAGTCGCGAACAGGAAGAAAAAAGACACGCGGAGTCAAATTAACCTAGAAAATTGAACTTCAACGGTGAAACATGATGGAACACGAGGCGAGCCTTCTATTCGAGGGGTATGAATAAACTTTACGCCGCGAGCAACGAGGAATACCTTGACGAAAATATCAAACGGCGAACCGAGAAAAAAAAACTAAAAAAATAAAAAATACGCAGGCAAAACGAAAACAAAACGAAAACCAACAACAACGACCATTTATACTTCGCGGATCTAATTCAACTTTTAATTGTCACTGTTTTACATTCGGTTCCCTTCCCTGCTCTATATACAGTACCGCAAGCGTTCCTCCCTGCAGGGCAGGTAACATCCCGCGAGAATTCCTTCCGCGGGAAATAAATTGGCTTGCCACAAAATTAATGGAATTGAACCTACTTTGCGAAGCACAGGCAAAGCCGTTTTCTACGTGGAATAAGTTTTTTTTTTTTTTTTTTTTTTTCATTTTCATTTTCATCATCATTTTCGTTACCTCTTTTTCTGTTTTTCGCACGAATTTAGAACTCATATCATTTCCAGTAAAATCACGTCGGCGATATGAACGTAATACATTTATGTAATACGCACTGTCTAAAGCTTGTTAATCATGTTCGTGATTGTATTTCGAACAGAATATTTTTAGCGAAGTTACGAAGTTGCATTTACCATCCGCGATGCTCATCTTTGGCGTAAATTTTCAAAGTAAGCTTTCGTCTCTTGTCCACACTTCGGTTTTCTAATTTCTTACACATTTACCTATTTATTCTTACCCATGTGACAAGTTTTTACATTAATTTTATACACAGCGCGGTTATTCTCACTCTACGCGGAAGACTTTGGGCATTGACGATGGTAGAAAAAAAAAAAAAAAAAAAGATAAGGAAACAAATTCAATTTTACACAGCTAATTGTTCTCGCTAATAAGAATTATCCCAGGTCAGAGCGTCTGCGTCGTGTATATAAGGTATTTGACGCTTCGTAAATTTTCAATTTCATCCCCCAGCTGCCGCAGCACGTCGCGCGCACCCCTGTCACGCTAATTTTTCCACTTTACGTACCGCATAGAGAGATTCTCCTCGGGCCTTTGTCTTCAAAATTTCATTCACGCAAAGTAAAGTCGGTCCGATGGTTAATTACCTCAGAAATAATTAACCTCGCAATCGCAGTCTAGGATCTGAAATCCGTACGTAACAGTTGAGAAGAAAGAGAGAGAGAGAGAGAGAGAGAGAGAGAGAGAGAGAAAAAAATCCAGAATAATCAATTGGCTAAATTCTTTTTCAAATGCTTTTAATTGCACCGTTCGATTCACCATCATTGTAACATAACGATAAAAAATGACTTTAAATCACTATCAAATATGCTTATTTCTGCAGATTAAATCCTAAGGTAATTTTTAAACGCTGCGAATATAGCTTGGGAACTTTTCTATCAATACTCTCGGACACCTGCAGAATCATAGAAAAATATATATCTTGATGTATGTAAGGCCGTTCACGATCTCCTCGTAGGGTCGTTATACGGTACATTGTTTTATGTGTACAATACCTATTTTATATATATATATATATGTAAACAGTGACCATATTTTCCTGAAGCCCCGGCGGCGTTCTCGCTTATTTCCTTATAACGACGTCGTTGTCAGAAAATACGTACGCAAGTGTATATATACATATATATATATATGTACATCTAAGGAGGTAGAGAAATACGAAAAACGGTAAAGAAAAACAAAGAAAGGAAAAAAAAAATAGAATGAGAGAAAAGAAAAACACAGGGCATCGACGGCGCTGCGATAACCTGCACATACATTATACCTATATACATACATACGTACATACATCCGGTATAAACTATCGGACAAACGAGCGCCGTTCTCCGCAACCAAGTTTTTACCGCCGTTATGGTACATCGCATGGTACGTATGGATGTATGTATGTATCTATGATGTACGTACGTCGAGCCATGTGGTACCTACGTTGCATGGACTATGTATAATCGAATTCAGAATCAGGATATCACTATTACGTTGTGGGTGTACGTATACGCGTTGCCGGATACCATGCACGTACGTACGTACGTATGTATTTGTATTAACCGACGTCGTTAATAGATGAAACATCGACGGTGTTCCGTTGTACCGATACGTATGTACGGGGATGATGCACGGACACTACGCGACGTTTCTATTTTACGTAGGGTCGTTACAACGTCGTCGATCGGGACAGAGACACGGGAGACTCGAGAAGAAACGGCCAGAGATCTTGCCGAGAGAGAGAGAGA